>NW_006399796.1:15663824-15701399 GCF_000299155.1 Elephantulus edwardii
CTTCCTTCCTTCCATCTTTCTGTCTTTCTCTGTCTCTCCTTCCTTCCTTCCTCTCTCCCTCCCTCCCTCCTTCCTTCCTTGATTTGAGGGTTGGTTTTTTAAACATCATTTAGTATTTTCTAATACTAGTGCAAATGAAAGGAATTATTTGTAATACAGATGTCAAGATCAACATCACTAATGGAATAACATATTGTTGCTGGTTTTAGTAATTCTTTTTCTTATGTCTCTTAAATAACACAAATAGGTGCTTATTAAGTGAGATGAGAATTCTCCCCTGACCCCTGATGGCTCTACAGCATAGCCTGGATGAGAGGAAAGAGCACTTGATGTAGAGTTAACAGACCTGGCATTGAGTCTTAGCTCTGTCACATTGTTTGACCTTAGGTACCTAAGAAAATTCTTCTACACCTCTGTCTTCTTATTGGTAAAACAAAGGGATTAAAAGGGCTTTCCAACCCCATAAGCTTGGTCCAGGACCAGAAAGTCTCTGGGGCCACGTGCCGAGCTGTAGGAGTGCCATGGAGTGAGGGGTGGAGGGATACAGCAGAGGGGGGGACCCCACTGTAGCAACTACAAGAAACACCAGGTCTGCCCCTCTTGCTGTCAGGAACTGTACTGAACACACCACCAAGCTAGGTACCAACTGTGAGGAGCAAGTCTGTGTGTTTCGAGCTTGCTCTTTCTAGCTCCTGCATGCTCTGGAGACGTCCAGTATGAGTTTGGGGACAGCCATTTTCTGGGGGCTCCTTATTCACTCATGGTTGGGGCTCAGGCCTAACACTGACTCTCCTATTATAGCATGACTTCGGTTTGGCCAAGTACAGACCAAACTTCAATGGCCTCCGGACTATGGAATATGTCTGCCTCATATTAACAGTTCTTTGGAGAAATGCATACAATTGAATTGTTCTCTTTTTATATCACATACATGGTTTGTTCGGGTTTTTTTAATGAAATGGTTTTCTTTTTAAAAGTTTGTAGAATCTCTTATCTGCATCTAGTCTCGAAGATAATCTGAAAATAGTTTCTAATAATAGCACAGGGCCGTCGTTCGGGAGTATGGTGCATAAACCTTTCCTGCCCAATGGACAACAGAACACTCCCCCCACCCCAATTAACCCTGCCATAAGATGGGCCATGGAGAATAAAGTATAACTGCTCAAAGCCTTTAAACTTCTTTGAAAGTAGACTTTCCTACCTTCCTATGGTTGAGTAGCTGGTGATTTTGAACTGTTGGCCTTTTGATTAACGGTGCAATACTTACCCACTATGCCACAGGGCTCTCTGGCAGATCAGCAGGACTTCCTAATCCATGCACGTGTGGTGACCCGAGCGGACCCTGCAGAGAAACAGACGTCTTCTTGTCTTCTCATGGAACAGTTGCTCAGGACCCATTGTACAGCTGTGGCCTGTTTTGTTGGGAAGTGCAGCATGACTTGATCTTTTAATCTCTTTTCTCCCTATAGGTATTATAAATAACAACTGGTCTGCAGGAGTACCTACCAGCCGGGATTGAGCTCTGTATTCCTTAGGGGGCAAAAAGAAAATTTAACTTTGTTAGCAATTAGGGGGTGAATATGAAACACGAAAGCAAAGCCACTTGCTATGGCCCAGAAAACCCAAATTGAGGAGTTTAAAATTGAAATCTAGCGAGACAAGTCCCTTAAAACCTCAAATGCCTTAGAACTTCAAATACATTTGAGTCCAAATCCTGAAGGCCATTTGTTCCAAGTTAAACAATTTAACTAAAGTTTTGAATGTAAGTCGGCGGTAGTGGAGAGACTGAATTCAGACATTGCACAATGGCTTCAAAACGCTTGCCGCCTTTTCATTTCTGTTTGCATAAAGTTAGGAGAAAGTTAAACTGCTCTGTTTTGGTTTCTGTGTCTGGGTCCTGGAGAAACTGTCACCTGTTTTAGAGCCCTCGAGGAGAAGCACAGGGGCCCTTGTCTGTAACCTAGGAGGAATTCCAATAGAAAATTCCTCATTGAAGGATGTGATGGGACCAGGCCAAGAGAGGATCATGTTGTTACCATTATATTTTGATACTGTTTCTCTCTTTCCATCCTTAAATTCTAACAACTGGACTGAATCCATTCATGATCTACAGAAGAATGTGAGAGCGTCTGTTTTAATCATTCAGACAGGTCATAAAAAAGAAGCAAACAAGGAGTCACTACCTCTTGGATGACCATCTGTTACTTATTTCTTAGAACTTGGCTTACATTTGAAGTAATGTAAAAACTGTTCCTTGTAGAAATGTATATTTTGGAAGAATTTTGCTTCTGTGGCTGTCTTCTGCTTGTTGGAGAGTGGTCTCTGTATAACTTTAGAATTTAGTGATTGCACCCTCAGCGTGGTCTACCACTCATTTACTCCTGTCTCTTATGGATCAAAGGAAAGTGAGAAGGTGAGGGAAAGTCTTGGTTTGAAAATATACTCTATCTTTTGTATTATGGCAACTAAGGAGAGAAAGGCCAGATTTTCGAGAGCCTGGGGAATGAGGGAAGGCCCTTGTATAATCATGCCTACGAGTCAGTTCCAGGTCATGATGACCTGAGGTGCACTTTGTTTCCATGGCTTTCAGCTTCTAAAGCAGATTGTCAAACCTACTTTCCAAAGTGCTTCTGGGTGGGTTTGAAGTACCAACCTTTTGGTTAGTAGCCAAGTACTTAATTGCTTGTGCAACCTAGGAATGCCAGTAGTCATGACTCAAACTCATTGCCATCAAGACGGAACAGAGTCACAGCTAACCCTCTAGGGTTTCTGAGGCTGCCAATTGTGTAAGTTACTGGCCATCTTTCTCCCAAGGAACTGCTGGTGGATTTGAACCACAAGAGAGGCGTAGCTAGGAGGAAGTGCATAGCACCAACCTGGGCTGTCATTTGTCTGAGAGGACTGAGATCCACTCCCTGGGTCCCTCCTTCTCTTAGACTCGAAGGTTTGCTGGAGCTTGGGTAGACCCAGGGACATATCCTGGAAATTGACTCTCATCTCGATCCTAATGACACAGAGTTGCACCATGATTAAATACTTCTCCAGGCATATAGGCAATGTAAGCCTGTTCACAACATTTTAGAAAAAATTATGTTTTCTTATTTTGATTAAGGGTTGTTGATAAGACTTTTTTGTAGCTTAGAAAAAATCTATTCCCTGCTTCTAAATTTATACTTTCCCCACTATTCTTTCTTTGCATAAATGAGTTGAATTCACTGTTTCACAAGAATTTATGAATAACAGATTTTTGCATGCTATTTTCTGTGCATGAAATCACCATTGATAACAACCATATTGTAGTTTATGTTAGTTATAAAAAAGTAGTTGGACAGTGCATCAAAATTTTTATATAACCTCATCATTTAAGGTTGTTAACAATTTCAGCTTATTTGGCTCCACAAGCAGCACTCTTGGCACCAGCCATCAGAAAATCAAAATATGAACTGCTTTTGGGAAATTTGCTGTCAGGAACCTTTCCAAAATGCTAAAGGCAATGACTTCAGTCTAGAGACTAAGGTGTACCTGATTCAATTACTGCAGTTACTTGCTATGCATCAGAGTGCTGGACAAGGACTAAGGATGACAAAAGAAGAATCAATGCCTTTGAGTTGTGGTGCTGGATAAGAGTCTTGAACATTTTGGATCACCAAAAGAGCAAATAGGTCTGTCTTGGAGAGGGTGAAACCAAGCTGCTCCTTACAGGCAAGGATTTTGACACTTTGTCTCCTATTCTTTAGACATGTGGCCAGGAAAGAACCATTTTTGGAGAGCAACATGATGCTTGGAAGGATGGAGGGATTATCACTATGTCAGTCATCTCACAGAGAGTCTTTCTCTCTTTCACTGACCCTTCATCTTTCCAAGAATGATACCCTTCTCTAAAGACCAGCCTGTCCTAACAACATACCCAAAATATGTGAGACAAAGCTACACCCTCCTTGTTTCCAAAGAGAATCTTGACTGGACCTTCTCCAAGACATATTGTTTGCTCTTTTGGCAGTCCATGGGACATCCAGTACTTTTCTCCAACACTACGACTCAAAGGCACTGATTCTTCTTTGGCTGTCTTTAGTCATTGTCTAACTTTCAGATGCACAATAAAAAATTGAAAAAAACATAGCTTGACCATTCATTGTAGTTGTTGTTATGTGCTGTCAAGTCGATTTTGAACCATAGAAACACTATGAACAATGGCTATGAATCTTGCCCTATTCTGAGCCAACCTCACTATCTCTGACACACTTGACCCAATTGCTACAATCACTGTGCCAATCTACCTCACATAGGGTCTTCCTTTTATGCCTTGACCCTCTATATTTCCAAGCATGATATCCTTCCAATGACTGGTCCCTCCTAGTGACATGACCAAAGGATGTAAGAACACAAGCTTTAAAATCCTTACCTCCAACAAACAAACTGGTTTCAGCCTCTCCAGGACGGATCTATTTGTTCTCTTGGCAGTCCATAGTATGTTCAAGACTTTTCTCCAGCACCACAACGAAAAGGCATCAATTTTTCAGTCATCCTTAGTCATTTTCTAGATCTCAAATGCATAGCAAGAAATTGAAAAAACTATGGCTTTGATCAGGGGCTCCCAAGTCTCCAGATTGACATCAGTACTTTTTAGCACTCTACAGAGATCCTTTGCAGTAAATTTCCCCAATTCTGCTTGTCTTTTGATATTCTGACTGCTAGTGCCAGACTGTTGATTGTGGATCCAAGCGATAAAAAATCATCAAGCTCAGTGTTCCTCTAGTTATCATGACACTGTCTATTGGCCTGATGGTGGTGAGGATCTTAGTTTTCTTAATGCTGAGATGCAGTCCATATTGAAGGCTTCACTTTTTCACCTTCTGCAGCAGATACTTCAAGTCTTCTTCAGTTTCTGTGAGCAAAGTTGTGGCATCTGACTAACACAGGTTGTTGAGAACCTTCCTCCAATCCTGATGCCATATTCTTCTTCATAAAGTCCAGCCACCTGCATGATATGTTGTACATAGATTGAAAAGGAATGCAAAGGACACATCTCTGATGTACTCCTTTCTTGATTTTGAACCATGAAGTGTTCCCTTCCTCTGTTTAGACAACAGCTTCTTGGTCTAAGCATAGGTGAACAGAATCAGGTGTTCTGGGATTCCCATTCTTCTCAATGTTAACTACAATATCTTGTGATCCAACAGTCAAATGTCTTTGTATAATTGATAAAATACAAATAGATATTTCTGATACTCTCTACTTTCAACCATCATTCATCTGACATCATCAGTTATATCCCTAAAACCACAGACTCTTCTGCATCCAGCTTGTATTTCTGGCAGTTCTCTGTCAATACACTGTTCCCATCATTTTTGGATAATATTCAGCAATATTTTGCTTGCATATGATATTAGTGATATTGTTTGATACTTTCCACACCCTATAGGATGACCTTTTTTTTGGAATGGGAATAAATATGGATCTCTTCCAATCAATTGGCCAGGTAGCTCTTCTCCAGATTTCTTGACACAGCCTTCTGAGCACTTTCAGGGCTGCATCTGTTTGTTGAAATATCTTAACTGCAATGCCATCAATTCCTGGGGGTTTTATTTTTTGCCAGTTTCTTCAGAACAGCTTGAATATCCTCCTTTATTCTTATTGGTTCTTGGTCAAAAGTTACTTTCTGAAAAAGTTTCGTGTCAGCCAATTCTTTTTTGGTACAGTGACTGTATTGCTTCCATCTTCTTTTGATACATCCTGGATCATTCAGTATATTTCCCATAGCTCTTTCAGTATTGCAGCTCATGGCTTGAATTTGTTCTTGAGTTCCTTCAGCTTGAGAATACCAAAAGAGTTCTTCCCTTTACATTTTCTGAATTTCGCTCTTTGTTGTTATGTGCTGTCGAGTCGTTTTCGACTCATAGCGACCCTATGCACAACAGCCCTAAACCCTGCTCTATCCTGTGCCAACCGCACTGCCTCTGACACACCCATCCCGATTACCCCAGTCACCGAATCAATCCATCTCATAGAGGGTCTTCCCCTCCTGCACCGTCCCTCCACCCTCCCAAGCATGATGTCCCTCTCCAAGGACCCATCCCTTCTGGCAACATGTCCAAAGTATGTCAGACGAAGCCCCAGAATCCTTGCCTCCAAGGAGTAGCTTGGTTTAATCCTCTCCAAGATGAATCTGTTTGTTTTCCTGGCAGTCCATGGTACATTCAGCACTCTTCTCCAGCACCACAGCTCAAAAGCATCCACTCTCCTTCTGTCCTCCCTAGTCATTGTCCAACTCTCTGATGCATAACAAGCGATTGCAAATACCATGGCCTGTATCAGGCGCACATTTCATAATAATACTTTGTCTTCAAGAGCAGCCCTTTGAAATTTTCTGTTCAATTCTATAGCTTCCTCATTTCTTCCCTTTGTGTTGGCTTCTCAGCATTCTAGCGCAATATTGAAAGTTTTCTCTAACATCCATCTTTACTTTTTTCTCTCCTCTGTCTCTGTAATGACCTTTTGCTTTCTTCATGTATGATATTCTTGATGCTGTCCCACAGCTTGTCTGATTTTTGTTCCTTCATGTTCAATGCCTAACTCTTATTCTTGAGATGGTTTTAAATTCAGGTGGGATAGACTCAAGGATATATTTTGTGTTTTGTGGATTCGTTCTATTTTTCCTTGGCTTTAACTGGAACTTGTACGTGAGTAGATTATGATTTTTTTTCTGCCTTCTGTACCTGGCCTTATTTCCATTGCTGATATTCAGCTACTCTAACAATTCTTCCACAGATGTTATCAATCTGATTCCTGTGTAGTTCATCAGGCAATGTTGATGTGTATGGTTGCCACTTATGTTTTCCTTATTAAAGGTATTTTCAGTGAATAAATCATTGATTGTGCAAAATTCTATCATTCTACCTCCAGCCTCAGTTTTGTCACCAAGTCCGTATTTTGCCAACTTCCAGCTCTTCATTCTTGTTTCCAACTTTTGCATTGCAGTCACCAGTTAATATTAATTAATCTTGGTTGCACATTTGATTGATTTCAGACTGCAAAACTTGGTATAAATATTCCATTTCCTCCTCTTTGGCTTTAGGTTTTGGTGCATATATTTGAATGATAGTGGTATTGACAGATCTTCCTTTTGTGTGTCTGAATAGTTACCTGTCACTCACAGCATTGTATTTCAGGATAGATCTAGATAGGTCTTTTATTATAAATTTAATCTCAATAATCCATCTTAATTGCTGGATTTTAAAAGAATTATCTTTTTTCAGAGGGTCCTTGGCATTCAGAGACTCAAATATCCAGAGACTTAAGTCTTTGGTGGTGTCAGTTAACTGCATTTTTAAAGCCATAATTTACTCAGAAGTTAGAAAATGCTTTTAATCTGCAGCATCAACATCGTTCCCATTTTTAATTGTTCCCAAGTATATATCACAATAAAGCCATAGGAAAGGAATAAGTCTGAATAGCTCAAACTCTCTTGTCTTTAGTTGACCGCATGGCCATTCTGACAGAGAGAAGCAATGATCAAGGCAAGCAGTTCAAGTCCTAATTGCATCTTTAACAAACAGCAGGAAAAGTACTTTCAGCTGGCACAGGAGCTGTGGGTGCCAGACTTTGCTGGTTTGCCATGGAAATCCTGATTGTAACAGAGACCGATGCCATTCAGACAGTAAGTGAGAAAGCTGCTTTTATGGGGACGCTTTCTTGGCACCATGTCCAACATACACTCCAGTCAATCACACTAAAGTGCCTAATAACAGATGTGGTAATTAATCCTGAAGAACTCTGTCTCTATTTTTTCATTTTTATTGCAGAGAATAACAAAGTGCCTCATTAAACCTCCAATCATGCTGATTTTTGAGTTGGGCATGCTACTGTGGCCAGAAATCATATCTGTGGAAGGGCTTTCATCTCACGTCTTCCCTAGCAAAAGATGTTGCTGGGGAAAGGCTGGCTCACTTTGGGTGAGGACAGTTCCACGCCTGGGCTGCACTTTGCACCCCAGTTCCAAGTCTCTTGTTTATTCCTGGGGTACAAGCAGATTCCTATAAGTACCTTGGATATAAATAAACAGTTTGAGCTTTTACAGCATATACAAGTATAAAGTGCTGCCTGATTTTTTAAAATTAAAATTACCCTGCGTATAGCAAGGAATTAACAGTAGCTTTCCATCTTGGAAAGCATTCTAAAGTCACAGTAAATTACCATGTTTTAAAAGGATAAATTATCTTAGAAAAAAATTAATTGCATCTGAAAAGGCTTGTCTTTGACTATGACAGTTTCTGAGGCAAATATCTTCATTAAGTTTGCTTTCTTTTTTCGTGGTGAGCATACAACTGGCTCATAGTTAAAAGAAATTAATCTAAGAATGTAGTCACTTGGGACAGGTAGAAAAGTATGTTCTTAATAGTAAGAGAACAAGGCTTAAAACTTTCTCTTGAGATCTTCCAGGATGGTTGAGAACTGCTTTGACGTGACCATCAGGCTGCTGGGGAAAACAGCCAAGATATGCCCTTGTAGAATCAGAAATGGTAGTTACATAATGGAGGCAATTTTTTTTTGTTTGTTTATTTCTTTTCAATCCAGTGTCACCATGACCATAGAGATTTGGGCAGAGGGTTTTTGTTTTAAAACACTTTTAATAGGCTCTAGGTCTCATTTTGTAATAATAATTTGTTCATATTCTTAATACATCTTTTTAATTTTTTTCCCACTGGAGAATATTCCTAGAGAATTTCTAGTTGAGTCAAAAAACCCCACGCTTACTGTTGTTGAGGCAGAGGCCGCTCATAGCTGAAGCCCCATAAGGTAAAAGAGTTTGTGAATTGCATGAGAGATTGTCCAGCCTTCTCTTGTGGAGATAGTTGTTGTTCTTATTATGTGCCATCGGGTTGCCTGTGATTCATAGTGATCCTTTGCACAAGAGCTTTGAACCCTGTCCTATCCTGGGACAATTTCACTGTCTCAAGCACACCTACCCCATTATCCCAGGTACTGGAAGATGGATTGTGCTGTTCGCCCGTCCTTTAAGTTGGTTAGCAAGTGCAACTTGTTAGGGACTAAGGCAGAGCTCCCTCTCAGTTAACTAGATTCTTAAATTTAGCTTGCTTACAGTGCTCTGATGGCGTATTATATAGTGTATCCAGCTGCTAACCAAAAAATTCATAGTTCAAATCTAGCTGCTCCTGACCTGAAGAAACCTTGGCAGTATGATTGTTAAGCACTCCCTTGCTAACTGACAGATTGGTAGTTTGAATCCCCTCAGTAACTCCATGGAGAAAGAGTTAATGATCTGCTTCATTAGAGATTATAACCTAGAACTGTATGGGAGAATTGCCACACCAGGTCATAATGGACTGGATGACATCCAACAACAACAGCAACAACTTGGTCTGATGCAGCGCACAGAGCAGAATCAAGATTTAATTGAATTTTTGTTCTTGAGTTAGTAAAGTATAAACTTGACCTGCCCATTCAATTAGCAGTACAAAATAGTTTGTAGGATAGTTAATATTTTTAGTTATACGTAATTCAAAACCTCTACTTGGACCAGGAGGCAGTCGTCAGAACAGAGCAAGAAAACACTGCAGGGTTCAAAATTGGGGAGGGTGTACACCAGGAATGTGTCTATCTCCATACCTTTTCAACCTGTATGCAGAACAGTTTATCTGGGAGGCTGGGCTGTATGAGATTGGTGGAAGATTTATCAACAATCTGCATTATGCAGATGACACAACTCTGCTTGCTGAAACTGAGGAGGACCTGAAGCACTTGTTGCAGAAGGTCAAGGACTGCAGCCTTCAGTATGGATTGAGGCTCAGTATCAAGAAAACATAGTTTCTCAACACTGGGCCAATCAACTGACAACACGATAAATGGTGAAGAGATTGAAATTGTTAACAGCTTTTAGTTTGCTTGGCTCCACAATCAACACTCTTGGCACCAGCAGCCAGGAAATTAAAAGACATATTGCGATGGGAAAGTCTACTGTTCGGGACCTCTCCAAATTACTGAAGAGCAACGATGTCACTCTGGAGACTAAGGTGCATCTGATACAGGCCATGGTCTTTGCAATCACTTGCTATGTGTCAGAGAGCTGGACAATGACTAGGGATGACAGAAGAAGAACTGATGCCTTTGAGCTGTGGTTTTGGAGAAGAGTATTGAATATACCATGGACTGCTATGAAAACTAAGAGGTTCATCCTAGAGAGGGTTAAAACAGGTTGCTCCTTGGAGGCAAGGATTCTGATGCTTCGTCTGACATACTTTGGACATATTGTAAGGAGGGGCCAGTCCTTGGAGAGGGACACCATGCTTCCTCTATGAGATGTATTGATTCAGTGACTAGGGTAATCAGGGTAGGTGTGTCAGAGACAGTGAGATTGACATAGTGTAGAGCAGGATTTAGGGCTGTTGTACAAAGAGTTGCTATGAGTCGCATGTGACTTGGACGGCACATAACAACTACAACAACAACAGTAACACTCTAGCATGCATAGACATACAACAAAGGTGCTAGTGATCTCATGCTTCATATTTGTTTACTAATTTGACAACTAAATATTTAGAATTCACTTTTTACCATCTTTATCCATTTAAAAACAACTAGATTTTTCCACTACTGATGCCAAACATGTTTCTTGCCAAACATGAACCTAAGCAGGTGCAGACTAAGATTTTTCCACATTGAAACGTATTTGAAGAAATCTTTCTATATACACTTGACATCTGAATGTAGGACCTCCCAGACAGTGGGGATGAACAGTGGTTGAAGCAAGGGAAATGGACAAGATTATTCAGTTTCAGGAAAGGCTAAGCTTTCCTTGAAATATGATTTTGTTTTACTATATATATTCCTATAAATAGAACCCTTTTCTGAAGGGATGTAGCTAATGTTATATATATATAATTTGAGTATTAGTTGGAGAATGATTTCTGCAAGTTCAAGGGAATGCTTGTGGAAACCTTGTGGAAACCTGATTAGGAAAGAGCAGCTCTGAGCTAGAATGCCACCTTCTGTTAGTGACAATCTCTCTACATATTGCCCTCCAAAGTTTCCCAGGGCTCCTGGTGTGTGCATCTGTTTTCCCTACTTAAAAAAAACTGCAATTTTTAAATATATTTTTTATTTTATACTGGTTTACTTTCAAAGTTTGTATACATTGTTTTTTCACACAGATCTTTCCCATTTCCTTTACCCACCTCTCTCTCCACTTATCAAATCATGCAACCCTATGATTAACCTACCCAACCTCCCAACTTCTCATCCCCCTTTCCCCTCCTTGGATCTTCATACATGCTCTATAATAATGATATTATACAGTATTTGTCCTTATTGGACTGAGTTAATCGACTCAGCATAATGCTCTCTAGACCCTCCCAAGTTAGGTAGTAATTTTTTTAACTCTTTGATGGGTGACAGGATTGACAATATATACTAAGACATGTTCAATATAAAATCACTAAAGAAAAGAAAGATGTGAGAGTTGGACAATAAATACAATCAACAAAAGTAAAAACTATTTCATGTACAGTTCTGTAGTATCATAAATATAAATATTAATCTACAAGTGGATATATAAGCAGACAGGCAAAATAGATACAGATAGGTGAAAGAAACTACACTCATGATGGTATATATTTAGAAGATGCCATTTCTACATTCATATTATTGTTTTTATGTAGTGTTGAGTTAGGACTGACTTATAGCTAATCTTCCAGTGGGTTTTTAGAGGCAGTAAATTTCAAGGGAGGTTGTCAACCTTTCTTCTGTGTACCAATTGGTGGATTTAAACCATATTTCTTTGGCCTGGTGTACACGCCTGGGTTTTGTTGTTTTTTTTTAAAAAAAATCATTCGGGCCCTTGGGCCTAGTGTTAATTGTGTTTGAAATGAATCGTCTCCTAAGTGATACAGCACTGCTCTATCAATTTACTGTACTGAGATAACTTGGGATTGCTGTGGTACTGAGTGGTGTGCCATTGGTGTATCACAGTGTTTGGTGACACAGATTAAGACAGGCTTAGAAGCAGGAGTGGCATCCACTTCCTAAATAACCTGCTTCTGGAAACTCTATGAACTTAGAGAAAGGACAGTAGTGGAATAACTGGGTCATATGTAATTTTTATGTTCAATCTTTTGAGGAGAAACCAAACTGTTCCAGAGTGGTTGTATATGTTATAAATATTTGCATGTATATTGCAAAGCCAATGGGGGACAAAATAAACTAATCATAATCAATGCCCTGAGGCAATTAGTTGCTTGTCCTGGGCCCTTTTTGGGGAAGATCAAGGTTAATTGTAATATTGTAGTCCATAAAGGCAATGTTCTATATCATACTTTGGTGAGTAGTGACCAGGGTCTAAAAAGATTTTGAGTAGCCATCTAGGGTGCAACTATTCGTCTTTCCTGAGTCAGAATGAAGTTGAAGAAAGAAAAGCAAAGATGCATAAAAACAACTAGTCTAAAGGACTAATGGACCACTGGAAACTCAAGCTCCATAACCTGACCAGACGGTGCTTGGTGACCATTTTGAAAAGGATCACAGTTGAAGGCCTTGGATAGAATGAGGGAAAGACTAGGGTGAATCATTGCTCCCAGGCCACATGGAGACAGGCCAGTGCTTCCGGATCTATGTGGGGATGTCCTTTCTATATTACATGGGGACAGACCAGTGCTCTGGATCCAGAGGTGTGTTCTGTGGAACAAAACTTAACACATAAAAATGCCCAGGCCCACTGGCCTAATAGAGACTGGAGAAACCCCTGAGATTATGGCCTTTAGTTTCTCTTTAAACCTGGATCAAGACTTACTTCCTTGGTTCAATGTTCAGCCCATATAAAGTGAAGAAAAAAACAAAACCAAAGACAAACCCAGGGAGGCACTCCTTGCTTAGAATAATCAGCCATTTAATGTCAAAAAGTAGTATTTCCCAGGGATAAAACTCAGAAGACAAGAAAACGTACACTAGAAAGATTAATGGAAACTAGAATCTCGAGTAGTGGCAAGAGTCTTGTGTGTATTATAATGAATGATATATAGTTTCTATGCAGTTTCTAACAAGAAGGCAGAAGAATATTTCAATTTATATTTTGAACACATCATCAACGAGATGAGAAAATAAAATATTGCAGAGAGAGAACTAAGTTGACAAGAAGCTTATGAAATGTTTTGAATTCCAAAGAATTAGAATGCTTGCTTATATTTTGGTCTGAGGAATTCAGATAAACAAATTATAGATTTTTTTGAATTAACAAGGTGGAAATAAAAATATAATCCATGCAAGAAACTATCCTCCATAGAGTTTTCCATCCTTCATAGAGTTTTCAATTTAAATAATTTTCAAGTATAGTTTCAACTCATTAGATTTTTAGTTTTCCTCTTTAAATGATTAAAAGGTTTAAAATCTTGAACAAATAGCAATAATGTAGTTTATGGGAATTACTTGTTCATAAGAGGAAAATGAATGTTTTCAGTGTGATGGGTCAATTTCATCTTGAATGCTTTCTGCTCCATGTAGTTTCAAAAATTTTTAATAAAATGAAAATGTTAAGAGATTTTGAAATGAAAAAAGAAAAGGATAGTTAAGTATTGAATGTATAATATAAGCAAAGAGAAAAAAATGGAGGGGGTAAGGAATACGTTGTAATTAATTTACTTTACTATTTTGCTGACTTCCAAACTCATCACTTTACTTTGAATGCTTTCAAGTGTCCTTGGTTCAAATTTCTATTAAAAGAATTGTCAGAACTTACTTAAAAGACTAATGGTATTTTTCCTGTGAAAGGTATAATTATATTAATATTAATGCTACAGTTTACTTATTTACTATTATCATCATCCTTGTATATTTATGCACACCTGGGTAGTTGGCTCATCACCTTGCCTCATTTAGGTAATTTACAAACACTTAGGGACTTCTGGTGTCCTTAAAAATAATTTTTTACCTGTATTTACAACATAACACTTATGTCAATGACTGTCAGTGACTTCAATACAAAGACTTAAGAATACATGACTTCCATTGCTTTCCTTTTTCTCTTACTGCACACATGTATTAAATCACTTTATAATGAAATCTATCTTTCCATTTTTAAGGTGCCTTTATGTAATTCTTTATGGCACAATAAACAAGTCATAATAATCTGCTAATAAACTCCTTTTCTTTTTTTTACAGTTAATTCTGGGGTTTTCTCTGACATTATTTTTCTGCCAGTGTTGGGCACCTATATCAGCACCCTATACACTTAGGCCTAGGAATCGTACTTTTAAGCTATGGTGACTCAACACCCCAAAATTGTTTTTAGAACAGCAAAAGGCTATCATTAAACTTGGCAATGTGATAAAACTAAATGGGTATGAATGGATGAATTAATTTCAAATATGCCGTATATTCACTCAAATCATGGTATCTTTTTAAAAAATAAAAAGTAAAAAAAAAAAAAAAGGAAATCACACTGAAGCCAAGCCGAGCCTCCCCACCCCCTCTCATTAAAAAAAATATAGCTCCATTTCTCATATGCCCTGTCTCCTGTAGCTTGTCTTTGATATTTTTTGCCTAATTCCCAACTGATCCTGGGCACTCAGAACATATGCTCATGGATACTTCCACTTGCCTGTGTTGTTTGTTGTTGTTAAGTACAATTGAGTTGAGTATAACCCATAGAGACGCTATGAACAACAGATCACAACTGTGCCCTATCCTGTGCCATCCTCACACTTCCTTACACACTCAGGGCCATTGCAGCAGTCACTGTGTCAATCCACCTGGTTGAGGGTCCTCTCTTTCACTGACCCTCCACCTTTCCAAGCATTATGTCCCTCTTCAAGAAATAGCCTCTCCTAGGAACAGACCTGAAGTATGTTGAGTTGAACCATTATCCTCTTTTCCTCCAAGGAACTCTCTGGCTGAATTTTCTCCAAGACATATTTGTTTGTTCTTTTGACAATCCATGGAATATTCAGCATTCTTCTCCAACACCACAGCTCAAAGGAATGAATTCTTCTTTTGTCATCCTTATTCATTGTCTGGTTCTCAGATGCATAGCATCTTGCCTGTAGCCAAGATGAAGACTAGGTCTTCAGACTCAAGGGTAAATATAACCATGCTTGAGCAAAGCTACTTACTTGAAATAAAGCAATGCCAGGAAAAAGAATGCTTTAAGCATTTATGTGAATTTAGAGAGTGATTAACTATTAATTAAGTCCCTGGGAAAACCCATAGGTTCTCTTCAGAAAGCACATAATTTTTTCCCTCTAATTAAAACAAATATTTCTCAAGCAAAATTACCTTCATTGTTTTTTCCTTCTATTTTTAATCTCTAATACTGCAGTCATTCTGTTTCAGCTCCAGGATTTTTCATTGCAATTGTGTCATTTAGCAATTAAATGGGATAACACTGACCTTCTATTTCTTGCTTTTTAAATTGGGAAAAATAATTCAGGTTTCAGAAGAGTTGCTTTGTGCATATAATTAGCTTTGCTTTTCCAGTGGGTTATTAATTCCGTTTAACAGTCGTCAAGAAATATTGAACCCTTATATGTGCCAAGAACATATACAAATGGACAGTAAGCTCTTTTGATCTCAGGACTTCACCAGCTAGTGGAGAGTTGAGTAAGAAAATTATAACTGTATATGTTACTATTCTGACAAAGAATACACCATTTACTCTCTCAAGATGCCTCAGGCTATTATGAGAGCAGAAAAGGACACTTAGCTCAATGTAGGAACTATTCTTAGAAGAGTAACTTTCGATTCTTGATGAATGAGTAGGAATTGAGCTGGCTAGATAAGGAATTCCAAAAAAGAAGGTACACATATGGAAAAGACACAGGAGTACGTACCGTGATATTTCGCGAAATTCAGATAGCCGAGAATTGCTGAAATGATGTACAGATGTATGAGTGTGCAGGATGATAGGACCGAACTAAAATCTTGAGTATCAAATGCCAGTTTGGATTTTACCTTGAAGATAAAGGACTGTATCCATATAGTGAGATCTAGAGTTGAAGCACAACCCGAATGGTGGCAATTCATTATGAAATCCTCCTCCTTGGAATGAAAAGCTTCGGGAGTGAGATGTTCTGATTTGTGTTCTGGAACTATGGGTGGCGTTGGAGAAGACAGCTAGGAAGTTTAAAAGCCTGGACATTAGTAAACTAAGTAGAAAATTAGCCTTACCTGAACTGATAAGGATGGAAAAGAAAATCCTTCCTCATTTCTGACATAGATGTGAATGATGGATTATGAAATATTATGGCATTCTGGGCTGGTATCTGGATACAACAACTATGTGGATAATAGTGTCATTAACAGAGGTGGGAACTGTCAGAGTGGAGAGGTGGAAAAAGGAAAATGAACTAAGTTTGGGTCATCCAAACTTATAGGATCATTCATATAGAGGGAAGTACAATGAGCAAATCAAAATGGAACAAGATTATTATGTGAACTATGTTAGTGAAAAGAACAAATTAGTCAAACTGGATAACTAGACAAATGTTAGAATTTCTAACCATTGGTTTAAAAACTATAAAAGCTAAAAACAACAACAATCCAACAACCAAACACAACAACAACCACCCATTATTACCTCAACAGCATGCCATATCTTTATAGTGAAGAATAGAATTGAGGGAGCTGTACAATTTAACTGTTACTTGGTGTGTTTAGAGTGAGGTTGTTGCTGTTACATTAACCCTGTGTACAGTAGCTCTGAAGTCTGCCCTCTTCTGAACCAGTCTCACTGGCTCCAATACACCTATCCATCTCTTCCGGGGTCTTTCTCTTTTGTGCTTTCCCTCCACCCTTTCCAGCATGATGTCCTTCTCCAAAGATTGGCTGGCCACATGCCCAAAGTATGTGAGACTTACCTTCAAAATCTTAGCCTCCAAAAAGAAACTTGGTTTCACCTTCTCCAAGTTTCTTACTCAAATTATTGAGTAAGAAGAATTGATACCTGTGGGTTGTAGTGCTGAAGAAGAGTTGCATATGTTTTCTTGTGGTCCATGGTATATGCAACTCTTCTTCAGCACTACAACCCACAGGTATCAATTCTTCTTCTGTCATCCTTAGTCATTGTCCAGATCTGTGTTGCTCAATAATTTCCACACTCTGGTATTATATTTTTTGGAATGGGAATAAATATGAATCTCTTCCAGTTAGTTGGCCAGGTAGTTGTCCTACAGATTTCCTGGCAAAACCTGAACCTGGTAAGCACATCCAGGGCAGCATCTATTTATTGAAATATGTCAGTTGGCATGCTGTCAATTCCTGGGGCCTTGGTTTTTGCCAATTCCTTCAGAGCAGTTTGAAATTCCTCCTTCACCACTATGGCCTCTTGATCTGTTGTTGTTTCTTGAAATTCTTCTATGTCTGCCAATTCTTTTTGGTACAGTGACTCCATATACTCATTCTCTCTTCTTTTAATGCTTCCTGGATCATTCAATATTATGCCCAATAATGTTACAGCTTGAAGCTTTAGGGTTTTTTCCTCAGCTCCTTCAGTTTAAGAAAGGCTAATTCCCATCTCTTTTGATTTTCTAACTCCATCTCCTTGCACATTTCATTATAATGCTTTGCTTTGTCTTCCTGTGCTGTCCTTTGAAATCTTCTGTTAAGCTCCTTAACCTCTTGGTTTTGTCCCTTTGCTTTGGCTTTTCAGTGCTCTAGTGCAGTATTCAAAGTCTCTTCTGACATCCACCTCCGTATTTTCTTCCTCCTCTTTCTTTGAAATGACCGTTTGCATTCTTTATGGTGATATTCTTGGTATCTTCCCACCATTCATCTGGTTTATTAGTATTCAAGGCCTCAAAACTGCTTCTAAGCATGATGCTAAGTGAACTAACTAAGTCCCATAAGGACAAATACTATATAAGACAGTTATTATAAAACATGTATGAGGATTCAAAGGGTTGGGGAGCAGACAGGTGAGGATGGGTGGGAGGTGGGTGCGATGGAGTGGAGGGGTCACATAATTTGGAGGGTTGGGTAAAGAAATGGGAAAGATCCAGTGTGAAAAACAATGAATACATATTTAGTAATTAAGCTAGTATAAAAGAAACATTTTTATTTAAAAAAAAACCAAACACCGCCAAACAACCAAAACCAACTGCTCCTGAGATGAAATTCAAGTGGAATAGACTCAAAATCAAATTTTGGTTCTTGTGGACTTGATTTAACCTTCTTTAGCTCAAGTTTGAATTTGCATGTGAGTAGTTGATGATCTGTTCTTCAATCAGCACCTGACTTAGTTTTCACAGCTGATATTGAGCTTCTCCAGTAATTCTTTTTACAGATTTAATTCAGCTGATTCCTGTGCATACGATATGGTAGAAGGACATATTTATCAGTATTTTCATATTCCAAAAATAACAGTTAAAAACTTCATGGCTCTCGCAGGACTAGCTACCCAAACATTTGGCCATTGTTGATAAAAGTTTTTGCTACAACATTAAAGTCAGAGCGCGTGCTCTGTGACTGGATTTCCAGGCTACGGGCACTGCTGGGCCTTGGGCTTCTGGTTGCTGGCTCTGAGGCTGGGCTGGCACCTGCCGCTCAGAACCCACCTGGTGGGTGCCACAGCTGTTGAACTTGGGGGTGTGTGGGAGGGGCACAACAGAGATCCAGGGACAATGATGCGTGTAGCAGTGAAGTATCTGAGCCAGGAGGAGGCCCAGACAGTGAAACAGGAGCTATTTAACGAGTTTTAATCCAGCATGGACCAATTCATAGAGTTAGCTTGTCTGAGCAGTGCCACACAGCCATTATCAAAGCATATACCTCCACGACCATTTCCAGTAGTCCCTAACTGTCCTGCTCATCTGTGGCCCTGGGAATAATGGAGGAGATGACCTGGTCTGTGCTCAACACCTCAAACTCTTTCACTACAAACCAACCATCTACTACCCTAGGAGGCCTAACGGGCCACTCTTCACTGCTCTGGTGACCCAGTATCAGCAAAAAAACCCAACCCTTTCCTGAGTGAAAACCCCTTAGAGCCCATGCTGATGAGCCCTTTGAGCTGGTTATGAATTTCATCTTTGGCTTCAGCTTCAAGGGTGACATTCAGGAGCCATTTCAGAGTAGCTTGAAAGTCCTGAAAGGAGTCACTGTACCCATGCCAGCAATGGCATTCCTTCAGCATGGGATGTGGAGAAGCTGAGAAGGGAAACTCTAAAAGGCTCCAACCAGACCTGCTCATTTCTCTGATGTTGTTGTTATGTGCCGTTGAGTCACCTGCGACTCATAGCGACCCTATGTACAACCAGGCCTAAACCCTTTTCTATCCCTTGCCAATCTTATTGTCTCTGACACACATATCCACATTACTCCAGTAATGGAATCAATCCATCTCATTGAGGGTCTTCCTCTCCTGTGCTGCCCCTCCACTGCCCCAAGTATGACATCCCTCTCCAAGGACTGATAATGAATTGCAACATATCCAAAGTATGTCAGACAGAGCTTCAGACTCCTTGACTCTAAGAAGTCAATCCTTGACTCAGTTTACTGGTTGCTATGACTATCTGGACTATCTGGGTAATTGTTTTGTACCACCTGATCTGGAAAAGAAGTATCAACTGAACCTACCCTCTTACCCTGACACTGAGTGTGTCTACCGTCTGCAACGAGGGAATGTGTGTGGGGTTTCTGACCAATAGACTTAGTGCCTTTTCACCCCCCCACCCCAAACTGTGGAGTCTGTAAACTTTTCCTGCAATGAAGATTAATGGGTGGCAGGAACCAAAGATAAACTAAAGATATAGTAACATCTGAGAGAAAACAGCCTTTGGAGGCAGTGTTAGGTGCTAGCACAGGCTTCCAATTAAGGTGGGCTGTTCTCTACACACAAGTGAGTCTTACACATTTGGGATGCAGACAGGGAGTTGGGTGAGACTTCTAAGCTTTCTCTGTTCACTTAACAGTATATGAAACTACACTTAGAAGGATTTTCTTCAAAGCCCCCTAGGATAATTCCTTTGTATTCAGGACTTGCCTGGGAGACTTAGGCTGGGAACAGAGAGGTCAGATTAGATCCTATAGATTGATACATCCTAAGAGCCAAAGTTGTTATTTTCAAACGTACCTCAGAGATAATGTGGGTTAGGTTCCAGACCACTGCCTAAAGTGACTATCACAATAAAATGAGCCACACGTGATTTTCTAGTGCATACAGATAATGGTTACCCATGGTGGATAGTGTTTGGTGGAGCTCCCCTATAAAAACAAGTTTAGAAGTAGGAGTGGCATCCACTTCCACAATAGCTTGCCTCTGGAAACTCTATGAACTTGGAGAAAGTATGAAAGTTATATAAGTTTTGTTCCTAGGGTCGCTATGAGTCCTCTACAGCTCGACGGCACTTAACAACAAGTGCGTACAGAAGCTACGTTTGCTTTATACCGTAGTCTATTAAGCATGTAATAGGATTATGAAAATTGCACTGTGACAATTACAGAATGTAGCACTAAGATGTGAAGCAAGCACATTTTGTTGTAGAAATAATACTGGTAGACTTGTTATAAACCTTCAATTGTAAAATAAAAATGCCTTATCTGTGGAACACAATAAAATGAGATATGCATATATTCATTAATTTGGGGGAGAATGTCATAAGAAATTTACTGTTAAAGTTGTTGTTATATGCTGTTGACTTGTCTGCAGCTCATAGTGACCCTACGTACAACAGCTCTGAAATCTGCCCTATCCTGAGCCAGTTTCGCTGATTCCAACACACCTATCCCCATTGCCCCAGATTAATCCATCTTGCCCAGCATCTTCCTCTCCTGTGCTATCCCTCCACCCTTCTGAGCATGATGTCCTTCTCCAAGGACCAGTCCCTCCTGGCCATGCACCCAAAGTATGTAAGATGAAGCTTCAAAATTCTAGCCTCCAAGGAGAAACTTAGTTTTACCCTCTCCCAGAAGTATCAGTATATAGAGTTGGCATTACTGACAATGAATTTAAAGTTGTCAGTCATATAAAATTGTCAAATAATAGGTTTCAGAAGGCTGTGAGATCACCCTTTAGTGTGTGTTCATTGTTATGTAATCTCGAGTTGACTATGACTCCTAATGACCCAATAGAAAACTGATCCGAACCATACCTTATCCCATGCCGTCCTCATGATCTCTCATACGCTTGAGCCAATTGCTACAGTCACGGTACCAATCCATCTTGTTGAGAGTATTCCTCTCTTCACATTTCCCAACATGATATCTTCTTCCAAGTACTAGCCCCTCCTGATAACATGCCAAGGTATGAAAGGTGGACTTTCACCATCTTTGCCTCTAAGGAGAATCCAGGGTTCACTTCCTTCAAGACGCATTTGCTTTTTATTTTGGTTGTCCATAAGATATTTAATACTCTTTGCCAATATCACAACTCAGCATAGCGTTCCTACCAATAAGTCTAGGCAAGATAAACAGAGAAGATCTTGAATTTTGGCTCAAAGCAGAAGCTCTTTTAGGAAATTGCTTTGTGACTTGACCATACATTTAATTTCTTTGGATCTCCGCATCCTCATGTGTAAAATTAAAATCTTGGAGGAAACTCTGCTGAAAGGCTATGCACAGAAAAAAAGTCAATGGATCTTTGGCTTTCTGGGGGTGATGAGAGTGCAAATGGGAAAAATCAAGCTCTCGTGATTATTTTTTTTCCTGTCGAAGCTACTTCCCCATCTGATACTTCTGAAGGATAATAAAACAGAGGCAGGTTGAGTGACTGTCAGTAATTTTGATGCTCGGTCTGACTAGAATTTACTGTGGTCACTTGCTCCTCTGGCATTCTGGCCCTGACTTTCCCTAAGAAAATGATAACCAAGGACAATTTAGGAGATTGAGGGAATGCAGAAGAGAATTATGGATGATGTAAATGATGGAAGTAGCGTGGAGAATGGCTATTCATTCTCATGTCAACTTGAGACTGTCCTCCAGTTATGATCCTGGGTCAGACAAGGGCATTTCTTGAATGGAAGATCTGTCCAGATACCACAGGAAGTGAGTGGTGCTGCTGATTTGGCCAGTGGCCCTTTGTCTCGCAAAACAAGGCTCTATTTTTAAGTCCTCAAGTTGAGGCTTGGGTTGGGGCTTTTTATATTTTCGTGTATCTGTGCGTTCAGTGAGGAAGTAGAGGTGGTAGAGTTCACTGCCCAAGCTTTCCTCTCAAAATGTTGACCACAGGAAACTTGGGGTAATTGAATTCTTCCTCCTACTTACATTTGCCCAGCAGTTCCTCAGTCTTCAAAGCTTTTGACCTTATGGATTTAAAACAACCCTGACAAAAGTGTTGAGACTCTTGTGGTGGCGTGGTGATGTCTGCTGTAGAGATACCTGTGGTCACTGCGTGTCCTGATCTGGATTAGTGAGTCAGAACTGAGTCTGCTTTGAACAGCAGCTGAGTCCTTGGTTATTTGAAACATCTGTCAAGTGTGAACATGGAAGTACTTTGTGTACTTTCTAATTCAGATCCTCAGCCATAACCAAGAAATAACTTACCTAGAAAACTAGACTTCATGAAATTTACTTTTCAAAAAGTATTTATTGCTTCATCATACAGGTGGGATATTACTTTGCTTAGGGCAATGGTGGTTTTCTCATCATGGAGAGGTGGTTTGACCAGAAGTTGAAAGAGAACTGAGTCTGGATTATGATTTTTGAATCACCAACACTATAGCTCTGAGACTGTGGTCAAGCCACCTTAATCTGGAGCTCTGATGATCCCATCCAATAAGTGAAAAGATTTTGGTTTGATTCCAGTCTACCTACTCAAGCATTCTACTTTACGATTTCTTCAAGCAAAAGCATTATGGATTCCAGGACAGGTGTAATGCCTAAGAAAATTTAGGAGAAAGGTGAATGTTAAAAGTCTAAAGCATATGGACTCTTACAAAGTACAAACATAGAAGAGGACTGTGTATATGTGCTTGTGTGTGTGTGTTTACCAAAACAGAATATGAAGTGATTCTGTTGACAAGAAATTTTTCTTAAAGATCTTTGGTAATTTCCCCCCACAAATGTCTTTGTTCTTCTATGGGTTTTTCCTACCTAAACAATGACCTTCTGAGGAAGGAAAGTCTTGACTTGGATTGTTCAGCTGTGCTCTAATGGAGAGTAAGTGTCTCAGGAACTGAAGTGTAGTTTAATGATCTGGGGTTAAGAAGGCACGTGATATGTATGTATCCTCTGTCAGGCCTGTGATGGGAGCAAAATGAATGTCCTTATCCTTCCTGCTACAGCTGTGGGCACAACTGAAAAGGGCCTTCCCAATACAGGGACCATACAGATAGGGATGCTTCCTGTCATTTTTCCTGTTCCTCGCCCTCACCAGCCAAATATTTTGCTGTACACTTTTTTTATCATCAGAAAATTTTATTGATCACTTTTCTCCTTATCATAACCTGACTTTTCTTTTTTAAGGAAATGGCCAGGGAGCTTTGGTATCCAAGTGGTTAGGAGTTTCATTGCCAATCCAAAATATGAGATTTCTATCCACCATCTGCTCCACAGGAGAAAGATCAACATTCTCCTCCCACGAGATTTACAGTCTCTGAAAACCCATCAGCTAGGTGTCAGTTCTAACTCAATGGTACATACCAACAATAACAAGTAAACAGCCTTCTTTTGTCATTTATTCTGCTGTGATTAGATTTTTTTTTCTTGTTGTATGTCAGAGTACTGGTCAAGTTTGAAATGTTTCAGCTTCTTGAGTCATTATTGTTGGTTGAAAGAATAAAAATGAATACCCTTTCTTTTTTAGTATCTAGATATCCTTCTACTTTTTGACTGGTAAAGCTGCATCTTCTAATTCATTTTTCCAAATCCCTGTCACTCTTGAACTGTCTAAGGTTTCAGGAGGTATTTTGATATTTGCCTTTGAAAAAATATTAAGTAATGATACTCAATTCTGTCCATTATGTGACTCTAAATTGCCTTCTTCACTCATATGTCTTTGCCCTCTCTGTACCAACCAACCTGGTCTGTTTGCCTTCATCTGAAAAATTGCTTCTTTCTCCTTTGCCCTTTTGTCTCCTGCTACTTACAGCTTCCTCTAAGCCTCCACCTGCCCAGTAAACTCTATCAGTTCGGAAAGCCAAACTCAGATAGATCCAGTCCCTTTGCTAATGAGTCTTTAATAATGACATTTCTAAGCCCACTCATAAGTTGGAAATACCTTCTGGCATGTTAGCCTAATGTTGGCTTTTTTATAGCCATTATATTAAGCCCCTCTGGTCTTCAGCTACCTTACCTGCAGACACATAGTCTTAAAAACCATCAGCAGCTGTGGGACTAGGATAAGAGAGAGTGCTTCTCACACTGAGCAATATAGACTTGAAGGAGACTGGAGCAAGACCATAGTAAGAGTGAGATCTTGGTTGTGAGACGCTTATGGATGTGGCTGGTGAAGAGACTGTGACATTTCTGTGGAGAAACTGCAGCAAGGTGTGACCTGAGGCTTCTTGCATTTGTGCTGGCCACTATTAAAAGTTTTTCTGTTCTTGCTGGATGCTTAAAGGAGAAGTTGACTTACAACTAACTACTCTAAGGCAAGCTTTGGTGGATGATTGAGGAAACCAGAGGCTTCTTGAATTTGTGTTGCTGAACTAAACTGAGACTTTTACTAAACCTGGACTTACATTGTGAGATATTTTTGCCTCCCCCACTCTCCAACTAACTTCCCTAATAAACCCCATTCTTGATACCACAGCTGTGAGTCAACAACAACTCTTCCTGCAGGTGTGGCTCTAGAGGCGCCAAGGGGCTAGTCTATGGGGTTTTTATGTTTTTTCCTCCCTCTGGTGTGACAAGGGTCGGTGCTATTCTCATTTCCTCTGGCTCTTTCAGAGAGATGCTTATGGCCCCGTGCCCCCTTACCCTGTTTTCTCCTTACTAGATAATTCCAACTTCCATCCTTATTTTATAACCCCCTTTCATTTAGTCACATTTTATATTGCCTTGTCAACAAAAATCCACTGAGTAACAAAATCCACTGCTGTTGAGTCAGTTCTGACTCATAGCAACCCTATAGGACAAAGTAGAACTGTCCCATAGGGTTTCTGACGCTGTAAATCTGGTGAGTTTGAATTGCCAACCTTTTGGTTTTCAGCCAAGCATTTAATCACCATGCCACCAGGGTTTCTTAATTTCATTGTAGCTATGAAAAAAAAAAGTCTGTTAGTTATTTATCGCTGTGTAACAAATTATCCCAAAAATGCATGACTTAAAACAGCAAACATCTATTATATCACAGTTTCTATTAGTCAGAAATTTAAAATAGTTGGTTGGTTGTTTCTCCTTCAAGGTCTTCCAAGAGGTTGTAGGCAGTATCTTGGCAGAGACTACAGTCAACTGAAGGCTTGGCTGGGGGAGAAAATCCCCTTCCAGGCTGCTGGAAATGACAAGGCTGCTGTTAGAAAGTTCCAGTTCCTCCCTATGTTCATCTCTACAGGACTACTTGAGTATCCAGATGACATGGCATCTGGGTTCCCACAGAACAAGATCCAGGAGAACAAAATGAAAGGTTCAATGCCTTTTAAATACCTAGATTTGCACTATGTTATCAATTCTGCAACAGCCTATTGGCTGGCTACACACTTCCATTTTATTCCATAAAAGAAAGGATCTCACAAGGCAGGGCCCAATTCAGTCCTGTTAGAGGCTGGCTACTGTAATGACATGTGTGTATGGTTATAAAAGGATAGGTGGTGGCAAAAGAAGTCAGACCTTTTCCTTTTCATCCTGACCAAGAATATTAAAACTCTCTACGCTGAAATGAAATGAATGAGTGAGAATGCCACTGAGGTATCTGTAATCCTGAGGAGTCTAGAAAAAGAAATCACATTTTTCACCAAATCATGGGATTTGCAAGAGTATTTTATGTTTTCTTTTTCTAATAAAAATGAAATTATCTTCCCAGGAGGAAGTACATAGACTGAACCCAGAAAATATAACTGGGATTCAGAATGGTTTACATTCCAAATAACTCTTTTTGGCAACCTAATCTCTATTCTTTCTCTCAGTCATTTTCCAAATTTTAGTCTTGCCTCTAACTTTATCCTCTTTCAAGATCCCTGTGCCACTGGGCCTTGCTAATTTCTTTCCCCTTTCATTTTCCCATGTGCTTCCCATTCCTTAGGCAATCGCCAGGAACACTTGCTTTAACCTTACACCCGAGTGTAGTAGCCTCTGAACAGTTTCTTTGCTTCTAGTTTGACATTCTTTCCCTGTTTTAATCTTCAGAACTCCCTGTTCTATTAACTAATACCTCCTGCTCAGAAATATCAAATGTTTTTGATCACAGAAAGGATAAATTATTTTGAACTCCTTGGCTTCATGCTCGCACCCTTTGTCAGTGACTACTACTTTCTAGCTTTCTTCTCATCATCCCTTACAAAGCTGTCTGCAGTCACCCCTAAGGCTTGGTTGGTACCTTCTTTTTGCCCTCTGGAGGTTTCCTTTTACCCAAAGGTTTCTTTTTCTCCTGTTGTGACACCGAGAGCAAGTCACAGACACTGTCATTAGAAAGCTTATTCAAATGTCTGTCTGACTTTAGGTAAGATGTTTCATCTTATTATTCTCCACTTGGAGATAATAGCTCCTCAATCACAGAGTCAAAAAGAGTACATGAGTGAAATCCTAGGCACCAGATAGACAATAATTTCTACTTCTTTTACTTTTCAGCTCAAATTGACTTTTCTCTTGTCTTCAACCTTCTTTTCTTCAAATAAATTAACATTAATTTCTGAACAATTCATTTAGCAAAGAGTTATGTTGTGTTTTATAAAATGATATACTATGCATTTGTTAAATTGTAATTTTTCTTTCTGATAGATTTGGTCTGTTGAGGCCAAAGATGATGATTTATAATTCACAGTTGCTGTTGATTGCCTTCTAGTCAAGCACAACTCATAGAGACCTTAGCAACAAAAGGCCCAAAGCCCCTCTACAACTATTGACATTTATCAAAGTTCACAGTTTCCAAAGGCAAGTTGTTTAGGAAGTAGATGTCACTCCTGCTTCTACACCTGTCATAGAAAGTTATTGTTGAGTCACCAGTGATGTATAGCAACCCTATGGACAACAGCTTTGAACACTTCCCTATCTTGAGCCTGTCTCACTAATTCTGACACAACAACCTCCCACCACCCCAGTTACTCTATTAATTCATCTCATCTGAGGTCTCCCTCTCTTGCACAGTCTGTTCACCCTTCCAAGCATGATGTCCTTTTCCAAGGACCAATCTTTCTTGGCCACATGCCCAAAGTAAGTGAGGCAAAACTTAAAAATCTAGCCTCCAAAAAGACTGGCTTTCACCCCTTCCAAGACATACCAATTTGTTTTCTTAGCAGTCTCTGGTATGTTCAAGACTCTTCTCCAGCACCACAACTCGAAGGCATCTATTCTTCTTCTGTCATCCTTAGTCATTGTCCAACTCTCTGATGCATAAAAAGTAATTGAGAAAATCATGGCCTGCATTAGGTGCACCTTTGTCTCTACACTGACATTGTTGCTCTTCAGCACTCTGGAGAGATCCATGACAGCAGCTTTCCCCAGTGCAATTCGTATTTTGATTTCCTGACTGCTGGTATTAAGAGTGTTGATTGTGACTCCGAGCAAGCTGTGATTGCTAACAACCTCAATCTCTTCTCCATCTATTCTGGTGCTGCCAATTGGCCCAGTGGTGAAAATTTTTGTCTTCTTGATGTTGAGCGTCAATCCATATTGAAGACTACTGCCCTTGACCTTTTGCAGCAAGTGCATCAGGTCTCAGCAAGCAAGGTTGTGTCATCTGCATATTGTAGGTTGTTAATGAGTCTCCCTCCAATCTTGATGCCACACTCCTTCTCATAAAGCCCTGCTTCCCACATGAGCTGTTTTGCACAGAGATTGAAAAGGCATGGAGACAGGATACATCCCTGACATACTCCTTTCCTGATTTTGAACCATGCAGTGTTTCCTTGCTCTGTTCTGAGGATTGCTTCCTGGTCCAAATATAGGTTTCATATTAAGCACGATCAAGTATTCTGAGATTTCCATTTCTCTCAAGATTAGCCACAATTTATTATTTATAATTATTAATTCATTAATTATAATTCACACTAATTTCTCATTTTTTGCACATACATTCCTAATGAATATTTTTTATTTGTGTGTGTATACACTTCTCTATATGCTTGTGAATGAAAACTTTGTTGTTGTTAGGTGCTATAGGGTACGACTCTTGGTGACCTTGAGAAAGTCAGGTCTAAACTCTGCCCTATCCTGTGCCATTGTCATCATCCCTGTTATACTTGAGCTCCTTGTTAGTCACAGTGTCAATTCATCTTGTTGAGGGTCTTCCCCTCTTTCACTGACTCTCCACTTTTTCAAGCATGATGTTCTTTTCTATAGGCTGGCCCCTTCCAACAGCATGTCTAAAATATGTGAGTCGAAGCTTCACCATTCTTGCCTCTTAGGATCATCAGCTTCATGCTTACACTTTCTCCAAGACAAATTTGTGTGTGCTTTTGGCAGTTCATGGGATATTCAGTACTCTTCTCTAAAACCACAACTCAAAGGCATTTATTCTTCTGTCATCTTTAGTCATTGTTCAGTTTTCATATGCATATAAAGTAATTGAGGGTGCAGCTGAAGTTCTCTTTGTAGGTAAGAATTATGAGGGTTTACCTCACATACTTTGAGCATGTGTTGGTAGGAAGGACTATTCCTTGGAGAGGGACATGACACCAAGAGGTGGAGGGTCGGAAAAGGAGAGGGAGACACTCAACAGGTGGGTTGACGCAGTGACTGCTGCAATGGCTTTTGTGTGTCCAGAAGTGTGAAGATGGCACTGGACAGAACAGGATAGGACAGGGTTCAGATATTTTGTTCATAGAGTGCCTATGACTCATACTCTACTTGATGGCACCTAACAATAACATAATTAATTGAAAAGATTGTGGCTTAAATCAGATACACCTGACTCTTTAAACTGACATCATTGCTCCTTCACACCTTAGAGAGGTCCTTGGGAGCAGCTTTACTCAATGCACTATAACTCGAGATCATTGGCTTCATAGAGATGTTGTAAGTACTTCTAAAAGTTAATGGCAAATGGTAATTGGTAACCAGGAATATCTCTTAATGCCACTTAGAAACTGTGGCATTTGCTGGTCAAGCAGGTGAGGGCTCGACCCCCATATTCCCCCATGTTCCTAGCCTTTCTAGCTTAATCATGGTGCACAAAGTGCTATATTGATCTTTCTTTTATTTTTCTATTAGTTTATTTACAAAATTAAAATACAAATTTGAACAATTCTTTCAATTTCCCTCACACCCCACCCATCAAATTGTGCAATCCAATGATTAATCTCCCCTCCCCCTGCACATCCACATCCCTCTGCTTCCAGCCTCTCCCACCCCTCCTGGATCCTTATACTCATTCTACATTGATGCATGGGACCTTCTGAAGATTAAATCTCTATGCACATCAAAAATTTTTCCCAACAGGGTGAAGAGAAAACCTACAGACTGGGAACAAACATTTGGTAATTCCATCTCAGGCAAGAGTCTTATAACAAAAGTTTACAGAATACTCCTGGCCTCCACAAGAAAAAGACTGATAACCCAATTACAAAATGAGCAAAAGACATGGAAAGAATTTTCACAGAGGAAGATAGTCAAATGGCAAACAGACACATGAAAAAATACCCCAAATCACTGGCAATAAGAGAGTGGAATCGTTAAATGTTGCAACCATTCTGGAAGGTAGTTTAGTGCTTCCTCAAAAAGTTGAACATAGAAATTCCATATGACCCTGCTATTCCACTACTTGGAATATACCCTGAGAATACGAGAACTGAGGCACAAACTGAGATTTGTACACAAGTGTTCATAGCAGCATTATTCTCCATTGCAAGAACATGGAAAGAGCCCAAATATTCAACCACAAATGAATGGAATGAGAAATTATGGTACATTCACACAATGGACTACTATGTGGCACATAGGAGCAATAACTTTGTAAATTACTACCTAACTTGGGAGGGACTGGAGAGCATTATGTTGAGTGAACTAACTCAGGCATATAAGGACAAATATTGTAAATTGACCTTTCTGTAGTCGTCCACCAAACAATAGAATGAGCTCTTGCTTAGTGCCTGCCAGCCTCAGTTGTGATCAATTTCTGCTTAGTATAAAGTGTCCAATGGATGATAGTACAAGTATGGGATAATTATTTTATACTAATAGACATTTTTTCTGTTCCTTATAAAGACATGATGAGTTTATTAAATAGGAATTAAGAGTAATTTTATTTTTTTTTTTGCCTTGTAATACTATCAGAGAGAGAAGGATGGACAGTTTCCTCCTATGTAATTAACTGTCTCTGAAAACCTGCCAGAGGGTCAACTATGGCTCAGTTCCAATTCTACGGTACACAACAACAGCGGTATCAGTGACTATTTAAAATTGACACTTCCAGTTGATCCTGTGTAACTACCATAAACCTGAATTGATGAAATTTTAAAAAATAATTTATTATGGTATTTGATGTTGATAAAATGACAACTTATCTAAAAAAATAAAAAAATATATATCTGTGACCCTGATGTGCCAAATGATATTGGTCACCCATGGCGGACAGTGTTTGGCGGAACTCCGGAAACTCTATGAACTTGGAGAAACGAAGAAGTTCATAGGGTCACTATGAGTCGCCTACAATTCGATGGCATTTCACACACACACACACACACACACACACACACACACACACATCTCCAAAAGTAAAAAAAAAACCAAATCTATCTTGGAAAAAGTGCAGTAAGAATGCTCCTTAGAATGAGGATAGTGTGACTCTGTCTCACATACTTTGGGCATGTTAGCTGAAGGGACAAGTCTCTGGAGAAAGGCATTGTGTTTGATAAAGTAGAGCGTTAGTGGAAAAGAGGAAGACTATGACCAAGATGGATTGACACAGCTGCTACAACAATTTAAGCACAGCACTGATTATCACAACAGGGCAGGATCAGGTAGGCTTTTATTCTGTAGTATACAGGATCAACCTAATGGTAAGAGCTGTGGTGGCTCAGTAGAAATGAATTGCATTGCCAACCCCAAGGCATATGGTTCAAATCCACCAGCTGCTACATGTGTGAAAGACAGGCAGCTTCCTTCCATGAAATTTACTGCCTCTCAAAACCTGCTGAAGAGTCACCTATGGATCAGTTCTGACTCATTGGTGCATAACAACATAACAGTGGTAGGAAGCTATGCTGCAATCCTAATGGCACACGAGTCAGATTCAACAGCTACTCCACTGGAGAAGGATAGACAGTCTCTTCCCATGTGATTTACTGCCTCTGAAAACCTACTGGAGGGTCAGCTATGAGTCAGCTTTTACTTAAAACAACAACAACAGTATACATCAAAGAAGAGTTGGTAGTATCTAATAGCAACATTGCATTTATAGTGCTTGAAATGAATGGTCGTATTTGGATAATGTAATATGCTATTAAAATAGCAAGTTTTGATGATGAAGCAAACGTCATCACAATGTCTCAAGGATTTAATAAAAAACACCCCCCAAAACCAATAAAATATTGCTTCCATAGAAATCCATTCTGGGGTTGTTCTCAGAGAAACCAGAAAGTTTATTCTTTCTCCATCCTCACCACCGTGGAGCTGGATTTCTGATACTGTTCACAGGGTTGGTCAAAACTCCAGGAAGAACACAACACAGTTTCTTAGGCCACACTCAGATCATCACTCTAAGCAAGCCAGGGGATAACTTCTTGTTGTTACCATTGTTCTGATTCATGGTGACTGCTCAGTCCTGTACCATCATCATGACTGTTGGCTCGCCGGAGTCCATTGCTGTGGCCACTGTGGTTTGAGATCCTGCCAACTAGGATGCTCATCTTCCAGCACAAGAGTCAACAACGTAATTCAGAGGGGTTTTGTTGGCTAATTACTGGAAGGATATCACCAGGTTTTTCTTCCTTGTCATCTTAGTCTGGAAGCTACTGAAATCTGTCCAACATGGTATAGCCTTCATAGACAACAACTACGAAGGCTACCTATAAAAACTGACCATGTTCAATAGGTAAACTTTGTTATCCAGGGAGGAAAACAGTAGAAATTTGACTATTTCTAATCAAGAATTCATTTTAATTGAGAGGACAGAGGGAGGATTTGGGTGGTAGGAAATAAACTGGATAAAAATCTCGATGAGGACACCATTGTTTTTGTATGCACTTAATCATTCTAGGATAGGAATAGATTTTAGAATCAGAATTACCTGAAGTAGTTTATCCTTCTGTTATTGCAAAAAAAATTAGTGAATCAATATCATATTATTTCTTTCTCTTTAACACACTGATAATGTCTATCATCAAAACCCAAACTTATCGACTGGAAAGTTTATATTTAACCTGGTTATTTATTGAGGCATTTGGGGTAAAATGAGCAGAGTCTGTCTTCCTAGTGTAGCTGTACTAAATGTTGGCAGCAAGAGTTAACTGTGCCAGCTCTGTTTCCTCTTCCTAATAGGAGCACTTGAGCAATGCTAATCAGCTGTGCTGATTTTCTGTTTTGATTTTTCCATATTAATTAAGTGAATGATATGGAATGCAATCAAGTTTGGCACTAGGGGGTTCATGCAAATGACTAATTTTTAATTTTTTTTACATTTTAAATTTCGTTAAATGTAACAGTAAGGGAAGTTATTTGAAGATGAAGATTTAGGGGGAAGGGAGCGCAATACCTAATTTAGAGTTTTGCATGTATTCAAACTGTTTATTTTAATGAGGAAAATCACTCCTGTGTTGCCTTTTGTTCTTAATGAAATAATATTATTTTTCAAAAAGTGTATTTTGTTTGTATTGTAGAATCAAAGTAGATTATACTATAAGACATAACACAAAGGCACTCTAGTGGTACAGTGGTCAAAGCATTCAGCAGCTAACTGGTAAGAGCACACTAGCTGCTTGACAGGAGAATGATAAGTCAGTCTGTTTCTGTAAAGGCTTACTGCCTTGCTAATCCTACTGGGCAGTCTTTCTCTTATCAGACATTTATGAGTCAGAATTGGCTTGATGGCAATGCTGATGGGGTCTTTTTTGTTTTAATAATGATACAGCTTCAAAGAGAAATTAGGGAGAAAAGTGTGGAGGCAAATCTCAGAGATATTTTGAATTCCATTGTACTAGAGTTCATTTGTGTCATCCTGTCTTATACTGTAATCTACTTTGGTTCTCCAATAGGAACAAACAATAGCATTTTGAAAAATTTTGATATATTGTCATAATTACCAAAGTGTGACATAGAGATATGAAGGAGCACACGGTATTGGGAAAAAATGTGCTGATAGACTTGCTAGACTCAGGGTTGCCACAGACCTTCAATTTACAAAAATCACAATTATCTTTGAAGCACAATGATGTGAAGCTAAAGTATGCCTGTATTGTTTTTTTTCTCCCTCTGATTACCTATAAAGGCAAAAGAATACCTGTATTTACACCAAAACCTACAAAGGAAAGAAAATAGTAAAGGGTATTTATGATACTCGGTCAACTTTTATTATAATTGCATATCAGTGTCATTATTAATGAAATGGGATAAGAAAAGGGGCAATTTCAAGTTTGGGATAATGAAGTGAGGCTTTTTAGAGTTCTTCTTGGTGGCACATTTCTGAATTTGTTTTCCAATCATTGGAATTCCAAAATATTGGAATTACTTTCAGTTTAACCGGTGTCATGGATTGAACTGTTGCCCTTCTTCCCTCTGAAAAATGTGTCAACATGACTAGGTTGGTGCTCTAATGGATACCTAAAATGTGTAAGTGGTTTTGGAAATGGGTCATGAGCAGAAACTAGAACAGTTTTAGGATCCCATTAGTAAATACATAGATTACCTTGAAGATACTGTTGGCAGAATATTGGATGTCAAATGCAGTTCTGGAAAGAACTCAGAAGGAAGTGAGGAAAGCTACAGAGAGGCTTTTTATTAGTTTAGAGAATACATGTGGCACCAGCAGCAGAATGTTGCTAGACACATGCATATCAAATGTAGTCCTGGTGAGGTCTAAGAGAAAATTATGAAGATTGGATTAGACAGTGGAAGGAGTATGTTGCTTATACAATGCAAAGAATTTATCTGAATTGCATCCAAATATTTGATGGAAGGTAGAACTTGTAAGCAATGAACTTGTTGAGTAGTCGATGATATCAAAGCAAAATCTTGAAGTGGCCTTGTGGTTTCTTCTTTCCACTTAAAGTAAAATATGAGAAGTAAGAGGTGGACAAAAAAGGTGAACTTTAAAATAAATGAAAACAGAACTTAAAGACTTGAAAAATTCTATTATACAAATTAAAGGTACACGTCGTAGAAAGTTCACCAGTGATGCAGCTACAAAAACTTTTGTAAAAGAGGTTGAGTTTATGAGTGGATATAACCAACGGCAGAAAAGCCATCAACTAAGACTAAGGAGGACAGATAAAGGATGGAAGGAGAGGATTCTGTTTGCTTCATGGACTTTTAAAGGCCAAAACCACAGCTGTTGGAAGAAGCAAAGGAAACTGAACTATCTAGGTTTTAAAGGGTGGAGCCATGACCTCTAGGGTTTCTAAAGGCAGAGCTACAGCCTTCTAAATTTGTAAGAGTTAGATATTTGTCAGCTAGTTTATGGAATGTGAGCTGCCATTAAGGTGTACTAGGGGAATAGGACCACTACCCAAACCTGAAGAAGTGGGACTACCATTTCAAAGGGTCGAAAGAAAAAGGCCTATTGAGAACAGGGTTCTGAGTTTGTCACTAGGATGAATTAGGATAATAGGGCCACGCAAAGCCATGAGAACAGAGTTGTTTTCCTACGGGGTTGTTGTTATGTGCCACTGAGTTGTGTGCAACTCTTAGTGGCCCTATTTACAATAGTTCTGAACCCTGCCCTATCCTGACCCAATCTCACCGACTCTGATACACTTACACCAGTTACTATGTCAATTCATCTCATCTGGTGTCTTCTTTTTCTACGTGTTCCTCCACCTGTCTCTAAGCATGATGTCCATCTTCAAGGACTCATCCTTCCTGACCATGTGCCTAAAGTACGTGAGAGAGAGCTTCAAAATTCTTGCCTCAGGGACAAACTTGATTTCACCTTAAGAGGGGTGAAACCAAGTCCTACTGCGTAGCAGTACTGAAACTTGTGGCCTACGAGCTTCAAGTAGAACTTATGGAGGACAGGGTCATTGTTTACATATTTTCAGAGATCAGGAAATAATTTTCAAGCTTTGAGAGTGAATATGAATGTTCAAGTTAGGTGTTGGATTTGCTTGGCGCCAATTCTATTTGTCATGTAAGTATCTACTTTGTGTCTCTCCCACCATTGTTGTTGTTATGTATCATCAAGTCAACTACAGCTCTTAAGACCCTATGAACAATAGCTCTGACCCTTGCCCTATCCTGAGACAGCCTCTCTGTTGTTGACACACGTGACTCCAGTGCCATAGTCATTATGTCAATCCATCTCGTCCAGGGCCTTCCTCTCCTGTACTGACCCTCTACCCTTTCAAGCACGATGTCCTTCTCCAAGGACTAGTCCTTCCAGGCAAAATGTTCAAAGTATGTGAGACAGAGTGTCAAAATCTTTGCCTACAAGGAGCAACCTGCTTTCACCCTCTCTAGGATAGACCTGTTTGTTCTCTTAGAGTTCATAGTGGTTATTCAATACTCTTCTCCAGCTCCAAAAACAGAAGACATTGATTCTGTCATCTTTAGTTATTGCCCAGCTGTCAAATCCATAGTAAACAATTGAGAAGACCATGGCCTGGATAAAGTGCACATTACTCTCATGACTGATATTATTGCTCTTTAGCACTTTGGGAGAGCTCTCTGACAGCAGACTTTCTGAAATCAACTTGTTCCTGACTACTGGTGTTAAGAGTGTTGATTATAGATCCAAGGAAGATGAAATTGTTAACAACCTCAATCTTTACTCCATCTATCATGATGCTGTCAATTGACCTTGTGGTGAGAATCTTTGTTTTCTTGATATTGAGGTGCAATCCATATTGAAGATTTTAGTGCTTGAAATCATAACAAATTGTGACTAACACTGAGAAGAATGAGAATCCCAGAACCCTTGATTGTGCTGATGCAAAATCTGTACCTAGACCAGGAAGCTATTGCATGAGGAATGAAACACTGCATGGTTCAAAACCAAGAAAGCAGTGGGTTAAACATATATTCTTTTTCGATACCTTTTAGTCTATATGTGGAACAGATCATTCAGAATGCTGGAGCTTATGAAGGAAAAATGTGGTATCAGGATTGGAGGAAGACTCATCAACAACCTGTGTTGTGCAGACAACACAACATTACTACAGAAACTGAAGAGAAATAGAGAATTTAAAGTCCAGTTTTCACAGTTTCACAAATAAAAACAAATATGGACTTAAAGCTTCACTGCTGTTTGATTTGGATTATTCAAAATATGAGATTTTTAACTTGGAGTAGGCTTAAGATTCTTTGGTATGATATGGTCAATTAATTTTATATGGGATAAGGGCAAAAAGAGAGTTCTGTTGGCATAGTTCATAGGGAACTGTGCTACTATGCCAAAGACTAAGCCTCTCTCATGGTTCAAATACATCAGGTAATCTGTAGGAAGAAGATGGGCAATCCCTTCCTGTGTGGTTTACAGCTTTGTAAACTTGCTGAAAGGTCAGCTATGAGTCAGTTCTGATTTGATGACAATGAGAAAGAGTGAGATTGAGAATGAGAGTGAAGGAGAAAGAAAAAGGATATAAAGCATTACCCCAAAATATGTGTGAATTAACCTAGGCTAGGATTCCCAGTGTTAGATGGTTATCCTCCACTTAATGATCTGATGTCATTATCGTCCATTCTATGATGCATTATAAATTCTAACCTCTATTAATTAGTAGAGTTGGGATCATAGTGAGACATATAAATTGAGTCACAGTCAAGTCACATCATTAGTTATGTCATCACTCTTGCTTGAATCATATCTTTTGTTCTAGAAAAAACAAAGAGAGAAACAAGCAGTGAAGAGAGCAATCTTACTATTACCAAAAAGGAGAGCTGGAATGGAATGCATCCTTTGGACTTAGGGTATCTATGCTGATAACCATCTATACCCAGGGAAAGATTAATAATAAAACACATGATGATCACTAGGGAATCAGGAAGCAGAAACGAAAGAGCATGGGGTCTTCTTTCAGAGCTTAATTAAAGAGAAAGAATCTTTGTTAGAATGGCGCCCTCGAGTTAGACTTCTAGGGTCCTCAACTCTTGAAAATAAATTTCTGAATATATATTTATTGTTTCTGTGTGCCGTTGAGTTGGATCCAACCCATAGTGGACCCTCCAGCAGTTTTTCAGAAGCAGTAAATTGCACAGAAGGATATTGCCCAACTTTCTCCCACAAAGCAGCTGGTGCCTTTGGGATTGCCATTCAGCTTCTTACTGCTAGGCCATCAGAACTCCCATATATAAATATATGTTTCCCTATAAATATATTTTTGAAAAGTGTATAACACAGATTTGAGGCAATGAGCATGTATACTTTTTCTTTCAATGTGGCTTTCTTAGCCATCG
>NW_006399796.1:15704449-15705341 GCF_000299155.1 Elephantulus edwardii
TGAGTTGATGCTGACTTATGATGACCCCATGTGACAGAATACAATTGTCTCATGAGGGGTTTGAGGCTGTTATCCTTTTGGGCATGCTGTCAGGATCACTCCTTATAAAATGTTATCATGCTAAAGAAACTGGAGGGTAAGAAAAAGAAAGGAAAAGTATCAATAAGATGATTGACACAGTGACTGCAGCAATGGGCTTAAATGTGGTGAAAACTGTGATCACACAGGATAAGGAAAAGCTGTGGTCTGGTATTTATAGGATCGTTATGAATCACAGTTCACCAGATGACACCTACCAGCAGGAAAATCAACAATCTTTATGGAACAGATTGCTAAGTATTTCTCTTAGAGAGTCACAGGATAGTTTCTAAACTTTAGGTTTGCAGCCAACCGTTGTACCACCAGGGCTACTTAACAGTGCATTGCGTGTCTTTGATTGTCAAATGTGGTTCAGAGAGTCTTTACTTAGGCAAAACTCTTTGAAGTTAAATAGAGGACTCACATGACTGAAAGAGATCCATTCTTTGTTCCCATTCCCAAGAAAGATACAAAAGAATGTGGAAATTATCAAACAATATTGGTAATATCACATGTAGGCAAAATACCACTTATGATTATTTTAAAAAGTCTAGAACAGTATATAGACAGAGAACTGCCAGAAGTTAAAGTTAGGTTTAGAAAAGGTCATGACACCGGTATATCATTGCTGGTATTAGATAGATCTTGGCTGAAAGCAGAGAATATCAGAAGAATGTTTATTTGTGCTTTGTTAACTATGCACAGGCGTTTAAATGTATGACAGTAATAAATTATTCCTAACATTGAGAAGAATTGGAATCCCAGAATGTTTAATCATGCTCATGTGAAACCTGTACATAGACAAAGAACCTAT
>NW_006399796.1:15706651-15725323 GCF_000299155.1 Elephantulus edwardii
CAACAACAACAGCTTTCAATATGGACTATAGCTCAACATCAAGAAAATGAAAATTCTCACCATCAGGCGACATCATGATAGATGGGGAAAAGGTTGAAATCATCACTGATTTAATCTTATTTGGATCCACATTCAACACTTTGGAACCAGAAGTCAGGAGATCAAGTGACACATTTCACAGGGCAAGTTTGCAATCAGAAAACTCTCCAAATTATTGAGGAGCAATGATGCCACTTTGAATTCTCAGGTGTGCCTGATTCAGGCCATGGTCTTCTCTTTAATTTGCTATTCATTTGAAAGCTGGACAATGATTAGGGATGATGGGAGGAGACTTGATGCCTTTGAGCTGTGATGTTGGAGAAGAGTACTAAATATTTCATGGGCTGCCAAAAGAAAAGTTATGTCTTAGCCAGAATGCTCCTTAGAGGCAATGATGGTAAAGCCTCATCTCACATACTTTGAGCATGTTGTTAGAAGGGATAATTCCTTGGAGAGGGGCTTGGAAAGGGAGTGAAATAGAGGAAGATCATTAGAGAGATAGATTGACACAGTGACTGTGACAATAGTCTCAAGTGTGTCAGAGATGATAAAGAGTGACACAGAATAGGGCAGGGTTCAGATCTGTTGTTCATAGGATCATTATGAGTCATACTCAACTTGGTGTGTAACAGCAACTTAGCACAATTAGAAAATGGTAGCTGCCACTGTTTATTATTTCTATTTTGAATTCAATTCATTCTTACTGAATGGAATAATTTCCTTAAATATATAATGTCAAGCTTCTGATTTTACAACTTCGTAATAGTTAACCTGAAAGACACATCTATAATTACAATTAGTCTATAAGCCAGATTTTGGCTACCCATTTAATGCTTTATGTGTTAGAGATTTTTAATGATGATTGAAATTCCATTTTAAAACCTCCCTTTTAAAGCCCATTTTGAAGTCTCCTGATTTACTCTATCTATTAATTATCCTTCAAAGTCATTATTTTTCTTATTTCAAGTTAAACATTTTCATTCCTTTTCATTTTTTGTGGAGCTGAAAGTAGATACTTTTATCATTAATGTTACTGTCTCACACACATACAGATTTAAGTTTGTCCTACAAAAATTATCTGAAGAATTTAATACTCCCTTTATTGTATTTCCTCATTTTATGATCTCGATCTCTCTCTCTCTCTCTCTCTCTCTCTCTCTCTCTCTCTCTATCTCCCTCTCTCTCTCCCCCCGCCTCCCTTCATCCTTCATTCTTTCTCTCCCCTCAACTCCCCTCATTACCATCTAGAGAGAAACAACTCATAGCTAGCCCTGCAGAGGGTTTGCAGAGACTATAATCATGCAGGAGGAGATGCCCACCTTTGCTCCTCTAAACAGCTAGAGGCTTCAAACCAACAGAGAAGTACCACTTTCAGGTTTGTAACCCCTTTCCCTATGAACTATGCCAACTATCCCTATCTCATAGGGCCCTCAAACTGATCATAGCTAAAACTGAGCTCAAAATTTGCTTTCCATAAACCTGCCACCTTTGTGCTACCCATCTCAATCCAGATGCTAAAGTCAGATTCCATCCTTTCCTCTCATCCTACACTTAATTTCTCTAGAAGCCTAAATTTCATTCAGTTCCTATAGCCCCAGTGCTATGTCCTTAGTTCAGCCACAGTCATACATACTCTGGTCTCTCGTTATTAATTTCCTTCCAGTTCCTCCTTTCCCTGCAGCCTGTAATTTTTCTAATGCCATCTGGGCCCTTTATCTCAAACCTTTGCTGCGACTTCAATTTATGGTGGCCCTAAGTGTGTCAGAGTGTATATGTGCTCTTTAGGATTTTGAATGACTGATTTTTCAGAAGTCCATTTGGATCATCCTTTACACACTCCCTTTTGGTTTTGGATGAAATTCACTTACTTTCTTATTACTAGTTGTGCTGTGCCCTTTAATTCTCCACTTGTCTCACTCTCTTACTGTGAATTAATTGGTGCTCTCCTTGAATGTGCCTCTGGGCATTTGCACATACAGTTCTTCTGCCTAGATGATTCTTTTTTTTCCTCTTTCCTTGCTTCTTTTGCATTTTACTTGCCTCGCTCTTTTCCAGGGTTCTTAATACATTGTTGTTTGTTTTTCCGTTGTGGGCTCCATCTCAATAATACCACACTCAGTTCTTCTATCACCAATCTGTAAACAGCTTTATTTTCTTTTCTATATATCTATATTTTAGAAACCTCTGTAACAGGGCTGGTGTCATATCTATTCAGCAGATGGAAAAACTGAAGTGCATAAATTTCTGACATCTATGTCAAGGCATCTAAATCGCAAGCATCTTACTGGATCAGGATGGTCTAGTTCCCTCCTTTATCTCTAGGTTTTACACAGCACCTTGGAGAGAGCAGGCAGTCAGCACACAGTGAAGGGTGAATGAATTATTGAATGAATACATTTGAGCCTGAGGTGCCTCTCTTCTCTTGTAAATGGAGCTTCTGTTCTTTCAGTTATCCTCCAGGACAAATGAAGCCAGATTCCTGTGCATGCCCTCTTCTTCCAGAGGGAAGGTTCCTGGTGAGAGGATCAGGTCGTCCGTGTTGCTCTGGTGCTTTCCTTCAATGCCGCCTGGCACAGATAAGAAGCGCTTTTGTTGTGGTGGCAATTAACCATGATTTGCACATTTTAGAAACTTACAAAACTGGAGGCCACCTGCACAACCTGAGAAACACCTCTCTCTCCTGAACCATGAAATATGGTCTCCATCAGTTTAAATACATAACTTACTATGCACGTTTCAGCTCAGTGACAACTGGTACCAAATTATTGCTGGACTGAGAAAGAATTGCATTTGGCTCATTTAAATCCGTCACTAATTTGGATTTTTTCTTTTTCTTTTAGGCTGTTCATCAAGGGGAAAATGGTTATTTCTTCAAATTCATGCCTGAGCTTTATCTGTTTATTGTTATTCCACTGGATCGGGACTGCTTCCCTGTTGAATCTTGAAGACCCCAACGTGTGTAGCCACTGGGAAAGGTAATGCTTCTAAAAGCAGCCTGAGAAATAATTTCAAATTAGTTCCTTTGCACACTTCAAGTCACTATCTGTTATAGGGCTTTGGTGGTCTAGTGGTAAAATCCTGCACTGCAACCTCAAAAGCACATGGTTCAAATCCACCAGCTGCTCCGAGGGAGAAGGATAGGCAATCTCCTATTATGTGGTTAACTGCTTCTGAAAACCCGCCTGAGGGTCAACTATGTGTCAGTTCTGACTCTACAGTTCCCAATAACAACAACACCAATGACAATTATAATTAGAGAACAGACTGTGAAATTACTTTTACATAAAAAGCATTAGCTTTTGCTGATAAATTACAGAGTGGCCTGGTATTAAGAAGTTGTGCTGCTACTATAAAAGCACACAGTTTGATTCTACCAACTGTGCCATGGAAGAAAGATGGGCAGTCTCGCTTCTGAAAACTTGCTGGGGGGTCAGGTATGAGTTGGTTCCAACTCTACAACTCATAACAACAACATTATTCACTTTGGACTTACTGGAAACAAAATAAACTTTGTTGTATATCTGATTCTAACACCAATTTCATTATTCAATGCTGGGAAAACGTGTTCACTCAATTAAGGAGGTCTCCCTAAGGTCATGCCTCTGCCCCAGATCTATTTACAATCATTTAGGGAAGCTGGATTTATGTGTGGGAACCAGTGAGTGAGCAGTACAAGGCAACATGGAATAAAATAAATTAATACATGGAAATGCATACGCTAAAGGAAACTTGTGCTGTAGGTGGCCTTGAAGAGGAAACATGATTTTTTGCGTGGTGAACTGGCAAGACTATAGGGAGGTAGGATTGTCTAAGGTGTTCCTAAAGAACCACACAAAAGGAGCGGATAGATCTAGCTGGAACAGGTTCCAGACAGTACAGGGTAACTTGAAATCTATTGTTATGCAGACTACTGAGGGCTAGGTCAGCAACCACAATCATACAATACTGAGAGAAGGAGTAATTGTATAGATTCTGTAAAAACAGTATTGCAATCAGTCAGTTTGCAGTAGTACATACAGAAGAGTCCAAAACAACTCATCTCCTTGTAAGGATTCTGTTGTCCTATCTGAAACACTTCATCTTGTTTCATCTTGCTTGGATCCACTTAACACTCTTGGTATCAGCACTCAGGAAATAAGGAGATGCATTGCACTTGGAAAATCTGCAGTTAAGGACCTCTCCAAATTACTGAGGAGTAATGATGTTGGTTTGAGGACTAAGGTGCATCTGATTCAGGCCATGGTCTTTCTGATTACTTGCTATGCATCTGAGAGCTGGACAATGAATAAGGATGACAGAAAGAGAATTGATGGCTTTGAGCTCTGATATTGGAGAAGAGCACTGAACATCCCATGGACAGCCAAGAGAACAGCTATGTCTTGGAGACGGTATAGCTGGAGTGATCTTTGGAGGCAAGAATGAAGAGGCTTCTCCTTACATGCTTTGGGCATGTCGCTAGGAGGGGATTTTCAATGGAGAAGGACATGACGTTGGGAAGGGTGGAGGGTCGGTGAAGAAGAGGAAGACCCTTAATCAGGAGGATTGACACGGCAATTGCTGCAATCAACTCTTGTGTATCAGGAAGTGTGAGGATGGTGTAGGACAGAACAGGGTTCAGACCTTTTATTTATGTGATCGCTATGAGTAGTACTCAGCTCGACAGCATCTAACAACAACTACCTGAAACACAAATAGTGCAGACCACATAGTTCTATTGCAGCACATTCAGGTAATATGCTCTGTTTTAGTGTATTCTTATATTCCTAAAACATTAATTTTGTGTCAAGTGTTCCAAACAAATATGATGTGTTAAGTCCTTGAGAGTAATAGGTATTTTCTAATAATGGTGAGGGTAATTACATCAAACTCTTTGTCTCTTTTTTCCTTACCACTTCTGCATTCTGTGTCACCCACTGTTCAAATACACAAAGCCCAAAGCCTCTCAAGCCCAGTAATTGTCTTCTAAAGATGTGTTGACCTTCTCACTTACAACCTTAAATTTTGTTAAGGGCTCAATTCCATCTGTATGCAGGTTAACACTCATCTAATTTTCCGGATAACCAATAAGTTATACATCATTGTGAAAACTAACCTATAGAGAAAATAGGTGCATGTAAAAGTTTTCTATATTTGTGGTTTTAACTAGACTACATATAATAGGTGAAATCTTGATGTTAATTATCTTTATAATGAAACACTCCATGTAATATTTTCAAGACGGTCAATGAAAAAGAGGTACATAATCATAATGCTTTGCTCACAACTGATAAATCTCTGTGTTTTTAGTGGTCTTGCATAGGCAGTGAGCTCAAATAACTGGAATGAGTGCATCCACCATCTGATAGGAAATTAAATGACAAAAATCTTGACATCATAGGTCAGAGGCACAGATAGACAGGCAAACAAGCCAAGCAGGAGATTAATCTCTAAACCTGATAATTCCACAATTAAACCAATGACTACGGTATCCCCTAAAATACTAGATGATGATAAATAGTAAAATTATGATTTTCCTCCCATGATTATTTTTACAATATGTTTTTGGTAAATATGCCTTTGAAAGGAAGTAGGATTATTTTGACAAGACTGGAGAAAGTGGAAGCGCAATAATTGGTGATCAAATAGATATCTGAAAGGTGAAAGGAGATGGGATTGTTTCAGCAAGAATGGAAAAAGTAGGAGTGAAGTCATTAAAATTACCAAATAGAGTACAGGTGACAGATTCACCTCTGTTTTCTCAATTTGACATGAGATTGTGTTGAAGTGGAGAGATGAAGGAAGATTAGCATCAGACTACAATTCTTGTTTTTGTGGTTTAGTAGGACTCTTTGTAGACTTCCCTTATACACAAGAAAAACAAACCAAAACCTCACCAAAAACCCACCTATATCCAGTGAGCCATGCACGCACCTAGGGCCTTGCTTCTCCCATCAAACTTGTGGAGCCTGAACATCACCTACACCATGACAAAAATACAACTCAGGCCATGTGCCACATGTGAGCCACAATGTGTATCTTAGCAAGATCCCTGTGTGATCAGCCTGCACACCCAGATGAACTAAAATGTTCCTATTTGCTCTCTCCTTCCTGCCCTACTCCTATTCAGAATTGTTGTTGTTATGTGCCGTCGAGTAGTTTCCGACTCATAGCGACCCTATGCACAACAACCCTAAACCCTGCTCTGTCCTGCGCCAACCGCACTGCCTCTGACACACCCATCCCAATTACCCCAGTCACCGAATCAATCCATCTCATAGAGGGTCTTCCCCTCCTGCGCTGTCCCTCCACCTTCCCAAGCATGATGTCCCTCTCCAAGGATCCGTCCCTCCTGGCAACATGTCCAAAGTATGTCAGACGAAGCCCCAGAATCCTTGCCTCCAAGGAGTAGCTTGGTTTAATCCTCTCCATGATGAATCTGTTTGTTTTCCTGGCAGTCCATGGTACATTCAGTTCTCTTCTCCAGCACCACAGCTCAAAGGCATCAACTCTCCTTCTGTCCTCTCTAGTCATTGTCCAACTCTCTGATGCAAAACAAGCAATTGCAAATACCATGGCCTGTATCAGGCGCACCTTAGTCTCCAGAGAGACACCGTTGCTCTTGAGTACTTTAGAGAGGTCCCTAACAGCAGACTTTCCCATCGCGATATGCTTTTTGATTTCCTGACTGCTGGTGCCAAGAGTGTTGACTATGGAGCCGAGCAAACTGAAGCTGTGAACAATCTCAATCTCTTCACCATCCATCCTGTATTCATAAGTATTCAAAATACTTATTCATTAATACAGGTGTGCCTCATTTTAATACAGTTATTGTGATTTGAAGGCGTTGTATATAAAATGAAATTAAAGAAAAAGAAGTAATTTGAAATACAAAAGGATGGTTCCTATTAAAGGAATGCTTTGGAAGATTACTACTTCTGGAATCATTCACTCCTTCCCCACCCTCTTTTTCTTTTCTGTGAATTTAAGCTTTTTTTCTCTGTTGGGGTCCTTCCAGAGAAGGTACAAATGGAAAGAAACCACCCTTTTCCAGTCCCTTGGGGATGAAACAGTGGTAGTAGTAATTGAGCCAGCAGTCCAAAAGCCAGCAAAAATGTGAAATTAGTATTACCATATCTGATTAAAGTAACAAGATAATTTAGCAGATAAATGTAATTAACCACTTTGGAATGTGTCCAAATGCTGATAAGTCTTTCTCTCCACTTCTTTTTGACCTTAAATTAAATCCTGCTGGGGTTTCTCCTCAGATAATACTTAATAGGTTAAAAATCACAGTGACAGTATATTTTCAGTGTTCTTGAGAAGATCAAACAACCAACCAGGAAAATAAAGAGTTTTCATCTCAGAGGTGAAAAATAGTGCAGAATTGAAACCAGATTCCCTTTGATATCACACTTTGTCATAGCTTCTTTAAAAGCTGTATCTGCCAGTGTTGTCATGACATCTGAGATGGGACAGAAAGGCAGCCTGGTGTCTGAATGGCAGAGCTGACGTTACACTCTCCTTAGCATCGGGAGCTCAGTGTTCATATTGGATGAATAAGGACTGGACTAGTTGAGATCAACATGGAGGTTTAGACCACTGTTCTTAACAGATGAGCTAATTAGGTTCCACCTCTTACCTATACCCTGGGCAGAGCGGCAGTTATGAAAACTGGGGAGGTTTTGGACCATTCCTGCTGTCAGAAAGAGACTCCTTGATTGTATAACAATAGAAAGTATAATATTGGGGAAATTATAATGCCATTACTTATAAATGACTCCTGTTGCTAGTTGTCATCTAGTCATTTCCGACCTGTGGTGACCCCATATCTCATTCCAGGAGCTTTTCAAGCCTGTGATGATTCAGAAGCCTGTCTCAGAGTCTTAGACCTGTCTTTCAAGGTGTTTCTGAAGAAGCATGTGACTTTTTTTTTTTTGCCAGCAAGAAACTAAAAAAAAAAAAAAAAAAGAAACCCCAAACCCCCAAAACCCCAACAACAAAAATTCTAAATAAAAACTACTCAAATCCAGGTTGATTTTTTTTTCTCATAGCAACCTTCCATGACATTTCCTAGGCTGAAAATCTTTACAAAAAGAAAATCTTTAGATGCTTCATCTACTGGAGCTGTTACTGAATTCAAAACATTGACATTTTACTTTGCAGTCATACATGTTATATGCTATACAATCCATCAGTGTTCCTTTAAGAACCTTTAGGAAGTCATAATTTGAAGGTTATTAACAATGAAATGCTTAGGATATACTAATAAGAACTAGATTTCCAAATGATAGGCAGAACATCATTTTGATAATATAAAATAATAAAAACCATAAAGATGCACAGCAAAATGCTCTTGGTGGTTAAAGCTCTCAGGTGCTACCCAAGATGTTGGCAGCTCAGCTCCATCAACACTTACTTGGGAGATGTGGCAGCATGCTTCCATAGAGATTTACAACCTTGGATCCCAGTGGGATAGTTATACTTTGTCCTCTTAGGTCTCTATGAATTGGAAGCTGAACAACAGGATAACAGTGGGTTATGGTTGTTGTTTTTGTTATTATATGCCATCAAGTCTCTTGTGACTCATAGCGACCTTATGTACAACAGCCCTAAATTCTGTTCTATCCTGTGCCAATTGATCTTCCTGTCACTGACACACCCACCCCTGTTTACCTGAGTCACCAAATCAATCCATATCATCAAGGGTCTTTCTCTCCTACACTGTCCCTCCACATTCCAAGTATAACATCCCTCTCCAAGGACTGGTCCTTCCTTTTAACATGACCAAAGTATGTCAGAGGAAGCGTCAGAGTCCTTGCCTCCAAGGAGCAGCCTGGTCTCACTCTCTAGGAGGAAATGATTTGTTCCTCTAGCAGTCCGTGGTATATTCAATACTCTTCTCTAGTACCACAGCTCAAAGACATCAATTCTTCTGTCATCCTTATTCATTGTCCAGCTCTCTGATGCATAGCAAGTAATTGTGAACACTATGGCCTAGTTAAGGTGTACCTTAGTCTCAAGACTGACATAGTTCCTCTTCAGTACTTTGGAGAGGTCTCTGACAAAAGATTTTCTCAGTGCAATTCGTCTTTTAATTTTCTGGCTGTTAGTACCAAGAGTGTTGATTGCAGAGCCAAGCAAACGACACCTGTTAACAATCTCAATCTCTTCACCTTCTATCATGATGCTGCCAATCGGCCCAGCGGTGAGAATCTTTGTTTTCTTGATGTTGAGCTTCAATCCATATTGAGAGGCTGCAGTCCTTGCCTTTCTGTAGCAAGTGCTTCAGGTCCTCCTCAATTTCAGCAAGCAGGGTTGTGTCATGTGCATAATGCATATTGTTGCTGAGTCTTCCTCCAGTCCTGATGCCACATTTCTCCTCATAAAGCCCAGCCTCTTGAATAATGGGTTCTGTATACATACTGAAAAGGTATGGAGATAGAACACATCCCAGGCATACACCCTTCCCAATTTTGATCCATTCAGTGTTTCCAGGACTGCCTCCTGGTCCAAGTATAAATTTCACATAAGCATGATCAAGTGTTCTGAGATTTCCATTCTTCTCAGAGTTAGCCACAGTTTGTTGTGATCCACAGAGTCAACTGCCTTTACATAGTCAGTGAAACACAGATAGAGATTCCTCTGGTATTCCCTGCTTTCAGCCAAGATCCATCTAACATCAAGCCTCGCGTTTCAGTACTTAAGGATGCTATGGGCAGAATATTAAATGATCCAAAAAACATTAAAAGAAGATGTAAAGAGTATACAGAGTCATTGTACCAAAAGGAACTGGTAAACACAGAAGAATTTCATGAAACAACCTATGAGCAAGAGCCTACAGTGAATAAGAAAGAAGTTCAAGCAGCTCTAAAAAAAATGGCAAAAAGCAAGGCCCCAGGAATTGATGGCATACTGATTGACATATTTCAAAAAACAGATGCTGCCCTGGATGTGCTCACTAAGTTGTGCCAAGAAATCTGAAGTTGTCGACAGCCACTTGGCCAACTGAGGAGAAGAGATCTATATTTGTTCCCCTCCCAAAGAAAGGTGACACGATAGAGTGCAGATATTATCAAACGGTATTATTAATAGCACAGGCAAGCAAGATTCTGTTGAAAATTATCCAAAAACGACTGGAACAACCCATCAACAGAGAACTGCCTGAAGTACAGCCTGGGTTCAGAAGAGTCTTTGGTATTAGGGCTATTGTAGCTAATGTTAGATGGATCTTGGGTTTTGGTTAGTGTTAGAAAAGTCTCAAAGTCCTTAATACTTTAAGAGCTTCATGTGAAATAAGTGAAGGTAATTGTAACAAAGAGTTTGTTGCATGTTGAGGCTGATTTTGGTTGTTTCAAAGTGAAGGCACATTTATATAACAGTAAAGGGCAAGTATGTCCCTAAATCAGAACTTCACAACTTGGACACTACCTGTAAACCAAAAATATCAATAAGGTGGTTATTTCAGGAGTCTCATACTGAAGCCCAACTACAGAGACCAGCTGTAGAATGCAGTCCCACCTCTGGTGAGGCCAGCACCTTTTCAAATTTGGAAGTTTTACCCCAGGTCTAACCTGAATTCTTGCTGAAATGTTTTTCTAATTTCCTCTCTTCTTTCTCCCGTTGGTAGCTTCTGTAAGCGAGCTTGGACTATTCATTTCCAGTGAGTGAGTTTGGGATTGTGGTCTGTTTTGTTTCTCAATGTCAGTTGAACATCTTAGTGGAAATCTTTAAAGAGAGTGTGAAAAAAAATTAGAATGCATTGTTTGATAAACAGGGCTCCCCTGTATTTCCTACAGGCAGAAACAAAGCTGTGGAGCTTGTAATAGTTGTTTAGGATTAAAAGGTGTGAGATTGCACCTTGGAGGGGATACCCGGGTCTTCCTGCTTCCCTCACCCATTCTCAGCCCAGAGGCAGGTATCACTCTAAGGAGGAGCAGCTGGTAGTGGGGCGGTAGGGAAAGCAGACGTTTTGTGGAATGGGAGCAAGCTGTTGATCTGATGATTTCAGGCTGATTGTCTCACTCAGATATTTAGAGCTGGGTTTAAAGTATTCTTTATCGTTTTTATTTGGAGATTGTAGATGCTCTTCCATCCCCTGAAAAGTAAAGCAGACACAGGAAAGCCCCAAATCCCAATAGGGAAATAATCTCTTTATGAAATAATCTCTTTATGCATGTACTCTATTATGAATGCTTGACTTGTCATTTTGCTGGTTAATCTTGCTATTTGTGTGCAGATTTAAGAGTGAAAACTTTCTGTGAAAGGTCTTTGTTATCCCTGGAACCTTGAGAGAAAGGAGAGAGAATTGGAAAAATATGTAGTAATGTCTTCTAGAATTTGGAAATATCAAGATTTGTAGGAAATAGGGAAAGAAAATTTCACTTACATTTTACAGCCTAATCTGTGGTCTTCTAAATATATTATTAATGTTGAGACTTTCAGAGTTCTAGTTAAAATAAAAATGTATAAAATAACAAACAGATGTGGGAATTCTCTGTTGAAATTCAGTATGAGTGGTTACTGCAGATGATTTAGCCTGCACTCCCTTTTGAGTATAGAGTATACTGTTTTCATTTATTTTAAAGAAACAGAAGTGCTGATTCTTTATTTTTCCTTTTCTTTTTAGCTACTCGGTGACCGTACAGGAGTCATACCCACATCCCTTTGATCAAATTTACTACACCAGCTGCACTGACATTCTAAACTGGTTTAAGTGCACACGACACAGGTAATGGGGGTGCAAATATCCCTATGAGCTTTCAAACTGGGTTACAATCAGAGATACTAATTATTTGAGAAGATGGAACCTTTATTGCAGTGAATAGTTAAGGAGTGCTTGTTATGCTTAGCTTTGTTCCAGATCACAGGGGAGGATAGTAAATTAAAAAAAAAACCAAGAAAACAAGCCAGGCCCTTGAAGATATTGAACTCTAACTACGGAGCAATGCCCATTGCTTGCCATCATTTTGTTAGAAGCAACTCAGACACATGCTGTATTATGCAAAATTAGAAGAGACACTAAAAAATTGGTGCCACCAGGGGAGCTCTGGCAGCCTAGTGGCAAGAAAGTGGCACTTGTAATCCTAGAAGCATGTGGTTCAAATCCTCCAGATGCTCTGCTGGAGGAGGAGGAGGGACAATCTCCTCCTATACCAGTCAGATCTGGTTTGATGGTACACACACAAAATAATATTTTTTTAAAAAGTTGATGTCACCAGATTTAAAGACATTTCAGCATATGTTTATAAGTGAATATCTGATTTATTTTAGAGTTACTTTAACTCAACCTTTTAAAAATGGTAATTTCCCCCTATAAATCCCTAAGTATTATTTAATGTTAATAATAATATGGAAGTAGCTGTTGCTATGTGCCATTTTATGATGGAATGAAACTTCACTGAGTAAGACAATTGAGCAGACACTTCTCTAAATTTTCCCTTTAAAACATAAAAAATTTGATTGTTGGTTAGAGTGGTATCAAATGGGAATACTGTATGATGGTATCTCAGGATAACTGAAGTAGGGAAATTGTGAAACTTCTGGTCTTTTGAAATAAACAGCAGATTGGCTGAAATTTGGGCTATAAATATATTATTAGCTAAATTGATGAGCCAGTATTTGTACAAATATGTATTCTATTGTTCTAATTTTGTAGCACTTTGCTTTCTATGCCTTTATTGTATATAATAGTTTTATATTAAGATATACATGATTAATTGCTCTTCAAATTGTATTTGTAAGGAAAGTAACAATGTGATTTTTTTCTTCTTTTTCACTCTCTCTTAGAATCAGTTACCGTACAGCCTATCGCCATGGGGAGAAAACTATGTACAGGCGCAAATCCCAGTGTTGTCCTGGCTTTTATGAGAGCAGGGAAATGTGTGTCCGTAAGTGAGACTTCATTTTCCTTTACGGTTCACTTGTTTTACTGAGTTCTGGTTTGCTTTTGTCAATGGAAGCCTGAGATAGAGGTCTGAGGAGAAGGGACGTCTTGGAAAGTTCTCCGTCACTCTCTGCCGCCACTTCCTTGGCCCACGTAGCAAAGTCCCACTCTGTTCTCCTACCTTATCAAAATATCTTCAAGTAAATGGCATGAGAAGAAAGCAGATGCTATACAAAGAAGACTGAAGACCAGATATAACACTGAAAATTGTACTTCTTTATTTTTCACTGAAAATATCTCAGTGGAAACTGGTTTGTAATCATTATACTTCAGATCAGAAGAGCAACCTCCCTGGCCTGAGTGGGCTTCTGAGGGGACAGTAAGCCCGTCTCTATTGCATGGAAGGATGAGGATTCCGAGAGGGAGAGCAGTCTTGTTATGAAGTAATTACAAGTTTGAGTCACCTAGCCTATTTATTGTCATTTACCCTCTTCCCTCCCCTCCTCATCTCACTAATTCAATCGTAGATATCTGCAAAGATGTTTGATGTTTTGAAATACAATTCAGAGAAATCTTAGAATAGTATGTGGGATGTTGTTTGCAACTAAAGTTGTTACTATTGTATATAGGGCACTTGGAAGAGAGATCATTAAAGAAAATATTTTACGCAAGTACTTCGGTTCAGCACGCAGCTGGAAGAGCACCTTCAGAGATGTGGTGTTGGGTAACACAGAGAGTAGGGTGTGCGGCAAAACAGAGGGATCCGGATGACAGGATAGATCGAAGCGTAAGGATCTGCAGGGCCTGATCAAGCACTGGCTTCACCATCACCAGCTGTGTAGCCTCAGAGAAGCCATTTATCCTTCTTTGAAGCCACTTGTGCTCTCACTTTGAGAAAGGGGCTCACTAGTGTTAGGTCTCATTTTCCTTCTAACCTCTGGGTTTTTTTTCCTTTATTTATGTAGATAAGGGAAGTTCCTCAATTTTAGTTCAGAACCAAGACTATATGTATAATAAGAAATATTAAAAAAATAAAGACAGCACAAAATATAATTATGCAAAAAAGAAGAAAAGAAAAATAAATTGTGAATATTTTTCCTGGTCAGTAACCTGTTACAAATGCCAGTATAAAATGATGTCATAGACACTTATTTAACCAATCTTAATTGTTGAACATTTAACAGTTTTCACAATATGAACTGTTTTAAAAGATATAATAGTGGCTAAATCTTTTGCTTGAATTTTTAATTAGTAGATACTTTTTTAAAGAGAGAATTGCTGACTCTGAAGGTATACATATTGCTAAGACTTCTTTCAATTCCTGAACCCATTAGCATTTTATGAGAATGTGTTTTGTGTACACACAAAATGCCAGAATGCTCTTTGATAATTTTTCCTTAATTTGCATTTCTTTCATTAATTATGATGCTGAGTAAGAAAAATTACATGTTTATAATCAAACATCTTAGAGAATAATCATGAACTGTTCCTTGTGGCCAGGATGATGGGAGCGTTTCAAAGAAAACAGCAGTGAGCATACAGAAAGGGGAGGCTGGGGGGGCCTGCTTGGCTGCACTGCCACTTTCCAGAGGCTGTGAGGGGACATTGTCTCCAGGCTTTGTTTGACCTTCATGAACATTTGGTCCTCACACTGAGATTATTTTCATCATTTCTATTAATTTTGTCACTGGAGATGGATGGATGGATGGATGGATGGATGGATGGATGGATGGATGGATGGACAGAATGACAGACAGAGCTAGGAGTTGCTGGGTGGTGCAAACAGTTAAATACTTGACTGCAAGCCTAAGGGTTGCCTCTTCAACCTTTTGGTAGATGTGACTTGGAAGTTAGACTTGATGATGCTTCTTGAAAGGTTGCATCTTCGTAGCACTGTTCTTACTTTCTGTACATGAGGCCTCTGTGAGACAGAATGAACTTATCACCCTCTAACAACAACTTTTGTTCAAGTTTTTTCAATATAAAATCAGGGTCCAATTTACTAAGCTATAAAGAGCCTGCCCAGGTGCTTGGGCCTTTGTGCCTTCCTTCTTGGAGACTTGCCTCATGGCAGTGAAGGTTTCACTGGAAGCTCGTGTGGGAGTGGGGATCAAGCACGGCCAGTTAGAGAGAGGTCCATGTTTTATGGCATCAGCTTCCCATAGACAATACCTCTGTTATTTTCATCCATAGTATAGACTTTTTCAAAAGTTTAAGTCATTCCACTAGCAACATCTTATTTGAAACTTAAAATGGTAAAAAATTTTCTCATAGTTGACAAGTAGCAAAATAATCTCTGGAAAGCTTTAATAGATGAAATCCAAGGTTTCTAGATGTCACAAATGGTTTGTCTTTGACTGCTAACTTAAAGGTTAATGGTTCAAACTCACCCAGTGGTTTGAACCACAGAAGGAACACCCTGGCAATCCTCTTCCATTGATAGTCCAACTGAGAACACCCCACAGAGGAACTCCATTCTATAACACATGATGTCACCATGAGAAAGAATCAACTCCATGGAAACTCATAACATCATTTTCCTCTAGAACTTCATTTTCCTAAGCCTTCTTGGCTGACCAACTCCCCCTAGAGATTGAAATCATTTTCCTTTAGATGTGTTAATATACTTAATCAGCTGGCTGTCTTGTCTCATAGACCTGGAAGCCAGTTTGGTCTCGTTAAGGTAATTTTACATCTCTCTGCTCTGATGTCTTGATTTCATAGCTTAGATCTCAGAGGACAAACAGAGCTTCCCTGGCTTCCTTAGACGTGGCGAATACCTAGGAGACATGCTCCTGCACCTCAGACAGCTGGTGATTGTCAGGACCCTGGAGGCTAGTGGAGGAAGACAGAGTACACGATTCTTGGTTCTGCTTTTATAGTCGTGTTTGCATCCAGGTTTACTTGCCAGGCATATAGTGTGGGCACCGTTGTTAACCATTTCCAGAAGGAATTAAGTCACAAGAATCACTAAGTGATTTTAGTTTCATTTTTGGTTGTCATTTTACCAGGAGAATAAAAGAGTGGTTTTATGGAAATATGTGCATTTGCAAAAAATTCTTTTATGTAGCTGAGATAGCACCTACTGGAGATCTAATTTTCCCTCTGCCACCTGACTGCAACCTGCCATTGGCCCCCGAAGAGATAACACTGGAGGGTCCCCACTTGACAGTCATGAAAGAAAGTGAGAGAGCATTGTAAAAAAAAATATAAATACTACTGCTCCCTATGTTCTATTTTGTCATCATTGTCTCAATTGTGTTTTGTTTATATTAATTCAGAGAGTTGTTGTTGTTGATTGTCTTCAAGTCAAACATGACTCATAGTGACCCTATGAACAAAAGGCCTGAAATCACTTTACAAATATCAACATCTATCAAAGTTCATAGAGTGTCCAGAGTCATATTGTTTAGGAAGTGGATGCCATTCCTGCTTTCGGCTGACCCTCCAGCAAGTTTTCAAAGGCAGTTAATCGCACGGGAGGAGACTGCCCATCCTTCTCCCAGGGAGCAGCTGGTGGCCTCAAACCACATGCCTTTGGAATTGCAGTGGCAATTGCAGTGCAGCTTCTTGCCACTAGGCCATGGGAGCTCCCCTATCTGTTCAGAGAGTAGACAAATTATTATTGTATAATTTTGTTTCTGAAAGACACAGTCAAGAAAGCTGATGTTATTCACATGTAACGTCTGCATTTTCTGTTGTTAAAGTGAAAAGACTCAGTGATTATTTATTCTTATAGAGCTGGATTTCTAAAAGGCTAGCTGAATGAAGCCCATAGGTCAAAAGCACATGGTACTTATATATACTGGACTAGGAGACCAGTTATGCTTACGACTGTCTTCTTACTGGTATACTTGGCGGGCTCTTCAATATGGTTTTTATCACTGCATTTCCCCCCTCACTTCATAGAAATCTAGTAATCGAATCAGGTGCTCCTCTTTCCTCTTCAGTACTCTCAAGGGTTCAGGGATAAGAACTGTAATTCAGAGAAATACTAACAATTCTTAATTCATGTATTTATGGTCAGGACAGGGAGTTCTGGTCACCTAATCTGTAGAGAGCGTCACTGCTAACCCAAGGGCTGTGGCTGTCTGGAGGTTCAAATCCCTCAGTGGCTCTGAGGGAGAAAGATTGGCATTCTCCTCCCATGTAGTTTACAGCTTCAGAAGGCTCATTGGAGGGTCACCTGTGAGTTGGGTCCAACTTGATAGGAATGAGAGTTGAGATCGTCAGAGAAGGCTACAATTAGTCCTTCATATAGGTTCACATGTAAACTGCCCCAGGAAGAGGCCCTTGCTCCATGCTTCTTGTTGTCATGTGTTGTCAAGTAGAAATCAACTCATAGCTGATATTTTTTAACTGCTTGCCTTTTAATAGCTGTACAGCCCCTTACTCACTTGGCCACTTGCTCCCTATTTCCATCCTTAGGAACAATAAGGGAAGTAGGTGGTCACTAAGTGGGGCTTCTTTTTGTCAGCTTTAGGATCTCTTGGTGAATAGGCCTTGTTCTCTTGTCTATGGAGAAGAAAGAGACTAGCTTGGCTTTTGACTGCAACATGTATTTGTAAAAACTAGGATTCTTGTTAAAATGCTGATTCTGATTCAACAATGCCTGGGGTGGGGCAGAAGATTTTGTAGCTCTATTTAACTCCTAGTCTGTGACCACTGAGACATGGAACTAAAAAAGGTTTATAATCAGAAGACAGATGCAGGTCATCAGGCATGAAGAACAAAAATATAATGTGTGTGTGTGTGTGTGTGTAACAATGTGGCTGGAAGCTTTTAAAGAAATTGTTGAAAAAAAATAGACTAAAAATTTTCAAACTGAAAATGTCTATACTAGAACATGAAGAGGTTGTTGATTACTTAAAGAGGGTCTATCTTGTTCATAAAATTAAACTTCTCTTGTTTATCCTTCATGAATAACATTCTTGGCTAATCTTTGTTAAGGAGACATTTATATGTATTTCATTATTTTGACTAAGTTGTGCCTGATTCAGGCCATGGCCTTTGCAATTATTTGTTATCCATCAGAAAGCTGGACAATTACTAAAACTGACAGAAGAATTGATGCCTTTGAGTTGTGGTAGTGGAGATGAGTGTTGGACATACCATGGACCGCCAAGAGAACAAACAGGTTAACCTGTGACACCAGGCTGCTCCTTGGAGGCAAGGATTTGGAAGCTCTGTCTTACATACTTTGGGCATGTGGCCAGAAGGGACCAGTCCCTGGAGACAGACATCATGCTTGGAAGGGTGGAGGGACAGTGCAGGAGAGAAAGAGGAAATGGATTGACACAGTAACTGGGGAAACGGGGGTAGGTTTGTCAGAGACAGTGAGACTGGCTCACATTAGGGCAAAGTTCAGAGCTGTTGTACATAGGTTCACTATAAGTCACAGATGACTCGGTGATACATAACAATGATAACAACTCAAATAGAAATGAAAATATTTACACAGGAATAAAATGGTTTTTTAAATTTATGTGTATATTTATGAACTTATGTGCACCTCTTCTATGGACTCTATTTATAATAATGATATTGTGTTAAGTCACTGTGAACATTGAACTAGTGAATCCTATTGCTTCTAATTGAAATACAGTTAGGCTCCTGAAAGCCTCTTGTTACAGCAATTTTATCAACATTATGATCCCTACATAACTTGTTTTATGGTCAATACATAATCTGTTTCTACTGAAAGACATAGTATTAATACATAGTCCTTTTTTAACCTTTCTAATTGGTATGAGTATATTATATATATTATA
>NW_006399796.1:15725632-15729965 GCF_000299155.1 Elephantulus edwardii
TTTTTTCTTCATTGGCATTATATGTCACACAATCATTCCTAGACATTGCATTTTAGAAAATGAATCACCATTGGACTATGCCCACCATTACCCCAATACATATTCTTGATATTAAGATTGAACTAATAGTCAGGAGCACTAGATCACAGTCAAGAGCCCAAATAAAGCTTATCTTGCAAACATGATTATTTAATAAGGTAAATCACAGCAGTTTTACACTTAGGCACACTTCCAAATAACACTTCCACGCTGGGTAATTTTAAACTGCAAAATCGCTAGCAAAAAATAAAAGTGTAGTAGCACTAAACATATAGAGAAAAAGAAATTTATTTACAGCAAGAAGGCTGAAAGAAGAAGTATAAAACATTATCTTGTTCTAACTTAGCTGAGAACATGTACGTCAGGTGATTTGAATTTTTTTTTTTGTCTGTACATATTCATGAATGATCACAAAAGTTCCACAAGCATTAATTTTGGGGTAACAAATAAATAGTTGTTGTTATGTGCCACTGTGTCAGAACCTACTCATAGGTGACCATCAAGTAGGTTTTCAAAGGCTGTAAATCTCACAGGAAAAGATTGCCCATCTTTCTCATATTGAGAGGCTGGTGAATTCAAATCATGAGCCTTTGGGTTCGCAGCATAACCCCTTACCGCCAGGCCACCAGAGCTCCCTAAATATTAGTTAGAAGGCAAATTTACAAAAAAAAAGTTTATGACTAGGGATGATAGAAGGAAAATTAATGCCTTTGAACTGTGGTGCTGGATAAAAGTATTGAATATACTGTGGACTGTTAAGAGAACAAACAGGTTCATCCTGGAGAGGGTGAAAAACCAGTCAAGGATTCTGAAGCTCCATCTGACATACTTTGGGCATGTGGCCAGGAGGGACCAGTCCTTGGAGAGGGACATAATGCATGGGAGGGTAGAGGGACAGCGCAGGAGAGGAAGACCCTCAATGAGATGGATTGACTCAGTGACTGGAGTAATAGGGATGGGTGTGTTGGAGATGGTTAGGTTGGCTCAGGATAGAGCAGGGTTCAGACCTGTTGTACATAGGGTTGCTATGAGTCGCAGGCAACTCACTGGCACATAACGACAGCAACAACTCCATATGTATGCTTTTTATAATATTAAGAATGGATGTCTAATAAAAATGCTGTCAGTTCAAACAGTCAGGTTCTTTAAATGTTGGCTCAAACAAATGCTAATAAATTTTAATTAATTCACCTAAGCCTTTTAGTATATAAATATACTGCGTACACTGAAGGTTTCGGTTGTTTTTCTTGAGACAGTGTAGAGTTAAACAACACTTTTGTTACACATATTGAATCTAAAAAAATATACAGGACAGCCATTTATGCTAAGGATCCTGAGAAGCAAGAGGCAGGGTTAATTTAAAATCTTGTGGTTGACAATACTCTGGATAATATTCTGTCTCCTCTTTCAACATACTCATTATCTGAACATGAATGCAAATATGGACCTTCTAAGTGTAGTGCCCATGGCCAACATATAATTTTCCCAGAAAAATGGTTATATTTATCACCTCTCCCTTCTTGCCTCCAATAGAAAAAAAAAAAGATCTTGATTCTCAACATATAATAGAGAAATCAGAGGAATTCAGTAAGACTAAACCCAGATCTACCCTGTGTGCACAGCAACTGATAGACAATAGATTTTATTATATTAATTTTACTTGCCTTTAAAATTCACTAAGCTCTGGTGGCTTAGTAGTAAGGAATTGTTCTGTTAATCCAAAGACACGTGGCTGAAATCCACCAGTTGCTCGAGAAAGATGGGAAATGTCTTCCTGAACGATTTACTGTGTTTGTAAATCCACTGGAGGGTCAGCTATGAGTCAGTTCTGATTTGATGGTACCTATCAACAATGCAGCAATAGCTGGAGGTTTATGATGCTGCAAATTGCACTTGAAGAAACTGCTCATGTTTTTCCCAGGGAGCCACTGGTGGATTCTGAAAGACAAAGTGATGCCCTTTTGGGATTATCAGTACAGCTCTCTACCAGCTATGCCATCAGAGCTCCCTTGATTCAGTGAATAACCACAAAAATATGATGGAAACTCCCTATCAGTTGGAATCAACTCAACAGTCCTGAGTTTGTTTTCACAAACACTGTTTTACAAACTTAAACATTGTCACAGTTTGAAGAGTAATTTTTAAGTCTAACATCAATTTTAAGTAGTTCAAGTTTCATAACTATTCCCATATACTTAAAATCATTTTTGTAAATCGAATAAGTTCAATTATAAATAAAGGCATGAATTCTCTTAAATATACTCATATTGTATTTGTAAGATTCCTACTTTAAAATAATTTAAACCATTATCCCATTATATATTTTTAAAATGAATTATAATTCGAACAGGTTAAATGCCATTAGATATTCAAATATGTTTTTAAAGTAAAAATATGAACATTATAGATTTTCATTCTTTTAAACAGGAAGGTCTGGTGACCTAATGGATAGGGAGTTGGTTACTAACCTAAAGGCAGTTGATTTGGTTCAATCCACCAGCTGATCTGCAAGAGAAAGATGGGAAATTGTCTACGTGATTTACAGCCTCTGAAAACCTTTTGAATTGTCAGCTATGAGTCAGTTCCAACTCAATGCAATGAGAGTTTGTTGGGGTTTTATTGGTGTTTTTTCCTTTTTTTTTTTTTAACTTCCTCTCAGGTATTTCCCCCCCACTAGTTTACTTACAAAATTCGAATACAAATTTGAACCAATTCTTTCGATTTCCCTCACCTCCCCACCCATCAAATTGTACAATCCAGTGACTAATCACCCTTTTCCCCTGCACATCCCTCTGCTTCCAGCCTCTCCCACCCCCCCCAGGATCCTTATACTCACTCTACAACAATGGTTTTATACAACGTTTATCCTTGTGGGACTGAGTTAGTTCACTCAGCATAATGCTCTCCAGTCCCTCCCAAGTTAGGTAATAATTTACAAAGTTATTGCTCCTGTGTGCTGCATAGTATTCCATTGTGTGAATGTATCATCATTTCTCAATCCATTAGTTTGTGGTTGGACATTTGGACTGTTTCCATGTTCTTGCGATGGTGAATAACATTTCTGTGAACATTGGTGTACAAATCTCCGTTTGTGCCTTAGTTCTCATATTCTCAGGGTATATACCAAGTAGCGGAATAGTTGGCTCATGTGAAATTTTTATGTTCAGCTTTTTGAGGAAGTGCCAAACTGCCTTCCAGAATGGTTGCACCAACATCTATTACTTGCTGGCCTGTTAAACTTCGCCACTCTTTTTTTTTAAAATTTATTTATTATTTTTAATGAAAGTTTACAGAGACTTAGGGTTTCCAGTCATTCATTGTTGCACTTTTCTCGCTGCCCACCCCTCCCCCCCAATTAACTCTTCTCCTTGAAAAGAAAAAGAAAAACTATTTCATTGTTATGCAATCCCTCCCCCCAAGTCCACTTCTTGATGCAGCCTTCCCTCTGGACTTCTGTAATAACAAGAATACCCATTCATACACCATTTTTAACAGATCTCTCCCTCATCTGTTTCAATTAAATATACATCATCCCTCCCCTCCTTTTCTGTCTTTTCTCAACCCTGATGTCAGTCCTGTTTTACAACAGGGACCTGTCTCTTATTTGATAAAAATTGTGTCCCAGAGTTTGCTTTTGTTCCAGGTTTTAATGATGACTAAGAGTCATAGTTGGGAGATGCTCCTTTGATCCAGTAATAGTGGCTGTTTGTGATGTTTTATGGTTACTCTCCATCACCCCCAGCTCTTTTCAGGACGTTGTACTGTTATCCATTTTAGAATGGTTAGTAGTCTTTCTAGAAGCTGAGGATTTCATAGGCCATTGGTCCTGTGGACTAATTGTTTCCATTTGTCTTCACTTTTCTTCCTTCTTCTTTGTTCTTGACAAGGGGAAAGGTATAGCTGTACCTTAGATGGCTACTTACAAGCTTTTAAGACCTCAGCCACTACTCACCAGAGTAAGACATAGAAATCATCTTTGTGGATTCTGTAATGCCAATTGATCTTAATGTCCCCTGAGATTATGGTCCCGAAGCCCCAGGACCAGCAACTCATTCCCTTAGAGTATGCTTGGTTATGCTTATGGTATTCTTTGGCTTCTGTTGGGAATGTGAGAAGCATGAATGTAGGAAAATTGGTCATTGTTAAGAAAGAAATGGAACACATAAATATTGACATACTAGGTATTGGCGAAATGAGATGGCTTGGCATGGGACATTTTGAATCAGATGATTATATGATTTACTATGTTGAGGATTAAAAGGTGAGAAAAAATGGGGTTAGTTTCATAATTTAA
>NW_006399796.1:15734116-15736968 GCF_000299155.1 Elephantulus edwardii
GAAAAATAAGATTAGCAAAAGAAAGAAAAATATTAATAATCTTACCATTTTGGTGCATATATTTACAGATCTTTTTCCCTTTCCTTTAAGCCTAAAATTGTTTCTAAGTTTGTAAGTTTTTGTTAACTGCATTGTGGTTTTCATATTATACTATGAACATTTTTCTTTGTCAATAAGTTATATTTGCCTAATTATTTTAATAATTATGTTATTCTGTATTGTTGTGCCCTAATATTGGAACATTTAACAAGATTAATGACTGCAGTGAGTATCATTTCTTTGCACATATGAATGATTCATAAGAGAAATTATTTTAAGTGGTATTTCTAGGACAAAGAGTATACATATTTATTAGGATTAGGTTTATCAGTATGGCACTGGGTCTAGTTTGAAAGTCATCTATAAGAGCTGTTTCTACAGAAGCCTATTGGCCGGGATTGGTGAGCAGTAAGGTGGAATGTTGATTTGCTAGGGGGAGTGAAGTGATGTGATAAGGCCTCCTATTTAAAAACCCATTAGGTTTAAGTTGGTTTTTGTCGAACATTCTTCTAAGTGGCATAGCACTGGCCTGTGCATTGCTGTACAGAGGTAACTTGTGGTTGCTGTGATTCTAAACACTGTGAACACTGATGTTCCAAATGTTACCCATGGTGGACAGTGTTTGGTGGAGCTTTCCGATTAAAACAAGCTTGGAAGCAGGAGTGGTGTCCACTTCCGAAATGGCTTGCCTCCAGAAAGTATGAACAATGCTCAGGTCTTTCGTTTATAGGGTCACTATGAGTTATCTATGACTTGATAGCACTTAACAACACGAAGGTTTAGCAATGATGAAACTAAACTCTATTTCTCAATTACCAAAATGGTTTGATTCCAAAGACCAGTCTATTATGCTATAATAGATATTATTTGAAAAAGCAGAAAATGCCATCAGATGGAGGATCACTCAATCATTACCTAATTATCAAAGTACATTCTTATATAACTGCCAAATCACTGAGAATTCTAGCCCACCTAAGTTGATCTATGACCTTAACCATAACAGCCAGTGAATTCTCCTCTTGTATCTGAGGAGTCTTTAATACTAGATATATGTTGCAAGACAGGATCAGTCCTTGGAGAGGGACATCATTCTTGGGAGAGCAGAAGGATGGAGCAGGAGAGGAAGGCCCGATTCAGTTACTGGGGTAATAGAGGTAGGCGTGTCAGAGACAATAGGAGTGACATAGGATAGAGCTAGTTTGGGGGCTGTTGTAAATAGAGTCACTATGAGTTGCAGGCAAATTGATGGCACATAACAATGACAACAACAACAACATATTGTTGTGTAAAATAGTTGGATAGTAATTTTTTAACTTTGTCATAAATTTGAAACATGATGAGATAGATAATAAGTGAGTTGTTGTTGTTTGTTGTGTTATGTACTATCAAGAGGACTATGATTCATAGCAACCCTATCACTCATAGCTTATCGTCCAGAGGGTTTTTAGAGGTAGTAAATGGCACAGGAGGAGATTGCCCATATTTCTTTTATGAAGCAACTGGTAGATTTGAACCATGTGCTTTTGAGTTTCCAGTACATCTCCTTACCACTAAGTCACCAGTGTCCACTAGTAAGTTGTTCATGTGTGTACTGTTGAGTCAGGACCAATTTATAGCTGACCTGCCATTGGGTTTTCAGAGGTGGTACGCAGGAGTTGATGTCTCAGTTTTCTCCTTTGGAGCAAGTTGCACATTCAAACCACAGCTCGATGCCTTACCACTGGGCCACTAGGGCTCCCTTTTGTTAATAGCAGTAGGTGGATATTTCTTTAACACATAAGAGTCCAGATGTTTAAACCACATGAGAAAGCTGAGACTTGGACAATGTCTACTTTTCTACTCCACCATCCCTAAGATATGATCTTCATCTTCACGTATCATTGTAGAACGCCACACAACAATCTTGGTTCCAAGCAATGGATTGATGAAGTGAAAAAAAAAAAAAACATGGAAAAAAAGATGCCAATGACAGTGTCAGTGTCTACAGAGGATTCCTAGAAGCATCCATATGACATCACCACTTGTCTCATTCGCCAAAACTTAGTCACATGGCCTCACCAAACTGCAAGACCATCTTTATGCTTGAACATTCAAGGAAATAGCATAAGAATTCTTTTTTTTCTCCTGGAGAAAAAGGAATAATGGATATTAGTAAAGAGTTCCAGCCATATATCCGCACTTTAGGTACAGATTGCCAAACTGATGTCAAGAAAAATGTTAACAATTAACATGTTCCACATCCTCACCAACACTAAGTATTTCATATTATTTCCAACCTACTTGGTGAAAAAAAAATATTGATGCTTTGGTGTATTCTGCATCTCCTTAATGACTAGTGTTTCTGTGCTCTTTAAAACTTTGTTTCTATTAGCCATTTGTATTTTGACTTTAAGAACAGAAATAGGGTATGGGATGAAGTGAGACTACTTTGTTCCTCAGAGAATCAGAGAATAGCTGATAAGAAACAACAGGTTTCTTGAAGCCAGGGAAGTCTTTCAGCACCTTGCCTTCATGAGCACTGTGGAAAGAGAACATTATAGACCTCTCCTTTTTTGAAATTGGAAGAGCTCTAGGCAGATCAAACTGAAACAATGAATGAACCAATCACACAAAGGAGTGGAGGCACTTGGTCCAAAGCCATGCCTTCTCAGTAAAATATGCCCTTGGTTTCATATTGGCTGGTAGACCAGAAAGCAGATCACTGTAAATAGTTCACAGAAGAATCCTGAAAGGCCGAAGGAGGCAGCCAGGAGTCCCTATTCCCGCCTAGTTTCTATTTTCCTGACCTCTGATGCCAAGTTCTTTCCCACTGG
>NW_006399796.1:15737949-15751446 GCF_000299155.1 Elephantulus edwardii
ATATCCTGTGCCCATTTTTCACTTAGATTATTTACCTTTATCTTGTTGTGGTGCTCAAGTATTTTATAAATTCTGGATATAAGTCCCTTATCTGACATGTCATTACCAAATACTTTTTCCCAGTCTGTGACTCCTCCAACAGGATGTTTTATTTCTAACAGATACAACTTGCCCTATTGTTGTTAGTTGGAAAAGGTGAAAGGCTAACCTAAAATGAAAGCTTTGATGGGGGAATCCTAAGTAATGGGACATGCAGAGCAGAGAGAGGGGAAAGTTTGGCGACTGGGTCACCTGTTTTATTGCCTTGTATGCGAACTAGCTCTTATGGTGGAAGATCAGTTCCCATGGAAGTGCCCTGCTTGTGGCTGGCACTCATTTAGAGAGCGTTGGAATGGTAAATAAGAAGTCTTAGCTCCCACACACTGAACTGTATATGATTTCCTGTTCTTCGCGGAGAGAAGTGTAACAATTGATTACCATAGCAGAGAATGAACAGTCACTGCTCATTTTAACTTGGCTGATTTTATGTAAAACTGAACTGGCCATAGGCAAAGAAAGAGTTGGAGCTCTGGGTTGGTGTTTATGTGAGAAATAGTTCCTGCCCATGAACTTCACTTTTATTTGGATGTCATGCTTCAGTAAACAATCGGTTTTAAACTCAAAATTTGGGTTATGGGCTTAGAAACATCTGCAGCTCATTTACCCAGTACCGAGTCGCTTGCCTAGGAGACAGGCCACACAGGTGGCATTTTGGAGGGCCATTTTAGATTCTTTGTTATGATGCATTTCCCCCTTCTCTTCTGTTTTTCATCGGAAGTTTAGGTTATATTAACTTGGAATTGAACAAAAAACTCCACTTTTGGAAAGAGAGGATACCTCCTTTTGGAAATTGTTGATAGGAACATTGTGTTTAGATGGATTCTGAGCCAACTCTGGGCCAAGGGGATAAAAAGCAAAGTAACTCATCAGTGATTTCTGTCAGGGTATGAGGAGTGGTAACAAGTAGCCCAACAGCCTGTTATTTGCCAAGGCATTCTCTAAGGATTCATGCTGCTAACGCAAAGGTCAGGCCTCTCTGGTGGTTTGCATCTACTAACAGCTCTTTGAGGGGGTTCTTGTGGTCTGATGGTAAGAAGATGCACTGCAATCCCGAAGATGAGCAGTTCAAATCTACCAGCTGTTCTATGGAATCTCTTCCAGTGCAATTTACTGCCTCTGAAACCCCACTAGAAGATCAGCCATGAGTAGGTTCCAACTCAGCAGCGCACACCAACAATAACTACAGTAACTACTCCTTGGTAGGTGATCGGCACCCTAGTCAGATCCCGTTCAAAGGCATCGGATGAGTTAGTTAGTATTAGACTCTTTCTGGCACAATTGGGTTTTGGCTATCCTAGTAGTAACAGTTGAAGTTCTTACATCTCACGACTGGCTATAGACTTTTGATACCTTGCTTTTGTCTTTAACTGAGACATCCTATATTTATGTTCCTGTTATTGTCCTCAGGAAATAATTAGCTGCTACTCTGTGAGCTAGGATGTTTGTCAAGCTAACTCGGGATCTCAGTGTTACCATCGTTGTTTGCTATTGCTGTCTGTGGTTTAGTAACTTTCCAACTTATGAGCCCACATACTATTAAACTATTTAACTATTTAAATTAATTAAACTGTTAAACTACTGTGGCTCACAAGGTTTTTTTTTTTAATTGCTGATTTGTGAAAGAGGCTCACTATGTCTCTTTCATCCTACTTGTTCTTGTTTTAGAAGCTCCACTGAAACCCATTCAGCATCACAGCAGCAGATAGCTTCCCCTAACAGATTCACTGGTCATTGTAATTGGGGTGCACTGGGCAGGAATCAAACTGAAGTCTCTTGCACTGAAAGGGAGAATTCTACCAACACATCATCACTGCCTCTGCAAAAGGAATGAGTTTATTAGTGCTAGGCTCTGCCTGGAATCCGATGGGATTTTGGATATCATAATTTAGGTGATTGAAACCGAATTTTAAATTTAAATGAAGCCCTTTTTGCTTCAGTACTGGCTATAGCAGGGTCTGATTAGCAGGGAGATTGACTAGCTTGGGCATATTGGCCAAATGAAAAAAGCTTTGGGGAATACCTGCACTGAGGCACTTATTTCCCTTACCTGACGGTGATTATGAAAGGACATATTTTATTCTTTGTCTCTCTCCACTGGCAGGCTTAGGGTTCAGGGTTTTTAGGATGAAATAAACTGGTGAGTAGAGTAGATAAATTATTTGCACATTGAAGATTCAGTAGAGGTTTATATTTATGCAACAAGTGGGCTGGTGGAATGAGGGGGTCAAGGAGAGAGAGGGAACAGAGGAGGACTACTTTTCTCTAATGTTCAAGGCAAGATGAACCTTCTTTATGGATTTATTTTCTTCTCACAGGCTTGTTTAATAAAAAAGGGATGGCCTTAGTCTGATATTTCCAAAAAATCTGAGTTCATCACCTCTTTTTTGCAGACTCTTTTGAGTCTAGATAAAAGTGAGACAATCCTGTTGGGCTAGTAAGAGACCCTGAGCCAACAACAACTGACTGGTGTACGCCTAAGTACACCTACCCATGATGCTGCTCTCTCTGCCATTGGCAGGGCATTTTTTTTCATGTTTCCATAGGAACTTGTATTCTGTTGCTATGGAGTCAGGCTTGGTTCAGGGGAACCTACCAGTAAATACCAGGAACGGGCCATTGTTCAAATTAGCCCCAGCAGGAATTCCATTTTCCCACACATCTTTTAGGATCTAAATGTCTGTTTTCCAGTTAGGGACATTAATATCTGTTAATGTGGAAAATAGGAAATCTTGTAAGTAATGGAGACAACCTTTTATGCCTTCTTAGATGTCACTGCTTGCTCACTTTTTAGGATTGTATAAACAAGAACCACATATAAATTAAAGATAATATCCATCTAAATTGTCGTAAATAATTTCTGTTACCATCAGAGATATTCCTGGTGGTGGTGGTGTTTAACTTAAAAATAAAAATCATAACTTTAAGTCTCATAGAGGCAGTATCAAGAGGAAATCATGAAACACACTTGCATTTTCTCTAGAAAATAAGTCCTTAGAATTACAGGGCAGGTGGAAATTTCACAGGTCTATTTATTTAAACATTCTTCTTACAGGAATAGATAATAGCTAATATTTTCAGAACTGAGAAGCAATTTTTATTATGCTTTGACTGAAACCCTTTTAAAGTGATTTTTTTAAAAAAAAATTGGGGGAAAAAATTTTTATCTAACTGACCGACCAAAAACATTGATACAGCCAGGTGGTGGTAGAACTTGTGTTTGTAGTCAGGAATAGGGAACAACAACATTTTTGCAGATAATCCAGTGGTAAACCTAGTGCATCTTTCTGGACCACACACAAAGAAGAGAAAAGGATAGGGAGAGAGAAGCCTAGGTGTCAGGGTATGATTCTGGCCTTGCCTTCAATGGCAGTAATATCTCATGTTGTGATCACATCTTTTCTTGATAATTCTTTTTAAAAAATGCTTTAAGGGAAATCAGCTAGATCTCCACTACATATAAATACAGACTTCTTAGTTGGGCCACATGACCCCTCTCTGGCTAGCTGGGCATGCACATTGAAAGGAAAATGCTGATAGGAAAAAAAAAGATAAGACAATTTATTAATAGATAAGACATTCATTAATAGAAATAACAGCAAAGTTAGTGCCCTGTGCACTTAGCCCTTGAACAGTAAGGGCTTAGGGAGGCTGACCGTCCTAGTAATAAAAAATCCACATAAAATTTACAACTGCTAGGTGAACTATCTCAGTCACAAAAGGACAAATACTACAGAGCACCACTGTTATAAACCAGGTCTGACATGGTGGATTGGGAGGAGAATAAGATAAGTGTGGATAGATAATGAGCATTGTATTGGAACAGGTGAAAGAAATAACTGTCTAAAATGAATATATTATTAGGCATTATACAAATGACAACAGCCCAGAATAAGAGATATTGCAAAGAGGAAGAGGGTAGAGAGAGGTAGGTCATTGTGCAATTATTAATAAATATTTTGGGAGAAAAGTGAACTGGGATGGGGAAAGGGAGGGCAAAGGAATAAAAATGTGCAATAATGAATGGGTGAAAATCTAATGTCTCTGTAAATATTCATAAAAAATCACAATTAAAATAAAATTTTATTTAAAAAAGAGTAAATTTGTTAAAGTAAAACAAAATTAGAACTGTCTTTTAAACAATGTAGCTTTGGACTGCACAAATCCACTTTTACATGAAGTTTTATTCTCTGTTGCTATTGCAGTAAACTAAAGTGTCACAAGTGTAGGTATAAAACTCCGCTATCATCTGTGTATATGTGGCTTGATGCTCCATACAATTTACTAAAATATTAAACTGCTCAAAAGAGATTATTAGCTCACAAGCATTTTAAGATCTACTTGAAACATTTTAGCTTACTTTAATTGCAAAAGGGAAAAAAAATTGTCCAAAAACTAAACCAGGTATAAAGTGGACCCATGCAGTTAAATACTGTGTTATTCAAGGATCAACACTTGACATGGACTTGAAGGACATTAAATGATTTCTCCTCAAACAAAACCTATCTGTTGATCTAGGAGGGAGAAGCCTTTACCAGACTTGAATCTTGGGCATTATCTGCTGTAGCTACATTCCCCTCGTGTAAATTATTGAATACTCCTGCGGAATTCTCAATTCATAATACAGTATGTTTAGCAAATAATGTGTGCTTTGGTTTTATTTTTAAATATTTGCTTTAGCCTACTGTGATCATATGTCTCAAACTTATTTAACTATAAATTTTCTTTTGCCTTCTCTCCTTTTAAAAATTTGATAGCAAAGAAAAAGAATTTGATAGCATTAATAGCCCATCATCCCTAGTGTTTTGGGAAACACTGGATTAAGTGATGCACTTTGTTTTTATATAACTTTAGATTGTGTAATTATAAATATTTATACTTTATAAGAAGAGCTTTAATTTCTTCTATGGATGATTACATTATGTTCTAAGAACTTGTGAATACGGCACTTATTATTGTTAGGTACATCAAGTTGACTGCAGCTTATATTGACCTTGGGTCTCCCTGTACTGAACCATCCTCACCTTGTCTTCCCTTGCACCACCCTCACTTTCTCTGATATACTCACTGTTACAGTCACTGTGTCAATCCATCTTCTTGGAAATCTTCTCTTTCTTTAATTCTCTACCTTTCCCAGCACGGTGCCTTTTTCAAAGGACTGGCCCCTTAACATATCCAAAGTACTTCCAGCCATAATTGAGCCATAACAGGAAGGAAGTACGCCCTCCTTAGAACCATCTACATTAAGATCGAAGTGGAACATTTGATCAGGGATTAAGGCTCAGAAAGACTAGGAAGGAAGGATGGATGAAAAAGGTGAACACAGGAAGAAAGTGAAAAGAATGCTGCTACATTGAGGAATTGAAACCAATGTTATGAAGCAAAATGTTTTTGAGTAGTTAAATGGAAAGTAATTTGTTCTATAAACTTTTGTCCAGTTTAAAATACCTTATGAATTCATAGAGAAGAAGTAATTAGAATCCATGTTTGTAACTATCCACAGCAAAACAATTCAAAATGAATTCAGTGTCTAAACATGAAAACTAAACTCATTAAATCCTTGGGAAAAAATATAGAGTCATGCCTCTGGGGTCTAATTTTTAATGATGGATTATGACAACAAAAGTGTGAGCAGCAAAAACCTAAATGCAAATACAATTTCATAAAATTTAAATATTTTGTTCATCAAAGGACTTTATTGACAAATTGAAAGACAGCCTACATAATGAAAGAATATTTTCTGAACCATATATCCAATAAGGGTGTAATGTACAAAATCTATTAAAACAAGCAGATAAACTACCAGTTAACAAAAAGAGAATTGATTAAAAACTGGTTTGGACCGATAGGTCATCAAAGAGGGTATACAAATATCTAACAAGTACATAAAAAAAGCGCTCAACATTCTTCATCGTTACAGCAATACAAACCAAAGCCTCAATGAAACAACATCTTACCCTCATTAGACTAGCAATTATTAAAAGGGAAACAATAGATGTTATTGAGGTTGTAGGAAAACTGAAGAATGTAAAAAGATACAGTCACTGTGAGGACAGTTTGATGGTTCCTCAAAAAGGTGTTCATAGAACTACCATATGTTTTAATAATCCTGATTTTAGGTATATGCCCACAAGTGAAAGTGGGAAAACAAACAGAACTTGTGTCTCAATATTTGTTACTTCACTTTTTTGTAATAGTCCAAATCAAGAAATAATATAAATGGTTATTAATAGATTAATGTCTGAGCAAAAATGTGGTATATCCATTCATTGAAATATTACTCAACCATAGTCAGACATGAAATCCTTATACATACCACAAAAAGCATCAACTGGGACAATATTCTGCAACTCATGGCTAAGGAGTTAAAATGGACTCATCACTCACTCTCCAGCAGCTTTTCAGAGGCTGTAAATCCACAAAAGGAGACTTCCTATCTCTCCAGTAGAGCAGCTGGTGGATTTGAAGAGATTGTCCATCTTTCTCCCACAGAGGAGATGGTGGATTTGAATTGTCTATCTTTAGGTTAGATGCACAACTCCTTACTTATTAGGCTACTAGAGTGCCCTGTTGAAAACATGGCAAATTAAATAAGTCAATTTCAAAGGTAAATACTACATGATCTCTGAAGGAAGCTCTGGTGGGAGCTCAGGTGGCCTGGTCCCTAGTGAATTATGCTGCTAACCCGAAGGTCACCCTTCTCTGATGGCTGGAATCTACCAGCAGCTCTGCAGAAGAAAGATGATCACCTTCTTCCTGTGTGATTTACAGCCTCATTAATGAAATGGAGGCTCACCTATGAGTTCTGACTCAACAGCAATTATGGCATGAGTTGAATATGGAAACCAAAGTATTAGTGGATACCAGTGTTGAGGGAAAAAAGGGGAAATGGGGAGCTTTTCTTATAAAACTTTGACTGTATTCTATTATTGACGGAATCATTTTGAAAAGGAGAACAATAATGGTTGTACCAATATGAAGAATGCAATCAACATTACTAAATTAAAATGTAGAAATTATTGAACACTATTTCTTATTGTATTTAAGATTTCAACTTCTGTGAAAAATTTAGGAGATTGAAAACACTATCATCCACATTTATACATGGCAATCAGTAGGAGATATTAAGGGTGTCTTTGTCTTTTAAATGGGCAAAGGTTCTCTGTTTTTATCAGGAACTGACACACAATACACACAGGAATTGAATTCATGGGAGAGGGTAGCAGCCCTGGTCTCTGAGGGAAGTCAGGGTTTTCTCATGGCATGTGACAAGAACAGAGAAGGATGCTCTCTCCTGCCCTCCCACTGGGGAGTGAGGGGACCCAGGGATAAACTCCGCCTCTCATACCTCCCAGCCAATGAGAAGCCACCTTGATTACATGTTTCATTCTAACCATTGTAGTAAGTGGAGAAGTGATTGGCCTGGGCCCAGTAGTTGCAGGGAAGGTGTAAACACTAAAAGAAGATACAATATGGACTCAGCCATGAGAGGGGGCAAGTGTATATAATTTTTTTTAACTAACTCTTTACCAAGCATGGTGTCTTTCTTGGGGGACTGATAGCTTTTTGACAACATACCTAAAGTATATGAGCAAAGTCTCATCATCCATGCTTATCAGGAGCACTCTATGTTCTAAGATAGATATATTTAATTTTTTTTTAATTCATGGAATATTAGTTTTTTCAGCACCATAATTCAAAGGCATCAATTATTTTTCATTCTCTCTTTTTTATGGTCCAACTTTCATGTGAATATACATATATTGTTTGTTGTTGTTGTGTACCATCTTGTCCAACTCATAGCTGATCCTCTAGCAAGTTTTCAGAGGCAGTTAATCACATGAGAGGAGATTTCCCATCCTCCTCCTGTAGAGCAAATTGTGGATTCTAAACATGTAACTTCAGGATTGCAGCACAACTTCTTACTATTAAGCCACCAGAGATCCCCTTGACAAAACTAAAAATACTCTAACTTAGATCAATTACACCTTGGTTTCCAGAGTGACCTTTTTTTGGCTTTTACACACTTTAAAGAGATCACTTGTAGATTTCTCGAGTAAGGAAGATAATTTATTATTCGAGAAGCTGGATTCTATGAAGAGGAATGTGGCATCAGGATCGGAGGGAGTCTCATCAATAACCTGTGTTATGCAGATAGCACAACTTTGCTGAAAATGAGGAGGACTTGAAGCACTTGTTGCAGAAGATCAACGAATTCAGCCTTCAGTGTGGACTGCATCTCAGTATCAAGAAAACAAAGATTCTTACCACTGGACCAATAGGCAGTTTCATGATGGATGGAGAAGAGATTGAAACTGTCAACAACTTCCAATTGCTTGGGTCCAAAATTAACACCCTTGGTACCAGCAGGAAATCAGGAAACGTATTGCACTGGGAAAGTCTGTAGTTAGAGACCTCTCCAAATTATTGAAGTGCAATGATGTCAGTTTGAGGACTAAAGTGTGTCTGATTCAGGCCATGGTTTTCTGATCACTTGCAATTCATCTGAGAGCTGGACAAAGAGTAAGGATGACAGAAGAAGAATTGATATATTTGAGCTATGCTGTTGAAGAAGAGCATTGAACATCCCATAGATTGTCAAAAGACCAAACAAATATGTCTTGAAAAGGGTGTAACCAGAGTGCTCTTTGGAGGCAAAGCTGATGAGGCTTTGCCTCACATACTTCAGGCATATTCCTTGGCAAGGGACATGGTGCTTGGAAAGGTAGAGGGTTGGCAAAGGAGGAGAAGACTGTCGACCAGGTGGATTGACACAGTGACTGCTACAATGACTTTAATGTGAAGTATGTGGATGACACAGAATAGGGTTGCTGTGGGTCGTACTCAATTCAACAGCACCTAACAACAGCAATAACTTTCAGATTTGCCCAATGCAGTTGTCATTTGATTTCCTGACTGCTGTTTCAATGGCTATTAATTGTGAATCCTAGTTAAATAAAAAACAAAACATCAGTCTTTTTGGTGTTTATCAATTATGAATTCATTTTTAAAATATTTTTGTTTTCTTCGTGTTGAGGTATGATCAATATAGAAGACTGCAATCTTTTGTTTCTTTCAGTAAGTGTTTTAGGTTCTTTTGACTTTCAGCATGTAAGGTTCTTAAGCAAGCATATTAAAGGCTGATGAGCCTTCCTCAAATCCTAATACTATATTCTTATTCATATAGCCAAGCTTCTTAGATTATTTACTCAGTATGCAAACAAATGTTTATAATTAGCACTTTCTGGATTATCCCAAACCTACCTGACTTGTGTCACTCCTCTATACTTTCCCTCTGATCCCTGTAAACATTTGAATGTGTGTATCCTGTTTTTCTGCAGGTTGCTCAGTAGCAAAGGCCTTTTTGGACCCTTTAGTCTCCCCTTTTATAAGACAGTCTATTACTTAATTTGTGTGTCTGGTCAAAGCCTTTGACATTGAAATACAAATTTCCTTGTGCCTGACAAAGGAAATAATTTTAGTTCTTATTTGGCCTTTGTACAGTAGGACTCTCAATATTTCAGAAGTGGCTTAGGCATGTGAAGAAAAGTAGGAAGAAAATGAAGTCAGCTTATTCAAAATGAAAATGTGAGAGAGAACCACAAAGGGTGGAAAAAAGGCAAGGTCACCTAATGGGAAAGTGATAATCCCTCTACCTCCCTCCTAAATTTACCTAGGCTTGTTGGCCTTTATTATTAACATGCACTTCAGAAGTATTGAACTACCAGAAGCAAAATGTCTGGAAACAAGTACTTGAAAGATGAAATAGGGCAGACAAGGGAAATGCCATGTGGTTGAAACCATGCTGTGGGAAAGAATAGTTGTGAAAGAATTTTATGGCTCTGTAGAGAGGAGTACCACAGAGGGGAATGCCAGTCTAAAAAGAGAAGAGCCTGGTATGGCATTTCCTGAAGAATCATCATGCTTTTCCTCACAGACATAAACATGATAGGACCAGTAGGGAAGTTATTTACCACAAATGAAAGTAATTACTTTTTGGTTTATTCTTTAAACTGTGTGTTGACTGTTTCAGTCTACCATAAACCACAAACTGGAAAGATTAAAACAGTAGAAATGTATTATCTCACAGTTCTGGGAGTTAGAAGCCTGAAACCAAGGCGTTGGCAGGACTGTGCTCTGTTTGAAGGTTTTAAGGGAGAGTCTGTTTTATATTTTTCAGTTTTCCTATTGATGGTAGTTCTTGGCTTTAAGGACTCAGCTGCTGACCAGGTTGTTAATGAGCCCAACTAGTGGCTCCATAGGAGAAACACCTGGAGATCTACTTCTGTAAAGATTATCATCCAAACCCAACCCACTTCAGTGAGTCTATATTGACTCATAGCGACCTTCCAAAGTTCCTGAGACTACAAATCTTCATGGAAAGAGATTTCTCACCTTTCTCCCCTGGAGCAACTGGTAGTTTTGAGTTTCTGATTTTTCAGTTAGTAACCCAACATGGTCTTCTTCAGTTACTTGCTAAGCATCAGAGAGCTGGACGATGACTAAGAATGACAGAAGAAGAATTGATGGCTTTGAATTGTAATACTGGAGAAGAGTTTTAAATACTCAATGGACTGCTAAGATAACAAAAAAGTCTGACCTGGAGAGGTTGAAGCCAGGCTGCTCTTTGGAAGCAAGGATTCTGAAGTTCTGACAGTCTTTGGGCATGTTGCCAGGAGGGACCAATCCTTGAAGGATATCATGCTTGGAATGGTGGAGGAACAGCACAAGAGAAGATCTTAGATGATATGGATTGACTCAGTGACTGGCGTAATAAGGATAGATGTGTCAGAGACCGTGAAATTGACTCAAGATAGAGCAGTATTCAGAGCTTTTGTACATAGTGTCACTATGAGTCACAGGTGATTCCATAGCACACAACAACAAACAACAACAACAACAGTCCACATGTTAGACACTATGTTACTAGGATTTAGCCTGGAAAATCCAGTAACACTGGAATGCACATGAGTTGAAGTTGATTTGACAGCATCCACCAAGAGCAACATTGCTGCTGATTCTTGGCCTTCTTTGACTTACACACTCTTAACTTCATCATATAACATTCTCTTTCTGTGTTTATGCTTCTCTTTTTGTGTTCCTATAAGAATATCAGTAATTTTGAATTAAGGATTCATCTTAATCCATTATGACCTCACCTTAATTAGTTATATCTACAACTACACTATTTCCAAATAAGGTCAGTTCTGAAATCATGGGAAGCACATGAATTTTGGAAAGACGCTACTTAACCCAATACAATGACCACTCTGAAATTCTTCTAAAATGAAATCAATTTGCAGTTGTACCGTTAGAGCTGTTAAAAGCTGAGTTGTTAATAATCTGTGCTTTAAAAAGCTAGGAGTTTTTTCCCAGTACTTGTAAACATTTTGAAACTTTAGTCTATAAGATCATGTTACTTATATATTACGTGATTCATTCTAAAGAAACATAGTTCAAGAGTCTTGGCCAAAACAGATAATGCCTATGTAAGTGTGGAATTAAGCTCAAAAGTCTTTCCATTTTCAAATGAATAGGATTATGTGCACCACAAATGGTATGTCAATCCCTTGTGTGGGATCTGTTACAAAAGTTTATTTCAACACAAATGAATTTTGTTTTTCCTTGTGAGTAATTTACTTTATCAAGAAAAAGTTTAGCAGAACATTATTCTGTGAGTTTTTGTTAGTAGTTGAAATATTTTTCCAAGCAAATACTTCTTATAAGAATCTAAAGCCCATACCTTCACATGCATTGGGAAAACTTACTCACCAGTGACCAAATAGTCTTAATGGGATTATCAGTATTTTAGTGTTTGCTAGAAATTTCCTCCATGTCTTCTTTAGTATAAGGAATGCTGATGGTACAGTGATTAAATGTTTATTTGCTAAACAAAATTTCAGCTATTATCAGCTTACCAACAGCTCCCTGGGGAAAAAATAAAAACAGATAAGACAATCTTTTCTGTAATAACTTAGAGCCTTGGAAACCCTCTCAGTGGTGATGTAGAAGAGAACTGCCTATGGATTGTCTTAAAAACAAACAGGTCCATAAAGTGCTACTCTTGGAAAAAGTGAAATCAGAGTGCTCCCTGGAAGCAAAGATGGTGAAGCTTCATCTTTTATAATTTGGATGTGTAGATGGGTCAGGCTAATCCTTAGAAAGGGATGCTATACTTGGAATGACGGAGGGTCAGTAAAGGAAAGGAAGACCTCCAACAACATAGATTGACAGAGTGACTTCAGCAGGGTGTCTGAGATAATGTGGATGGCACAGGATAGGACAGGATACAGGTTGGCTGTTCATAGGGTCACAATGAGTCATGCTCGACTTGATGACATCTAACCACAACAACAACAACAACATCTTGCCATGAGTCAGGATCTATTTGATGACAATAGATTTGATTTACATTTTCTTTTGTACAGGATGACACCACTTGCCCTTCCTTGGGAGTTTATCTCATGCTCTAATTTGTGACTCGACGGCACATAACAACAACAACAAAATTTGTTTTTTGTTCTCTTGTTTTTGTTTTGTTGTTTTTTTTCCTTTAAAAAACAAACCTACAAATTTACTATAGTATAATTGGCATAAAATAAACTGCACCTGTTCAAGTGTTCCGTTTTGTTGTTAGGTGCTTTTGATTTGACTCCTACTCACAGTGATTTTACGTACAATACCTTGCCCAAGCCCACACCAGCTTCACAATCTCTGCTGTCACGAAGCATCCATGCAGTCACTGTGTCAATCCATCAAACTGTAGAAAGAGTAAAGATAAGGAGCTACACTACCAATCTGAAAGAACACATTTTGAATCCACTAGTTGCTCCATGGGAGAAATATGGGCAATCTCCTCCTGAGATTATAGTGCTGTGAAAACCTGCTGGAGGATCACCTGTGGATCAGTTCTGCCTCAGGGTATAACAACAGTAAGTATATGTACTGTGTATTCATGAAACCTTATCACAAATGTAAACATTAAGTCATCACATAAATGTTTCTTTATGTCTCTTTTAAATTTCTCCCAACAAAAAATTTTTCTTCTTTTTCTTTCCTAGAAAACTACTGTTTCTGTTTTCTGCCAGTCTGGAATAATTTGTATTTCCTAGAGTGTTATGTTGATAGAATCTTACAGTATGTTCTTTTCTTTCGTCTAACCTCGAGTTGCTATAATCAAGGATGCTTTCGGCAGAATGTTAAATGATCCCGGAATTATTAAAAGAAGATGGAAGGAATATACTGAGTCACAGTATCGAAAGGAATTGGAAGACACAGAAGAATTTCATGAAACAACATATGGGCAAGAGCCTATGGTGATGAAAGAAGAAGTTCAGGCTGCTTTGAAGGAAATGGCAAAAAATAAGGCTCCAGGAATAGATGGTATACCAATTGACATAT
>NW_006399796.1:15752776-15768728 GCF_000299155.1 Elephantulus edwardii
GGGATAATTGGGATGGGAGTGTCAGAGACAATGCGATTGTCACAGGACAGAGCGGAGTTTAGGTCTGTTGTACATAGATAGGGTCGCTATGAGTCGCAGGCGACTCGACGGCACATAACAACAACAACAACAACAACAACAGCTTATTTCTCTCAAAATTTTATCTTCAGATTCATCAGTGTTGTTGCAAGTATCATTCATTCATTTGTTTTTGTTACTGAGTTGTTGTTGTTAAGTGCCATCAAGTTGACTATGATTTACAATCAATAGAGTTGAAACTTTCCTTATCCTCAGCCATCCTGCATCTCTGATATCCTTGAACCCTGTGTAAGTCTATCTTGTTGTAAAGTCTTCCTCTCTTTTTCTGACCTTACACCTCACTCACAATGATATCTTTTCCCCCCCAAGGACTGACAACTTTCCTCCTGAAAATTATGATTTGTTTATTCTTGTGCCTGTTTGTGGTAGTTTGGGATATTTGCAGTTTGAGGCTATTTTAAGTAAAACTACTTTAAAGATTTCTGTACAACAAGTCTTTGCATGGACATATGCTTTCCTATCTCTTAGGTAGATAGACACTTAGGAGTGGAATTTGCTGAGTTATATGCTAATATATAAATTACACACAATGCACAAAACTACTTATAATGTACTCTCTGAGGCCTAGTGTCAAGAAACTGTGCTGCTATCCTGAAAGCATGCAGCTTGAGTCCACAAGCTGCTCTGTGGGAGAAGGATGGGCAGTCTCATCCAGTGGAGTTAATTGCCTCTGAAAACCAACCAGCTCAAGGGTCAGCCATGGGTCAGTTCTAACTTGACAGTACTCAACAACACAACAACAATGTACAACTCACTGTTTTGAGTGTATTCACAGCCTTTTCCAAGTAACATCATAATCAAGCTTAAAACAGTTCCATCACCTCAATAGTGAACTCCACCAAATTTGTTCTAGGTGCTGCAAAAATTTGGAAATACATAGTGGTGATGATTACACACCATTGTAAATGTAATGAATTCTCTACTTTAAAATTATTAAAACGGCAAAACTTTTGTTCTATTTATCAAAAGCACATACCTTTGAATTATGGTGTTGGAGTTGGAGAAGAGTTTTGAGTGTCCTATGGGCTTCCAGAAGGACAAATCTGTTTGTCTTGTAGGGTGCTCTTTTAGAAGTAAGGACAGTGCAACATTGTCTCCTATACTTTGGACATGTTAAAAGGCGCCAGTCCTTGGAAAGAGACATCATGTTTGGAAAGGCTTGGATTGACACAGTGAGTGCAGCCATGGGCTCAATTGTGTCAGAAATGATAAAGACTGACACAGGACAACACAAGCTTCATATCTGTTGTTCACAGGGTCACTACTAGTTGTACGTGACGGCACCTAACAACAACATTGACTTCTACTGCACATAGCTGTTCTTACCCTGTTCTTTGTATCCATAGCAGTGCTTAGTCGGGTGCTATATCATTCCAGGAAAGACAGAATTTCTTCTTTTTATTTTACAACCAACACAATTAGGTAGGATGCAGTGTGGTGTTTGGAAAGAAAACAAAAGTATTCCTGTCTGTAGTAACCCTTTTAGTAGCAATAACATTTTATAAAGAGTTGCATATAATTGGCCTCAAACAAAATGTGGAGGAGATGAAGTTTATTTTGGAAGCTAACCCTTTGGTTTTTGTCTCCTCAGCATTTCCTTTCAATCTGAAATCGTACTCCTAGCTATTATACAGCTACACATGCTACACTTAGACTCCTACACGTGCCCTAGTGTCTTACCCAGCATACCTTCTGCCATCCTTTTCACCTCCTGTCTTCCAGTCACATTTTAAATCCATTATATACCTAGGTCCACAACTGAAGTTGTGAAAAGAACACCAGAATGGAAGTCAATGACTGGAGTGTAATCCCAATTTTGCCTTTAACACAAGCTATCTGTATTTAAAAAGAAAAAATCATTCTGTATTTCTAGTTTCCATTTCCTTGTATGCAGATTGAAATAATGTTCAGTAAAGTCATCTTTAGCTTGAAATGCCTAAATGCTTGTCCCAGAAGAAATGAGACAACAAAATTTGTCATGTATGCAAACATACATGTTAATCACAAACACAATGACATAAAAGGAATTTCTGAGGAAACATGGGTTGATTGAAAGACTTGCTTGATTACAAGTGTGGCACAGTATACATGCCTCACATGTATTTTCTATGAGTCAAAATCAACTTGATGGTACCAAACAACATCTATAGGGATATTACCTGCATGTGTGGCATTTAAAATGCTGTTACTATCATTCTCAGGTGTTCATTTGCAGATTTTCAGTTTCATTATTCACTCTTAAATGCTGGTATGTTTTGAAATGAAAACTAAAAATTAGTCATTCTACTCATATTAGAATAAAAGGAAAACAGAGTTGTTGGAACAGACCCCTGTCATGAGTTGGTACTACCTATAGTGTAATTAGAGATATATTTGACTAGAGGGTCTGATTTTGCCAAACTCTAAGCATATATCTAACGGAAGATGCATGTGACATAACAGAAAACCATTGAGTATAGTTAGTGGCTGTCAGTATTAAAGTCAAGTGTTCACAAATGAAAGGAATGGAGTTCATGGTACTGTAAAGGGATTTAAATGGATTTAGGAACTGAGGTTGAAACAGGACCCTAATTACAGATGATTCTGGGGTCATCATGTCAGTCCTCACCTGTTCATCAGGCAGACAGACTGTCCACGACTTTCACTTCAAAGAAGTGGCATGTTCTTCTCATTAACATCTCTCAGCTCACAGTCAGCTTGTGTCTGTAACAGTGCACGAAGTATGAATCCAGAGATCAGCTGATAGCTAATTTCTAACAGGTTGCTGATAAGAACTCAATACATAATAATTACTGATTTTCTTGAAGAAGGAATGGAGAAAAAATCACGCTGGGTAGTATTTGTATTTTCCTTGTTTTAATTATCCTATTAAAAACGTGAAAAAAGTTATTAGGAAATAAAATTACTATCTTCCCTTTGACAAAAGGGCCACATTTATGGTGATTTTTGTACCTGTTCTTAAAATCCAAACTATAGAATATTTGCTGCAGTCCATTTTTGTACTTTATTTCTCTTCTAGTTCACTTTGGAATTTTTCTGCATGACCAATTCGTGTCTTTAACCTACTTTGGTTTGCCGTATACAATTTGCTGTTCACTGAAAGCTCTGCCTCACAGTAGGTGGTATCCAAAGCTGAATGAGAGAACAGATACTAGGACAGGGATCTAGCAAAGCTGATCTTCACTCTCTGTTGTTGTTGCGTGGTGTTGAGTTGGAACTGATCCATAGCTGATCCTCCAGTGGGTTTTCAGAGGCAGTAAATTGCTCATGGAAGAAGATTGCCCATCCTTCTTCTGAACAGCATCTGGTGGATTCAAACCTTGTACCTTTGGGATTGCAGTGTAAGTTCTTACCACTCATCCTCTAGGGTCTGTGTTTATCATATGCATAGTTAGTGTTCTGGGAATTTGACAAGTTAGGCCATCAGAAAACACAGAGTGTTTACTCCATCTTTCCACTGTTCTCTTTTTGTTCTTGCCCATATTGGAGCTTCTTGGTGGTGAAGACTGCGGCTGAGTGTACACAGAGACTGGAGAGAAAAGCACAGACATTGCACTGATATGAAGGAGTCTAATACTATTCTACAATATGAGAATTTGAGGGCAACCTCCCTTTAAAATCCACCAAAATTATATTTCCTATAATTTAGAAAACTACTTTACTTTAACCGTCAATGCTTACAGGTGGCTTTAGTTTTTTGTTTTGGGGAAAAATAATTAGAAAAGCAAATTTTCCCTTCGAATTCCTCATTAGCTTACAGGCTTATTTGTTTTCTGTTATAAACTACTAAATTGTCTTCATACTTTGCCAAATGTCACCTCCAGATTTTTATATAAATTGTACAGATGTTAAAAGTTTTGTCACAGAATTTATTTTCCTCTAGTATAAAGGACTGGCATGGGAGAGTTATTGGGATTTGTTTTATAAGACACAAATTTGAACTCTCAGGCATCAAATATATGAATGATTGTGTAATTCTTCAGCATTTTAAATCATATCTTTTTTATTGTACATACATAAATTTTTGATCTTTTTTTAGAATTATCAAAATAAGAGAAAATAAGTAATAAACTGGGATTCAAGTATTTGGAATTCTGTATCTTGTCCTGCTACAAAGCAAGTTTGACTTCTCATAGACATACTAACGCATTTTCATGAAAATTACCTTAATATTGAAGGAAAGGCCCTAGTTGCTTGTTCAATCTTACTTTTCTTGCAAAGAGTTTCAGATGGTGTCTCAGTGATTCACCACAACTAAAAGACACCACAAGTGAGTGACATTGAAGAACATAAATTTTATTATCTCACTTTAGGCATTACAATTCAAGTCAGAGCATCGACATTAAGGGAGGATCCTTTGTGCATAAGCCCCCATGAGTTGTTTGCTGCCTGTCTTCCCACAGTGTGCATCTTTCTGCTCTTTTTATAATTCAGAAGTTATTAAATTTAAGATCTACCATACTTTGGTATGACTTCATTACTATAACAAAAGAAAGACTTTATATGTAAACATATTTATATTAACAGGTTCAGAGGTTAATGTTTCAGTACATTCTTTTTAAAATTTTTTAATTATTGTATTAGTTTATTTACAAAATTGTAATACATCATTTTTCAGACAAGAGTCTTCCAATTTTCCTCACCACCCAGCCCATCAAATTCTAAAACCCCATGTTTAATCCTCTGCCCCCAAGCCCCACACATCCTCATCCCTCTGCTTCCCCCCTCCCCTCTTAGATCCTTATACGTATTCTATAATAATGGTTTTATACGATATTTCTCCTTGTCAGACTGAGTTAATTCACTCAGCATAATGTACTCCAGTCCCTCCCAAGTTAGGTAATAATTAACTCAATACATTCTTGAAGGATACAATCTAATCATGACAAGTGGGTACAGTGGAAATCATTTGGGATGAAGAAGAGTCAGCAAAACTATAACTAAAACCAATTTTTAATCTGCAGCCACCATGATACTGTAAGTATAAAGAAGTTTGTGGAAGAAAGAGAAGAAAGGTAGAATAGAAAATTGAGACTAGTCCATAGAACACACTTGTCCCCTAATGCCAGGTTCTCGGGTGGATATAAAAACCCAGTCTTCTTTCATCCAGTCCAGCTTCCCTGGAAGACAGGAAGAAATGTAGGTAGAATGCTCCTTTAAAGCAAGAATCATGAGACTTACTTTGTTTCTCACACTATGGACATGCTTGATAAAGTATATGGTCAGCAAAATAAAGGACTTTTCAATTAAATGGATTGACACAGTGGCTACCACAGTGGGCTTAAGTGGAGCAGTGATTGGGAGGAGGTGCAGGATCTGTCAATGTTCCATTTTCTCTTTGAATGGAACTAACTTAATAACAACGGATTCAAGCCTTGAGTTGTGATACTGAGAGATTCTATTGGCAAAATATTGAATGATCCAAGAAGCATCAGAATAAGATGAAGGGAATACACAGATTCCTTTCCACAAAGAATTGGTTGATGCTGAAATATTTCAGGAAGTACCATATGATCAAGAGCCAGTGATAATGAAAGAAAAAGGGAAAGCTGCACTGAAGGCTTTGGCAAAACTTTAGGCCTCTGGAATCAATTGAATACCAACTGACATGTTTCAGTCATGTTGCATTAACAATGCAACCCTGGGTGGGCTCACCAGTATTATGCCAGGAAATTTAGAGGACAGATGCCTGACTGATTGACTGGAAGAGATTCATATTTGTTCCCACTCCCAAGAAACATCATCTAAGAGAATGCAGAAATTATTGAACATTATCATTAATATCACATGCACGTGAAATACTGCAGAAGATCATTCAAACATGGCTAGAATAGTTAGAGAACCAGCAGGTGTTCAAGCTGGATTTAGACGAGGTCATGGCACCTGGGATATCATTGATGATGTCAGATAGATCCTAGCTGAAAGCAAAGAATACCAGAAGAATGTCTATTTGTGCTTTATTGACTAGGCAAAGACATTTGACTGTGTGAATCATAACAAATTATGGCTAATATTGAGAAGAATGGGAATCCCAGCACACTTAAGTGTGCTGAAATGAAAACTATACCTAGACCAAGAGGCTGTTGGGCAAATAGAGCAAGAGAACACTGCATAGTTTAAAACTAGGGAAAGTGTGGATCAGGGTTCTATCCTTTCCTCCATATCTGTTCAATATGTATGATGAGCAAATTATTTGAGAAGCTGTAGTCTATAAAGAGCAATGTGACATCAGAATCAGAGGAAGACTCATCAACAAGCTATGCTTCCTAGATGATACGCCTTGCTTGCTGAAAGTGAGGAGGTCTTGAAGAACTTGCTGCAGAAGATTAAAACACACACACACACACACACACACACACACACACACAAACCAAACCTACAGTCTTTAATATGGATTAAATCTCATCATCAAGAAAATAAAGTTCTTATGACTGGGTCAACAGACAACATCATGATAGATAGAGAAAAGATCGAAATTGTTAACAACTTCATCTTACTTGGATTCACAGTTTACACCCTTGGTATCAGCAGTTAAGAGATCAGGAGATATATTACATTGGAAAAAAACATCAGTTAGAGACTTCTTCAAATTATTTAGGATCAATGACATCAGTTTGAGGAATGAGGTGCACTTGATCCAGGCCATACTCTTTTCTATTAGTTTTGCTAAGCATCCAAGATTGTTGTTGATTGCCTTTGAGTTGAGCACGACTCATAGAAACCCTATGAACAAAAGGATTGAAGCCCCTCTACAACTATCGACATTTATCAAAGTTCATAGGGTTTCCGGAGGCATGTTATTTAGGAAGTGGATGCCACTATTAGGCAATGAATAAAGATAACAGAAGAATTGATGCCTTTGAGCTGTGGTGTTGGAGAAGAGTATTGCCAAAGGAATAAACATGTATGTCTTAGAGAAAGTGCAGCCAGAATGCCCTTTGGAGGCAAAGATGACAAAGTTTCACATCACATCCTTTAGGCATGTTACTAGAAGAGGCTATTCTTTGGAGAAGGCATCATGCTTGGAAAGGTGGAGGGTCAGGAAAAGAGAGAAGATCCTCAGTCAGTGGCTGCAGCAATGAGATTGAGCATATAGAGATGGTGAAGATGGTACAAGTTAAGACAGGGTTCAGAACTGTTGCTCATAGGACCACTAAGAGTTGTACTCAGCAGTGCCTAGCAACCACAATAACAACAGTGGAGATAAGGAGGCATGGTTGGAGCCATTTAAAGAAATAAGATACAATCTGTAGTGTTAGATTCTGTCTTGAGTTAATTTTTTTGATATATTAAAATGCTTAAACTGTTGTTGTTAGAGAGCTGAGAGAAAAGCTTGTTCTTGGGTGCAGGTCCCTGTTCTGAGAACCTTCTAGACATATGAAGAGACTGATGTAAAAAAGCATGCCAAGTTCTGCAAGCAATATAAAAACCACAAATGTTAAGAGAATACAAGGATCTTCTTTTCCTCTGACACACATACATACATAAAGACATACATACATATATACATACATACATACATACATACATACATACACAGACTGAGAAAAAGAGAGAGAGAGAAAGGATAGAAAGTTTTCCCCCAAACGCGGTATGCTGGATTCAGACTTTTAGCCTTCTAAACTGGGGAGAATGAATTTCTATTTCTTAAAGGCATCTGCTTGTGGTATTTCTTATATAGGAGCACTAGATTACTAAGATAGGTCACTAGTATCAGAAATTGCTTGAGCCAGAGTCATGCTTCTCTGGCCTGGTATTATTTCCCTAATTGGATACTAAATAATCAGATGGGTAATAGGAAGTTATCCTGTATTTTATTTTTTTTTTAAATTTATGGGCACTTTGCTGTTTTGTGATATCCTCTACCAAATAGTTTCTAATAACAAATATATAGCTTTCATTAGAATATCCCCATCTGATTCACAAAATAAATTCCGAACACCTTAGCTTGCTTTCTGAGGCCCCAGTTTACCATTCAAAACACTACATCCAAATATTACAGCTTTTTCTTTTGTCTCTCTTTTAACTTTGTGCTTTTGCTTTCTCTTTAAAAAAAAAAATAAATGCCTTTTCCTTACATTTCTGCCTATCTGAATCCTGCCAGTCAGAAAGGTCTTAGAGTAATTTTCATTTTGGCTCAGTATATGCTTCTGTGACTATTGTTGTTGTTATCTGTCACCAAGTCACCTGTGTCTAATAACAACCCTATGTACAACAGCTGTGACGCTTGCCCTGTCCTGAGCCAGTCTCACTGACTCTAACACATCTACCCCGATTGTCCTAGTTAGTTACTCTATCAATTCATCTCCTCTGGGGTCTTCTTCTCTTGTGCTCTCCCTTCATCCTTCCAAGCATGTTGTCCTTCTTCAAGGACCACACCCTCTTGGCCATATGTCCAAAGTTTGTGAGACAGAGCTTCAAAATCCTAGCCCTCTCCAAGACAAACCTATTTGTTTACTTGGTGGTTCATAGTGTGTTCAAGACTCTTCTCCAGCACCACAATAGCAAAGGCGTCAATTATTCTTCTGTCACCATTAGTCATTGTCCAGGTCTCTGGTGCATGGTAAGTAATTATGAAGACCTTGGCCTGGATTCATTGTTGCTTCTCAGTACTCTGGAGAGATACCTGACAGTGAATTTTCCCAGTGCAATTTGTCTTGATTTCCTAACTGCTATGTCTATATGTAAGGAAAATATGAGTATACATGAATAATTTGCTTATAGCAGCTTTATAAGCTGCTCATTCTGATAGAGTTCTTTGAAACAACCTACATTTCCCCAAAAGAGGATTAGTTAAATAAATTATGATGCATTCACATTATGTAATGTGTCTAAATCACATTAGAATATCTAAAGACATAGAAAAAATATTGAAAATTATGATGTTTCTATTTTTATTGGGGGAAACATAAGGTAAAAAAAGCCTTGAAAGTTTCTACAGTCATAAAAATGTTAATAGTTGTTGAAATTGGAGATAGGATTTATTTTGCTTATTTTATAGTGTGCACAGTAATTTTGTATATTAATTGCTTAGTATTGTAACAGAAATACCACAGATAGATGGTTTTAACCTAAAGAAACTTATCCTACCACTGTTTGTTGTTGTGCGTCATCAAGTTGCCTGTGACTCATAGTGAACCTATGCACAACAGCTCTGAAGCCTGTCCTGTCCTGAGCCAGTCTCTCTGATTCTGATCCACCCACACCCATTGCCCTCATTACTATATCAATCCATCTCATCTGGGGTCTTCATCTCCTGTGCTGTTCCTCCACCTTTTAAAGCATGATGTCCTTCTCCAAGGATCTGTTTCTCCTGGCCACATGCTGAAAGTATGTGAGACGGAGCTTCACAATCCTAGTCTCCAGGGAGAAATTTAGTTTCACCCTCTCCAAGATAGACCTTTTTGTTTTCTTGGCAGTCTGTGGTATGTTCAAGACTCTTCTCCAGTACCACACCTCAAAGGCATTGATTCTTCTGTCATCCTTAGTCATTGTTCAACTCTGATGCATAGTAAGTAATTGTGAAAACCATGGCTTGGAGCAGGAGCACCTTAGTCTCTAGGCTACATTGCTGCTTCTCTGTGCTCTGAAGAGGTATTTGACAACAGATTTTCCTAATGCAATTCATCTTTTGATTTCCTGACTGCTGGTACCAAGCATGTAGATTGTGGAGCCGAGCAAGCTGTAGCAGTTAACCTCAATCTCTTCTCCATCCATCATTTTGTTGCCAGTTGGCCATTGGTGAGAATCTTTGTCTTAATGGTGAGAAGAATCTTTGTCTTTTTGATGTTGAACTTCAATCCATATAGAAACTACAGTCCTTGAACTTTTGCAGCAAGCACTAGAACTCTGAATCCAAAGTGCCAGTTTTACATGTAAACATTCTTTCTGTCAAATCTGGAAAAAAGGACTTAGTCTTTTTGAGCTTTTAGTCCTGTGCGTCTTTCTGTCAAATCTGGAAAAAAGGACTTAGTCTTTTTGAGCTTTTAGTCCTGTGCGCTCTGCTGATGTAATCTGAAGAGTGTGGCACTGCTAACCAGAAGGCTCTGCCCTCTCTGGTGGTGTGAATCCACCAGCAGTTCTTCATGATGAAAGATGAGCAGTCTCCTCCCCTTATAAAACCTCCTCCCATTGGAACCTGTGAGAGGATCAATATCAATCACAATGTGTTTGAGAATTTCGGTGTTTTGTTTTGTTTTTAAACTCCTAGGCCATCTTTATGTGACTTGACATCTCCCTTCCCTCATCTCTGCTTTCTTCCTTGGTTGTTTTATCTCTTTTATGCCTTAAAGATGTTGACTCAAGACTTACTATACACTGATTTTTTCTTATTAGCCTAATGAAAATAGCACATTCCTAATGAGATTATAACCATAAGCATACATACAGATTAGGACATACAATATATTTTTGAGAGACACAATTCAATCTATAAACACCTGTTTTCTTTCTTAGTAAGACATTGATTGGTAAAATTTACCTATAAAGCCCAGGAGCCCTATAAGTGTGCTGTGCTAAGTGTTGGGCTGCTAACTCAAAGGTCCACAGCTTGAAGCTACCAGCCTCTTTGCAGGAGAGCGATGCCATTTCCTCTCTGTTGGCATCAACTCCACAGCATTAGATTTTGTTGTTCTTCTTTAAATTTATCAAGCACAGATATTTCCCCACACCATTAAGCAAAACTTTATAATACCTGGAGCCAGAAGTCTTCCCAGTCATTCTCCCAATCATTTCTGTAGCCAAACTATTTTAAAGACTAGTTAGCCAAGGTGGGGGCACTAATGGACTCCATAACATGTTTTTTGTGTGTGTTCCTTTGTGTCAACAAGCTAAATTTTGCTTTTGGCATTTATCGGACTATCCACCCTGTCATGCTTATAATGATGCCTCCTTACCTCCAAAGACTGAATCACAACGATGTTATTAGCTAGTGAAAGAGGAATTGAGGTTTTAAAATTCCCAAGGACCTAGATGACCTTTCCTTATTTCTCCTTAAGAAGAAGAAAGAAGAAGAGGCATTTATTTCTGCCGTGCCATTGCCATTTTCATGAAGAAATTTGACAATAGTTTCTGGTGAATAAATTGTGTAAATTTTGCCTCTTGGTCTACTTTGCCACTCTGGAGTTCTTTTTTCTTGTCTCATGTACATCACTGGTTCCACATATGCTCCTCCCCAAATGTACAAAAAGGCTATATTTGGTAGTCATTGACAATCTTTAAAGTGGATTAGGTAATTTTCCTTGAAATTTCTTTCTTAATTCAGCATGACATAGAATTAAGCAGTGGAAATGAAGGAATTTATGTGGTGATATCAAAATAAGAAGGGGAATTGTTTGGTCATTTGGTGGCCTGTAAGAGGGCTGCAGAATGGATTGAAGAACATTATCAAGCATGCATGTTGTTTTTAAATGATACTTGAGATGGGGATGTGGAACAGCTGTGTTGTTGAGAGTTTTTTTTTCTCATGCCAACTTTTTTGATTTGATTGATTTTCTCTCTGACAGCCCACTGCGCTGATAAATGCGTCCATGGTCGCTGCATTGCTCCAAACACCTGTCAGTGTGAGCCTGGCTGGGGAGGGACCAACTGCTCCAGTGGTAAGTTCCCACCTGCTGTTGTCTGTCTTGGGATGTTTTTGCTGTATGGGAGCCCTTGTCTGGAGACTGCCCTGAGCCAAGAGACTTCCTCTTCATCCCTACATACAACATAGGGTGGATTCCAAATCTAGCTCATTAGCCCAGTTCCATTTGCATGTGTATAGGTATTACATGAGGAACTGTTGTCAATTGAATCTAAAGAAATAGAATGAGGGAAATCTTAAGAATTTGAGCCTTCTGTGGCTATGAATACATTTTCCAGAGTAAGGTCCAAATCAGAGATCCTTTGCTTTCTTTAGGCAACTGTGGTACATGAATGTAGTACATGTATTCCAACTTCCAATTTTACCTGTTGATAAAGCTTATTCCCTCAGGGACTAAATATACCTCCTTTTAACTCCGAAGTGAAACTATCTATGCTTAGTGTAACTACTTATCACTGAATTCAATTATAATATGCTATTTAGTAATATTGTTCAAAATGTTTCAATGCTTGTTATAGCTAATTATTTCTGAATGAAAATTCAAATAAGGAGTACTAATTGACATAGTTGAGATAGTACTAAATTGGATAGTTGTATTTGTGGTAAATGGAAACTGGTGAACACTTTTATTCTTATTAAATAAAATCATAATACAATTTGTCTCCACTATGTTGAAATTATAATCCAAAAATGAGAATATTTTGAAATGTATACGGAATTCCTTGGTATGAGGATTATATGATAAAAAGTCAAGCAATTCAGGTGCTTTTCTAATTTTCACATTTAAAACTTAAGTCTTCTGGCTTTGTTCATTACTGAGCATGTAATTGTGTATACTTCTGGTTTCTTTTTAGTTTTTTGTTCTCACTTAACTTTTGTCAGAGGAATTTTTAGTTCACCAAACTTTACATGAAAAAAAGAAAAGACCCTGTAAAAGTTAGCAAATTCTCGTGACTCCGTAAATTTGTCCTTATTGCAACCAAGTAATTTTCTGGAACTTGTCTGACCTTAGGCTAGATTAGTAGATTTTAAGAATATCTGCGTGCTTACATTTGAAATTGGGAAGTTTGTGCTGTATGTTGTTAGGAATACTTGTTTCAGACATGTGGTATCTCAGTTCCTGAACCTGTATTTCCCAGGGAAGTCCTTGATACTGTCTGTGCAAAGAACACTCCCTGTCAAAGACTCTTTGTTATTGTACCTTTCATCGTGTGTGTGTGTGTGTGTGTGTGTGTGTGTGTGTGTGTGTGTATTATGTGTGTTTTTCTGCCAATGACAGGTTTTTCAGTTCCAAAGGGTAACTGTCTTGCAGAGTTTTGTTTTCCTTTTGTTGGAAATCAAGAGGAGAGTGGGCATTTTGTTCACATGCCATTGAGGCAAAATGTTTGGGATGTGGGATTTGGCTTATGTCCATTTTGTTCCTGGCAGACTGACCTCAAATGAGATGTTGCTTTCATTAACTTTTCCAGCTTTAGATTCAGTTGTGCCTAGACATTTCAAAGAAAAATAACATTATCATTAGTCATTGGGAAAGGAAAAGTGGGTGTATTCTTCATCTGAATAACGAGGTTTGTTGCTAATTCGAAGGCAAGAATGTTGTGGAATAATTCTAGTTGTATTCATTCTTTTCTCAAAAGCACTGTACCCTACCTTAAGTTTAGTAAGTTAAGGAATCAGATTGAAGTGCTTGTATAAAAAAACAAAGCCTGGATTTCAGACTCTCTAATACTGATTTAGGCCTTCTAGAAAATAAGTTATTTTGAAGTTTACGGACTTTTGAACAAAGTATCCAGAATTCTGAGGTGGAAAAAATTGCCCTTTTAATTCTGAAAAAGGATATTAAAGTAACTTTTAATGTATTTCCTCTAACTCATTATTTGCTTTTATAATAACCAAAACCATAAATAAACCTGAATGGGTATTTGAAATGTTTAAAGTATGTTTTGAAAAAAAAGTTCCTGGCACTTTTTATAAACCATGACAATAGAGGAATCTGTCTTGTTATGTGAAGTTCGTCTATGTCAGTTACCCTAATGTTACTTGTTAGAAAATGGATTTTTTGATGGTTTGTTTCCTACTTCTTATGGTTTTTGTGTACCATAGAGTCAGAACCAACACAAAGCTGACTCTGGTGGGTTTTCAAAGGCAGTTAATTACATGGGAGGAAATTGCCCATCCTTCTCCCATGGAGCAGCTGGTGGCCTCGAACCATGGCCATTCAGGATTTCAATTCAGCTTCATGCAACTTCTTGTCACTAGACCACCAGAGCATCCTCTTCCTCCTCCTACTAACCAGACAACTATTAAATAATTTATGAAATAGTTTAAAGTTAAAGTTAAAAATCTAAAAAATTAAATTAAAATGAGTTTGAACAGTTTACTACTAGCCAATTATTAAATTTTAAAAATCTGTGCTCTAGCAGTATACTAAAGATCAGGGTTAAAATGCCCTGATTTTAAAACCTCTATATATCCCTTCTCCTCTAGTTTTTATTATAGGTAGATATGATTTATAAAATTATTATTTTGATAATTAGAGTAGACCCTTATATAAATCAATGTCCAATTAGGAAATGGAAACTACAGCCATTTTTGGAGTAAACTTTTGATTTAGAAACAATTTTCAATTTATAGAGGATTAGCAAAATAGTATAGAAAGTTCTACATGCCCCTCAGTTTCTCCCATTTTCACAATTATGAATTACTATAGCACATTGGTTAATAAGAAACTGACATTGGTACACTATTCTTATATAAAAAACAGATTTTTATTTGAATTTCATTAGTTTTTCTGTTAATGTTCTTTGTGTCAAAATCCAGTCCGTAGATCCACACTGCGGTTCATTGTCATGCTCGCCAGTGATACCTTTGATAGTTTCTCATTAAGTCTTAGATTTTCCCCAACCTTGAAAGTCATAAGGAGTTCTGTTGAGGTCCTGTATTGTGCCCATGTTTGTTTGGCATTTTCCTCATTATTTGTTAGACAAACGTTACAGCTTCTTCTGTGTTAAACTATCCTGTATATGAAGGGCCCTTCTCTTCACAGGGTATCAGTGGGATATCATGATATCCACACAGAATCATTGATAGAGTTAACAATTTGGTTAAAGGAATGTTTTCTAGGGTTCTCCATATACAGTAAGTAGATTTCCTTTTCTTTACTCTTGTCTTTGGAAGAAGTCACTAAATCTAACCCACTCTCAGGGATGAAGGAAAGGAATTAAGCTCTATCTCTTTGGCCCTTTCCCACAAGGAGCAATCTTCTCCCCATTTATTCAACAGTTTTACTTAGTATGAGCTCATATGTATTTATTTGGAATTTTGGGTTATAAGAAAGTATCACATTTATTTTGTTGCTCCAATCACTTTGGCACTTGGGAGCTGTTTTAGGTTATCTATGGTGTGCTTTTGACATGCCCACATCCTTTTGTGTTTTGGATACATCCTTACTTTCTGATACTACAACTATATTTCTTTGTATTCTTTTCTACTGTAATGCTAAAATCAGTCATTTCTCCAAAGATGCCTAGATGCTTTTATTGAAGAATGTTATTTAGAAACCAATCTGGGTGCTAAGTGTGTTCATTGCTACTGGGACATATAGTAATTTGAAAGATAGACATGAATAATTATGAACTGTAACAAGAGGCTGGGGGAGTGATAAATTGACTAGTAAGAGTGAAGAGAACTCTGATGGATACAATGATAACATATATAAGAAGTAGCCACTATCCCTAATACTGAGATAAAACAAGTAAAGAGGAAGTCCCAAGATCCAGGCTTTGTTGGAGAGGGTACAAACCTGGCTAACTGACAAGCAGAATTGACTGTGATACTGTTCTAACAGATTTTTAGGGAAGTCTTCCCTCTCTAACTTGATAGAAATGTGAATTATTGGACACTTAGGAGACTGCTCATGATGAAATATCTCAGAGTCATCCAGGCACAAAACCCTGGAGGAGGGTGGCAGACACTGCTGAGCAAGCACAACACAAGACAAATGGAAAACTTCCTCCTGCGATGTCTCTTCAGTACCTTCTACTGAAACCTCTTAACATATCAGCTGGCAAAGAAAAATATTTAAGGGTGTCTACTTGGCCAACTGACTGGAAGAGATCTATATTTGTTCCCATTCCAAAGAAGGGTGACCCAACTGAGTGTGGAAACTACAGAACAATAGCATTGATTTCACATGCAAGCAAGATTCTACTGAAGATTATCCAAAAACGACTGGAACAGTACATCAGCAGAGAACTACCAGAAGTCCAGGCT
>NW_006399796.1:15769843-15773076 GCF_000299155.1 Elephantulus edwardii
TGCAGAATAGCCAATGAAGAAGGAATTTGGAACAGAGAAGTAATTGAATAACTAACACAGCGCATGATTTTGTCAAGTTGAGTTCAGCTGCATTTTTTTTATACAATTCAAACTCTCATGCACAACAAAATTACTCTGTATTTCCATCTATTTCAGTAAAACTATCTATCTGACAAGTAAAGATGTTCTCCCCCACAATACCGCTTATTATTCTGTCACTTAAAGTTGAAAGTCCTGATTGCGTCAACAAGAGGATTCCAGCCCACAGCTGATTGTTAACAAAATAAAAATGGCCAATCAACTTACACTTGATTGTTAATGAACTAAAAAACATCCAAATAGTTTACACCAAACTGTCAATGAAATCAAAACAACCTGCCCTCCAGAATCCAACTGTTCCAACTGGAGATTCTTAGGCAGGACCAAACCAACCAACTTTTAAATACAAAGGCCCACCCACCAGGTACTGATTGTTTAAAAAATAATTCCAAGATCATTTTAGGAATAATGTTGAGGCATTGAACAGCAGTGATCAAAGATCATATGAGTTGTGGGATGATATCAAGGATATCATTCATGAAGAAAGCTAAAAGTCATTTTGAAAATAGAGTTGCTTTTGGTTGACTTGCCTTTTTTGTTGTGCTGCTTATTGTTGTTACTAAAATTTTTAATTAACTTTTTTTTAAAGAGTTGAATTGTACTTTACTACTGTGCATGAAAGTGTTTAAAAATGCCCAAGAGAATTCCCTGCATTTCAAGCCTCTTTCCTCTCCCTCACTTGGAGCAGCAATCCAATTTCCCTTTGATTATCAGGGTCTATCACTCCAGTTAGTAAATGGTAAGATGACATTAAACTGATAATTGCCACATATAACTCTCTCTGTATTTTATTCCTTCCTAAAATGCATGGAAGATTGAGACTGACAAATATCTGAAAATTTATAAGTATACAAGTGCTTCCCTTTGAGATTTAATCACTATTTGCATTGTTAGTAAAATGAAGAATGTCTATTTATGATACATATAGTTCCAGAATATCAAAATCATCTGTGTATAAAAACACAAGTGTGTCAGAGACTGTGCAAAGTTTGCCCACCTAGAGTGAAATGATTTATCAAATGAGACTCAAATATATTACCTCTTTTAAAATTTGGTCAAAATTATTTTTAGAAAGAGTATACATATTTTTATTGCCATCTTTTCCCTATATAAGTAAATGCTACTTTAATTTATTTTACTCTCTGGCTTCTCTTTCTCCTTCCTTTCTTCATTCTTTCTCTCTTTCTAGCTCTCTTTCTCAGTATTTCTTTCTCCCAATTATTCTTTCTGTTCATTCATCAATCTTCTATAACTATTCCTCTTTCACTGGATGGTGAACAACCTCTGGAATGCAGGGACTCTGTGTTATTAATTTCTCCAGCCTCCATTGCATCTTCACGTGACAGAAGAATAGAAAATGTTCCATTTAATTAGAGTGTGTGAGCTCTGTGATTCGGTAAGGTTGTTCATGTTCATTAAGCAAACTTTCATTGAGTATAAGGTACTTTATTGAATACTGGGAATAAGGATAAAATGAAGAATAGTTTCTGGTTTTTCATAGTTCACAGGTTAGGACAGCAAAGTAGTGACTATTCCAACTTGAAATAAGAAAATAGCCGCAGTAGAGGCCTTCAATAGAAGAGATAGACCAAGAAAGCTAAATTTGGCATAATAATGCGGTTCCCTAGGTGGTACAAGTGGTCAGTGTACTCAGTTGATAACAAAAAGATTGGTGGTTCAGTGCTCCTGAGAAGCACCCTTGAAGAGATACTTAACCACTACAAAAACATAAACCATTGAATAATTTATGATTTTATATGTTGTACTTTAGTACATATACTGTTGCTGTGCGTTGGAGTTGATTTGGCACCAACTGGAAGGAGTTTTTAAAAATGGATTAGGTAAAAAAACCTTAGGATAACGTTATGAATAGAAAGTAGATTGTTATATGATGATGAATAATAAAAAGGTGACAACATTGAGATTGCTTTTGCAGAAATTTAGCTGAGAAGCTAAGTAAAAGGCATAAATAAATAGTAAGTTAGTAAAAGCTAAGTGTCAGGAATACTTAGGTGGTTAAACACTTGTTTGTTTGCTTTTATTTATTTTTTTCTTTTTAAAAAAGTTTTTGTTTTATATTGGTTTACTCACAGAGTTTGTATATATTGTGTTTCACACTATCTTTCATTCACATTGTGTTTCATACAATCATCTTATTCATATATTTATAAAATTAATCACCATTGAATTATGTCCACTTTTACCTGTCTTTCCAGATCCCCACCAGAATTTTCCCATTTATTTTATTCTCCCTCCATCAACTCATCAAATTGTGCCACCCTGTAATTTCCTCCCTGCCCATCCTCACCTCTCTACTCACCCTTCCTCTTGGATCCTCATACATGTTTTACTAGATACCTTTATATTTCTACAATAATGATCTTAGTCAGTATATGTGCTTATAAGACTGAGTTAGTTCACTTATCATAATGCTCTCTAGTTCCTCACAAGCTTTGTAATAATTTTCAAAATCATTGTTCCTGAATGCTGTGTAATATTCCATTATGTGAATGTACAACACTTTCTTGATCCATTCATTTGTGGTTGGGAATTTGGGCTGTTTCCATGTTCTTATTATAAATAATGCTTCAATGAACACTGATGTACAAAGCTCTATTTGTTTGTTATAATTTTTTTGAGGTATAATCCTAGCCATGGAATAGCTATGTCATGTGGAATTTCTATGTTCAGCTTTTTGAGGAAACACCAAACTGCCTTCCAGAGTATTAGTACCATTTTATAATCCCACCAACAGTGTATGAGAGTTCCTAAATCCCTACATCCTCTCAACATTTATTACTTACTGTCCTGTTAAACTGTGCCACTGATATTGGGGTGAGATGGTATCTCATTGTGGTTTTGATTTAGATCTCTCTTTTTGCTAGTGATTTTGAGCATTTCCTCATGTGTCTTTGGGCCATCTGAATGTCTTCCTCTATGAAAAGTCTTTCCATGTATCTTGCCTACTTTGTAACTGTGTTATCAGTCTTTTTCTTGTGGAGGCCCTGTAGCATTCTGTAAATTTTTGTTATGAGACCTACCTGTGATAGTAGTGCCAAATCAATCCATTTTCTTTTCACTCTGTTGGGAAAAAGTTTTTGATGTGCACATGGATTTCCTCTTTACAAGTTCCC
>NW_006399796.1:15782651-15839714 GCF_000299155.1 Elephantulus edwardii
AAGAACAAATAGATACGTCCTGGGGTAAGTGTGCTCCTTGGAGGCAAGGATGGTGAAACATCCTCTCTCTTGTTTTGGGCATGTTGTCAGGAGGGACCAGTCCTTGGAAAGGACATCCTGCTGAGAAAGGTGGAGGATCAGAGAAAGAGAAGAAGACTCTCAACAAGATAGATTAACTGTAACAAGGGGCTTGAGCATGTCAGAGATGAGGACTGTTGCAGGTTAGGGCAAGTTTCAGATCAGTAATTTATTTATATGACTGCCAGGAGAAGAAACAGGTTTGTTCAAGAGAGGATGAGACCAGACTGCTTCTTGGAGGCAAGGATCCTGAAGCTTCATTTGACATACTTTGGCCGTGTTGCAAGGAGGGACCAGTCACTGGAGAGGGATTTCATGCTTGGGAGGAGGGAGCGACAGCACAAGAGAGGAAGACCCTCAATGAAATGGATTGATTCAGTACTAGGGTAATTGGGGTAGGTGTGTCAGAGATGGTGGGATTGGCACAGGATAGGGCAGGGTTTAGGGCTGTTGTACATAGGGTCACTATGAGTTGCAGGCAACTCAACAGCACATACCAACAAGAACAACATTAGTCATAAGTAACTCAGTAGCAACTAAAAACAATACTTTACTTTTATTGTCCAACTTTCATATGTATATGAGATCATTGAAAATACCATGACTCAGATGCCTTTGATGAATTTGTAATGTTACCAATCCAGACTTTCCTTATTTTTAATATTAAAAATGTTAGGTCAGATTATATTTATAATTTATTTCAAGTCTGTGATTCTTTGTGTTGTTTACTTTAATCAGAGTGTTTTACATTACTGAAAATTTTCTTTGTGTTGAACAACTTGTAAGTATCAATGACTCATTTATTTTCTAAACCTATGTAATTTGATTTATTATTTTCAAACCATCAATAGCAAAATATATTTCTTCTGTGGCTACAGGGTACTTCCAAAATAGATGGAAGAGTTCTAAGTCAAACAGTAGTCAGCAAATAGTTTTTAAATCATTGTTCCCCATGCTCTTTGCTTTTGATATTATTATCAAATAGGGATTCAAATGAAAATTAATTTGGCTTAGAAAATCCAAAGTGGGTTTTTACTTAGCTATTTTAAGTGTTTCTAGTCAAATGTACTCAGAAGTAGTTAAAGTATGCCTAGGAGGCAAGAAATCCACAACATTTCCAGAGACAATGTAAAAAACATTGATAACCTTCTACATAAAGCAAGAACTCTGCCAATATGGAGTAAGTAATAATTCTTTGCCTTCAGGATATTTGAGTCAGGGAATCCATTTGAAGGATACAAAAAGTCAGACTTAATAAGACACAAAAGCAGATGTATTCCCTAGTCATGTCTGATGTAAAGGTTTATTGACTTCACACAATAGACAGATCAATGCTGTCTGAGGAGAGAAGACCCTGGGAGGCGAATCCTCGTACCAAGCCTATAACATAAACATCGCACTGTCAGGATTGCTTTAGAAGTCAGGTTAATGAAGCAGCAAGAATAAAAGTAGATCATTTGAGTTCACTGGAGTGAGGGACAGGACATCGGTGATAGGTGGGAAGGCTTAAGCCCAAACTACTCATCACAACTGCCCAGAAGGCAGGTTTACTGATGGTTTTGACAGTGGTCACAAAGAGGAGGTACTGATTATACCCCCCCCCCGCCCCCGTTTTGAAGGAATCTGAAATTTGGGCTATTCTTAGCTATTTTCTGGAAGGACAGAAAATGACCACCATTACTAATTCCCACCTTCTGTCTCATATTAGGACTGGATTGCCATTGTCCTAGCCACTATCTTTTCTTCATTATTTCTGTGCCTTACTTTCCCCATGCTTAAAATAAAATGTATCAATAGATCTTTCATAGACATGTGAAGATTGAATGGTACTGCCCCTAGAAATGCTCAGCATTGGGCCTGCTGATTTAGTAAGTACTCAGGAAATGGTACTCTCTATGTTGCTTTGTCTTCCAAACCATACATCATTCTTCTTTGAGCAAGATCTGATGTTTTGACTGGGCAATGGTTCGAACAAGTCTTCATTTGACGTCTTTTGTTTTTCCTTAGACACATGATCCTATTAGCATTTGATTCCTCAGACAGAACCTGTGGTCAGATTTCTTTTTTTCCTTTTTTTTTTTTTTTTTTTTGTTATTTACAGTCGCTGACCTCAGATGCCCTTAGTAAATGATCTCAGGTCTGATCTATATAACATCAGGCATAATGAGAACATTGTAAACATTGGTACCATTCACACTAGTCTGAGGTTGTAAGGACAAGAGTGGACTGTCATGTTATTTAACTCTACACTACATAACTGATCAATTTTTTTCTTTATTTTATACAATATTCTTCCACATTCATTCATTAGCAAACTTGTTTGTTTGAAGTAAAAATAAAAGTAAATCAAACCTTATCTCTTCTGCCACCACTCAAATCCAAGTCACCATTCTTTCTCTTAATCACCCATTACAACAAAATCCTTGTTCATCTCTGTCCTTTTAGTATGGTTCCAGTTTGGGTGAAATGAGAATGATCTCTGAAGAATATGATTCAACGCATGATGTTCCTCTTATTAAAACTCCCCTGTAATTTCCACTATGGTCATAATTAACTCCAGAGTCTGTGACCCACAAAATAGTGAGTTTTCTGTGACCCACAAAACCTTACAGGATCTGTCTGTCTCCATCTCCAAGTACCTCATTCCACTACTTTTCCTGTTTTCTGATTAAATATTCATTTCCTTGAACATTCCTTGAACATACTAGTTTCATTCTTGCCTTTGTACTTAATATTTTCTCTGCATAGAAAACTCTTCTCTTTGGGTCTTCACATGGCTAACTTCTTCACATCAATTTGTTGTCAATCTCAGTTTCACCACCATTAGAATCTTTCTCTGCCTTCCAAATGTGGTGTATCCTTGCACTACTCTCTACTCTTTATACTTTTTAAAGGTTTCTTAAGGCCCTATCTGAAAACATTTGCTTACTGGTTTTTTGTTTCCAATCCCGTATGTTGTTGTTGTGTAACATCCAGTTACGGTGGGTTGTCAGAGGCAGTTAATTGCACGGGAGGCGATTGCCCATCCTTCTCTTGCTCAAACCAGTATACTCAATAGAAATATGGATCCTCCACCCTCCCATTTTATTTCCTTTTGCATCTTTAATGTCTAACACAGTTCTAGCTGGGCACAAGATAGATGTCCAATGAATATTTATGGGGGGAAAAGAAATGATGGTACAAATGTGTCAGAAGCAGTAAGAGATAGAAGGAAGAAATGTGAGAAATTAATATGACTCTGATTCTTTTTAACATGCTTTTAGTTTAATAGAAGCATTGACGAATGGATGTAAATACAACTGCTCTTTCTCTATTGACTATATTGTTATTTGACATTTCACTTATAATCTTAAAGCCAGGAAATAAGTGTACTGAGAAAGATACTGCCTCCTTGAATCCCAAGACTTTGATCCTTCCCATTCCACCTCCACCCTTCTCTCTAGTCTTAGGTATAAATTAAAGTTGAGTGAGTAAGTGAGTGAGCAAGTGAGAAAGAGTAGGAAGATGGAGTATGAATGGAGATAAAAAACCCCAAATGTCAGCAGCACATGTATTCTATGATCTTCTGAATTCTGGTGGATCTTGGATGTATGACTGATAAAATCGCTTTGAGTAAAGCTTTCATTTTAAGTAAAGAGTCAGAGAACCTGAACCTGGGCCCAGCAGGTTGTATTCCCAGGTGGGTGGGTGTTCCAGGAACAGCAAGAACTCTGCATAAGTCTGGGTAAGATGGGTGCTTCCTCATTGCAAATCCTGACACGATCTATGGCTTGAAGTCACAGAGACCAGCCTGCATGCCTAATGTATGGTGGTGTGATGGCTAAGAACTTGAGGACAGTGTTGTTGTTGCTGTTAGATAGAAGGGAAAGAAGCAGTCCCAGAGGGACACCTCCAAAATGACTCTTGTTCTACATCATCGTGTAGAACATAACTATGATTTCCACATAATATCCTGGTCTCCGAAAATTAGCTATATTGGTAAGTGATGAATAGGTGTAAATCAGTAAAGTATCCTGTTAAGTCCAGGAGGGAGTGGCCAGAGGTCTTAAAGAGTAAAGTTCTGGTCTGAAATACTTTCTGTAATATTCTTAAGGTCGCCCAGAATCATGTAGCTTTAGTACTGACTGTGACTATGTGTAATATAGATTCATTCATCTTTGGTAATTTAGATGCAATGAAATTATACTAACCAGATAATATATACTAGATATAAATTTCAATGAATCTTGTAGCTCACAATAAAAAATGGAAAGGTTGAAGTTTAAGCACTGAATCTATGCTTATATGGGGTTTTGATTTCTAGAAGTTATGGCCTCATAATTAAGAAAGTTATCTGAAAGTCACTTCTTATTTGAATGGAGAAGGCTTAGTAATTTTGAGACCTAAACTTTTGCATATTACTCCTTAAAGTGGAAATTGTGTATGACAATACAGAACAGAGCTATTAATTTGTACTGAATGGAGTGCAAGCAGTGAGACACCAGGCAAAGAAATTGAGAGTACACATTATTTCAAATCACACAGCAATGAATAAGATTTCATTAACCTTTGAGGTCTCCCTTTCCATCAAATAAATAGCAGGAAATAATTTACCCCAGTTCATATTGGGAACAGAAATATTAGATCATAAATCTTTATTATATTATTCAGATAAGCATACTAGAACCATTTTCTGACTGCTTCCTGGATGCTTTGATTAGAGTGAAATCACATGTATTGGGTGATCCTGTGGACCCAAGGACCACTTTCCTACGTGATATAGATTCTTACTCAATTTTCGTAGAGACACATCATCTTGTCCCATGGAATCATGTTATTTATCGACTAAAACAATGTGCGTTTGTTTTATAATCTAGTAGCTCTCATAATTATATCTGATTTCTAATTGTTAATTAGTCTAATTGTTAATTAGAAATCTTTCAAACTGATAATTTCAAAGGCATTTTTTTAAGTACCTGAAAATTTTTTCAGGACAAACTAAGGATAAAAACCCAAATCCATTTTTTCCTTGTTTTAATCTTTTATTCAATTCATAGAAAATCCAGCCTGAATTTAGCATTTTTAACATGCTATTGTAGCTTGGAGGAAATAAAAATAAAACATGTTGATGATATATAGAATTAATAAAAGATAAAAAGTAATACAAATATAACACATACCCTACTTATAAAGACTATTCTGCTAGAGAAAATATAAAGGTTATAAGACCAGAGCTTTTGTACAATAAATGAATGATACTATCTTAAAACTGTGTAAATCTAATAATTTATCTATTTACTAATACTGCTAAAGCTGACAGAAGTAACTTTCAAAGAAAGTTTGAATTTTGTTAGAATTTATTTGAGCTTAATGTTAATAAAAATAAACTGAGGTTTATTTCATACATTAAAGAAAATTGTTGTCATTGCATGCTGCCAAGTTGACTCTTGTGAACTTGTGAGTACAGTGATCCTTTGTGTCACAGAGTGAAGCACACTGCTTTATCTTAACCATCTTCTGTGACAGATCACTGCTACAGTCACTGTGTCAGTCCAACTCATTGGTGGTCTTCCTCTTTTTTTTTCCTTTCCTTCTCTTTTTTTTTTACTGCACTTTTACTTTCTCAAGCATAATGCCCTTCTCCAGGCACCAGCTTCTCATGATAATACTCACAAAGTGTGTGAGATAAAGTACCACTGTCCTTGTCTCTATGGAGCACTCTGACTGCTGTACTTCCAACACAAATTTATTTATTCTTTTGACAGTGCATGATATATTCAGTATTCTTCACCAATATCACAATTCAAAGGCATCAAATTTTCTTTTGTTTTTCTTCTCCATTATCCAATTTTCACATGCATATGAAGCAATTGCTAAAAGGAACCCTTACAATTTTTTAAAATGTTATGTTATTAAATTAGAACAGGATGAGCCAGATTTCTCTGTGTTATAAATTAAAATATTTAGATCAAATCAAAGTTAAAAGCTTCTTTAGTACAGAAGATCTCATAAGCAAGTTAAAAGAGAAGCAAGAAACTTGAAAAGGATTTTTGCAATATGTAAGATAGAGATATGATTAGTATGCAAAATGAATAAATAATGAACTTTCATAAACCAATAAGGAAAAGGCAAACATCACAATTTTAGAACAGGCAAAGTACATGATGAAGTAATTTAGAGGAAAGGACAATTGGTTAGCCAGTAAACATGAGACTATACTTACCTCTCTAATAACCAAGGAGGTATAAAATAAAGGAACTTTTATTCTCACCATCAGATTGGTGAAAATTTGATATTATGATATATTGGAGAAGACATAAAAGCTTCCATATATTGCTCCCATGAGGACAGTTGGTAAAGTAACTTTAAAGTTCCATTTTGATATCTCTAAGAATAAAATTTTAAAGTGTATATGCCAGTAATATACAGTATACAGTAATTTTCTTTCTCCTTTTATGTAACTAATCCATATGCCTTGGTGAATCCTTACATAATTATCTTCTTTGTATTTCCAAAATAGTGAAAACTTAGAAATAACAAATATTGTCATGAATATGGCAATAGATAAATCTTTTAGGGCTTTGAGACAGAGGAATGTAGTATAGTAGTTTATTCCTATAAAGTATTATAGAATATGCTACATATTAGTAAATGTATCACTTATAATATATATCAATAACATTGTAGTGAATAAAAAAGTAAGAAATTCAATGATATGTGAATTTTATGTTAAAGTAATAAATATATAAAACAATATTATGTGCTGCCAAGAAATTCTAGTTACTCATTCATCCATGGCTGTCAAGACAGAAGTGACTCATAACTAATCCTCTAGCAGATTTTCAGAGGCTGTAAATTGCACCACGAAGATAGCCTATTATTCTCTTCCTCAGTGCATCCTGTAGATTGAGGGAGGCTGGGTTCAAGGGGACCAAGAGGTAAAGTTTTATTATGTGAAACAGTACAGCAGCTGCTTCTAGGTTGTTGTAATGTTTACTAATGTATACTCCATCATGCTTGAAAAAATGGAGGGACAGTGCAGGAGAGGAAGACCCTGGATCAGATGGATTGACATTGTAACTGGGGTAATGGGGCTAGTGAGACTGACTCAGAATAGGTCACGGTTCAGAGCTTATAGAGAGTTGCTATGAGCCGCAGGTGACTTGATGGCACATAACAGTAACAGCATGTACATTGTTTCTGAAAATATTTACACTGACTCTTTAAAATAATCCTTTAGGACTCCTATCTTGTTTTGTTACTGTAGGAGTTTAGGGCAAATTATTTGAAGCTTCTGCTCTTCAACCTCTCACCTCTAAAATGAAGATCATGAACATTTGTAATAGCGATCCTGAGAACTTATCCATCAGTATTCACCTGAAAGACCATCTTCTCTAGGGAAACTTCTCTGTCCTTCATTTCTCTTCCCTACCCAAAGGGACCATTTGGCATAAATCTTCTGTATTCTCCTGTATCCCATGCAGTTGTGCACTGTCACACTGACCACATTCTTATGTGGTAAATCTCATTAAATTAAATAAATCTCTTCCATTAAATTAAGGAATCTTGCCTATAGAATTTGTCCTAATCAAGCAAGTACGATGTTCTCAATAAATAGAACTTAGTAGCTTTGGAAGATGATTAATTTTTTTAAATGAAAGAATGAATGAGCAATAGAATGAAAATAAAACAATGTTTTATAAAGCAAGGCATTTTGTTATGGCTCCCAAGGTTGTTCTTATTCTTTAGACTTCAGTGAATAAATGTAATCCTCTATAAAGCTCTCCCTTAATCCCAGCCTAAAATTTATATCCTTGAGATTTTTCTTTGAGCTGTGAATAGTATCATTAATGTGATTTCGTAGATAGACATTAGCATATATGTTTAGATACTTTAAAGAATAAACATTTCACACTTCTTTTTCTGGTTTGGAATCTGAGGTAAGTAATCACTGATGTTACTAATTGACAGTTTATTATTTGAAAATTTCTTTAACAAACTCTTAAAAAAAAGAAGAAGAAAGGCTCTCTCTTGGCCACTGAGTAAGCTTAATACAAACAGCACTGGGTTGTCCATGGTGACTGCTGGCACTCTGTCAGCTCTCCAGAGGGTTTTTGACATGTGAAGGACATAGGGTTTTAGTGCTTTCAGAGGGTCTGGAAAATACATTTTTATTGTTCTTCTTCATGGATGGAGAAGCTTTACAAAGTTGTTTTCTTTTTAACATGTTTGATGTTTTGAATGGGAATCTTTTCTGCTACCTGAACAAAGGGAATGACACACCATAGTCTTGTTAGCCTTAAGCACAAGGAAAGAAATCACAGAGAGATAAAAGCCCCTGAGAGAACATGAGGCTGAAGAAGAAAAGATGAGTGTTTCAAGAAGAACACAGTCCTTCAATTGTAGAAGTAATGTCTTAGAAGTGATTTATTTGTATTTTGCATATATCTTAGATTATGAAGGGTTGAATTTTCTTCTCCATCGATCTCTCTTGTAAATATGAGTTTGCCTGTGTTTAAAATCAGTGGGGAATGTGACAGAAAATTCTATGTAAAAATATTTTTTGCAATTCATTATAGCACTTGGATGTATCCTAAAAGATACTTGACATTTACATGTTAAGGGCACTTGCAGTCTAGTTATTTAAAACAGCTACCCTGATGGGGCTAGCTGTGTATTATAAGCTGCCATCATTTTCTCCATGACTACCTTGAGTTCCAGGATTTAAAGTGTTCGCTCAGTAAGGATCTGGTAGAAATGTATCCCCAAGTTTTTTGAACCTCATATAGTTCAGCTGTTAGACATTGTAGACCCTTGAGATATTAAACCAAGACAAACCAACCCCAAACAAAACAAATAGTCTATTTTGGGTTGTTTGAGTGATGCAAACAGAAAAATGTTAAACAAGGTAAAAGATTTACACCCACCCAGAAGTGCCCTGCGATCTGCTTCTCAATCCAGTGGGACAGTTTTGCTCTTACACACGGTCTGTTAGAACAGACTGATGGCAACTAACATCAACAATAGAGTCGGGGCAGAAATGTGAGGCTGGTGCAGGATAGCCTCTGGTTTACATCTGTCGGTCATAGTGATGGAATGGTATTGAAGAATTTGGCATTGTTCAAACATATGATCCCGTTATAAAGCTGACAACAGTTGCCTTCAGCCTGAAAAATTGGTTGTTTGCCCTAGAACTCTATTTTTTTCTCTCCTTTCTTTAGTAATGTAAAGGACTTTAAACTATTTCTTTACCAGGAAGGAAAATGCATCTCTTTAAGACTGTTTTTCTCAGTTGTATGTAATTATTGTCTGGATTAGCACTTATCTCTTTGAAGATATTTTTTACAGTTATATATAAGTGAATCAGCATTTATCTTTTTGAAGATGTCTTTCTCAGTCATATGTAAACTATTTCAGAAGGTGTTTGTTTACTAGGAACTGTATGTAACACCTAACTAAAGTATAAATACTAATGACCACTAATAGATGGGGAGGCAGTTTGGTTTTTTTGGTGGGTTTTTTTATTAATTTCAATGAACATTTACAGAGATTTTGGATTTCCATTCATTCATTGTTGCACGTTTCTCCCCGCCCACCCCACCCCCACCCCCAGTTGCTCGTCTCCCTGAAAAACAAAAGAAAAACTCCCCCATTGGTATACAGTCCCCCCTGCGCACCCCCACCCAAAGTATACTCCACTCTGCAACCCTCATTCCGAACTCATGATAATCATAATGCCCTAAAATATATTACTTTTAAACTGTTCTCTCCCTTATTGGCTTCAATGCAGTATACATAATTTATCCAGTTTTTCTCAGTCTTATCCCCACCTTGATGTCAGCCTCATCCTACAATAGTGGCACCATATAATATTTGTCCTATTGTGACTGAGATATTTCACTCAGCATAATATCCTCCAGGGTCACCCATGTTGAATAATATTGCATGATTTCCTTGTTTTTCAATGCAGCATAGTATCCCATTGTGTGAATATACCAGAACTTCTCTATTCATTCATTCATTCATTCGTTAATGGGCACTTAGGTTGTTTCCAACTCCTTGCTATTGTGAACATAGCCACGATAAACATGGGTGTGCATATATCTGCTTGGATGTCGGTTATGGTCTCTGTGGGGTATATTTCCAGTAGTGGAATTGCTGCGTCAAATGGTATCTCTATTTTCAACTTTTTAAGAAAGTGCCACACCACTTTCCAGTGTTTGCACCATTTTACACTCCCACCATCAGTGAATAAAGGTTCCAGTTTCTCCACAACCTCGCCAGCATTTGTTGCTTGCTGTTCTGTTAAATTTTGCTAGTCTTACTGGGGTGAGATGATATCTCATAGTTGTCTTGATTTGGGGAGGCAGTTTTTGAGAAAATTCTCTCTGTCCTCCCAGATCTGCAATAAAGTACTTTGGATATTGAAATCCAGTCTGTATAATTTGCGATAGACTATGGAAAGAACTTTGTGTTCAATAACAGTAGGGTTACTATGAGTTGTGGTCAACTTGATGACACTTTACAAAAAGCACAGGTGCACAAAATAGGTATAATCCAGAGCCAGTCACATTTTAAAATGAATTGTAAACTATGAAATGTGTTTTCAAGCCTGTGGTTTTCTCTAAACGAAAGTCAAGCTCAAAATCTTGACCTTTGTATAGATTCCTACTCATGGTGACTCTTCATCAGGTTTTCCAGGTGGTGAAGTCTTTACAGGAAGTGATTGATTTGGAATTACTGACCTTTCACTTAGCACCCCATCATGTATGTTATGCATTAGAGCACAAGGGCTCTACCTACTTGGTGTAGATGATTAAGAGCTCAGCTACTAACTGGAAGTCTGACCAAAGGAATCTTTGAGCTGGAATTGACCCACAACAGCTGTCTTTTTCCAGTTGTATTAGTTAGAAATGTTGTTATGTGCTATTGAGTCATCTACGACCCATAGCAGCCCTATGTACAGCAGCTCTGAACACTGCCATCATGAGCCAGTCTCACTGATTCTGACACACTAAGCCCTATTGCCCCAGTTACTGTATCAATCCATCTTATAAGGGGTCTTCCTCTCCTGCACTGTCCCTCCACCCTTGCAAGCATGATGTGCTTGAAGAACAAGGACAGATCTCTTCTGGCCAAGTGCCCAAAAGTATGTGAGACAGAGCTTCCAAACCCTAGCCTCCAAGGAGAGACTTGGTGTCACCCTCTCTAAGACAGACTTATTTGTTTTCTTGGCAGTCCATAGTATGTTCAATACTCGTCTCCAGCACAATTTGAAGCCATTGATTCTTCTTCTGTCATCCTTAATCATTGTCCAGCTCTCTGATGCATAGCAAGTAATTGCAAAGACCAGGGCCTGGATTAAATGAACTTTAGTCTCCAGAACAGCATTGTTGCTCTTCTCTACTCTGGTGAGGGTCCTGACAGCATATTTTCCCAATGCATTTCATTCTTTGATTTCCTGACTGTTGGTGCTAGGAATGTTGATTGTGGAGCCAAGCAAGCTGCTATTGGTAACAACCTCAATCTCTTCTCCATTTATCATGGTGCTGCCAATCGGCCAAGTAGAGGGAATCTTTGTCTTTTTGAGGTTGAGTTTAATCCATATTGCAGACTACAGTCCTTGACCTTCTGCAGCAAGTTCTTTAGGTCCTCTTCAGTTTCAGCAAGCAAGATTGTGTCATCTAGATAACGTAAGTTGTTGATGAGTCTTCCTCCAGTCCTGATGCCACATTCCTCCTCATAGAGCTCGGCTTCCTGAATGACCTGTTCTGCATACAGATTGAAAAGGTATGGAGACATGATGCATCCCTGGCACACTCCTTCCCTGATTTTGATTCATGCAGTGTTTCCCTACTCTGTTCTAAGGACTGCTTCCTGGTCTAAGTACAGGTTTCTCATAAGCATGATCAAGTGTTCTGGGATTCACATGTTCCTCAAAGTTAGCCAACATTTGATGTGATCCACATAGTCAAATGAAACACAGATAGACATTCCTCTGGTACTCTTTGCTTTCTGCCAAGATCCATTTGACTATGTCAATAATGTCTTTAATGCCATGACCTCTTCTAAATCCAGCTTGTAGTTCAGGTAGTTCTCTGTCAATGTACTGTTTGAGTCATTTCTGAATAATCTTCAATAGGGTTATATTTGTGTGTGATATTAGTGATATTGTTTGATAATTTCCACACTCTGTCAGGTCATTTTTTTAATGGGAATAAATATGGATCTCTTCCAGTCAGTTGGCCAGGTAGTTTTCTTCCAGATTTCTTGGTACAACCTGGTGAGCACATCAAAGGCAGCATCTGTTTGATGAAATACATCAACTGTTATTCTATCAAGTCCTTCAGAGCAGGCTCAACTTCCTCCTTAATTACTATTGCCTCTTGATTGTATGTTATTTCTTGAAATTCTTCTGTATCAGCCTTTTTGGTATAATGACTGTATATACTCCAATTGAGCCCTAAAATTTGGAAACACAAATGAGAAGGAGCAGTTGTAAGCAGAAACTAATGATTGGCATGTGGAATGTAAGAAGCATGAATGGAGGAAACTAGACATTTTTAAGAAATGAAACACATGAATACTGACATATTGAGTATTAGCGAAATGAGATGGACTGGCATAGGACATTTTGAATCAGATGATCATATGATCCACTATGCTGGAGATGAAAAGGTGAGAAAAAAGGAGTCAATTTCTTAGTTACAAAGGCTGTTTTCAGATCCATCCTGAAATACATGATTGTAACAGGATAATATCCATATGCATACAAGGAAGACCTGTTAATACTACTATCACCAGAGCCAAAAAGGAGGAAATAAATAATTGCAGTCAGAAATCAATTGACCTTGTATCCAAGATGTATTAATAATGAATGATTGGAATACAAAAGTTTGGAACCAGGAAGAAGGATCAATAGTCAGAAAATATGGACTTTGTGACAAAAATGAAGCTGTGGATAGATTGATAGAATTCTGCACAATCGATGATTTATTCATAGCAAATACCTTTTATAAGACACATAAATGCAGGCTATACAGATGGATTTTACCTGATGGTATGCACAGGAATCAGATCAATTACAACTGTGAAAGGAATTATTGGAGAAGTTCAATATCAACAGTGAAAATTAGGCCAGGTGCTGATAGCGGAAGAGACCTACTCATATGCAAGTTCAAATTAAAGCTAAAGAAGGTTAAATCATATCCACAGGAATCAAAATTTGATCTTGATTTTATGCATCCTGAATTTAAAAACCAACTCAGGAGCAGGTTTGAGGCCTTGAACACTAATGAACAAAGACTAAGTGAGTTGTGGGAAGATATCAAGAATATCATCCATGAAGAATGCAAAAGATCTTTACAAAGAAGAAAGAAGAAAAGACCAAAATGAGTACCAGAAGATCCTCTGAATACTGTACTAGAGCACCAAGAAGTCAAAGCAAAAGGAAGAAATCAAGAAGTTAAGGAGCTGAACAGAAGACTTCAAAGAACAAATCAGGAAGACAAGGTAAAGAATTATAATGAAATGTGCAACGAGCTAGAGTTGGAAAATCAAAAGTACTGAATTCACTCAGCATTTTTTAAGCTGAAGGAACTAAAGAACAAATTTAAGTGATAAGTTGCAATGCTTAAGGATGCTTTAAATTAGAGATGAACATCAATAAACTAAGGCATATCAAGACAGGGAAGTTATTTAGTGGGTATATTGAATATACCAAGGGCTGCAGAAAGAACAAATCTGTCTTGGAGGAAGTACAACCAGGGTGCTACATAAAAGCACAGATGATGGAACTTCACATTCTTAGGTTGTTGTCAGGAGGTTGTAGTCCTTGGATAAAAGACATGATGCTTAGAAAAATAGTTGAAATCAGTGGGTTTCATTTTGGTTCACAGTTCAAATCCTCCTATTGTTGTTGTTGTGTGCCATCAAGTCGGAAATGACCTATAGCTGACCCTCTGACAAGTTTTCCAAAGTAGTTAATCACCTTGGAGATTGCCTGTCTTTCTCCTGTGGAGTAGTTGGTGGATTTGAACTGTGTTCCTTTGGTATTGCAGTGCAGCTTCTTACCACCTGATGTTACTTCTCAATTTGGCATTGGTTATCTCTAAAAATGTCTCTTTCCTTGTCCTTTTATAACTGCTACATGAAGACAAGAGCCTTGCTAGATTGGCTCCATTTGATCAAAGCTATTTTAAAATAGAGTTTTGATAGGGTTTGTTTTTTTTTTTTTCACACACGTTACTGTGGAGATGCTGGGATGAATATTCCTTATCAAAATAATTTTACCAAAACTGTCCCTAGCCTTGTGAATCCTAATAGCTGTCAATTTGTAAAATAAAATCCTATTTCTCGGATTAAAGTTGTGAGCCTTTGTTCTACAATGTTCATCATTGAAAAATAAGGTCAAAACCAAAATTAAATGCACTGATTTCAACTCACAGTGACCTTACATAATAAAGTATAACCACCTCTGAGGGTTTCCAAGATGTTAATCTTTATAGAATTAGACTGTCACATCTTCCAAGGAATAACTTGTAAACTTACATCACCAGATTAACAGTTGAAAATTTTACCACTGTATCTCTAGAGCTCCTCTGTTAAAAAAACTCATCTTATTGCTGTAGAGTCAGAATTGATTTATCAATGATCTTACAGTAAACTTTTAGAAGCAAGGATGGTGAAGCTTTCATGTCACATACTTGAGACATATTGATAGGAGAGGCTATTCCTTGATAAAGGGCATCATGCTTGGAAAGGTGGCAGTCAGTAAAAGAGAAGAAGACCCTCAACGAGATGGATTGACACAATGACTGCAGCAACGGGACCAAGTATAAGAGGTGATGAGGATAGTACAGGATAGGACAAAGTTCAGATCTATTGTTCATGGGGTCACTATGAGTCACATTCAACTTGATAGCATTTAACAACAGAAATGTAGTCCTAGTTTTCAAGTTGAACTGTTCCTGAAGGTATTTTCACAATGAACTTTCTAGCTTTGTTTTTTCATGGGACCATTTTCAGATGGCCTAGTGAGTAATGAATTGTACTGCCAACCCTAAAGCACAAAGTTCAACTCTACCAACTGCTCTGAAGAAGAAAGATAGGCAATCACTTGTGTGATTTGTAGTGTCTTTGAAATCCTCCTGTAAGATCAGCTCTGAGTTGGTTCTAAGACAATGGCAATGAATTATTATTGTTATTATTATTATTAATATCAATTGATATTTTAATGAAAGTATATAGATAACTTGAATTTCCATTCATTCATTGTTGCACATTTTCCTCACTGCCCCTCTCCCCCAACCCCAGTTCACTTTTCTTGTGAAAAAAAAAAATATTTCATTGTTATACAGATCCCTCCACTCAGTCCACTTTACTATGGAGCTCTTATTCTGGATTCTTGTCATGCAAATAATACCTAATCATATATCACTTTTATACAGTTCTCTCCCTCATCTGTTTCAATGCTGTGTACATTATTTATCCCTCTTTTCTTAGTTTCCCTCCAACCCCCATGTCAGTCCTGTTTTATAACAATAGCATTTTGTAGTATTTGTCCTTTTCTGACTGAGATATTTAACTCAGCATAATATCCTCCTTGGTCACCCATTTTGTAAAATATTTCATGAGTTTCTTGTTTTTCAGTGTAGCATAATATTCCATTGTGTGAATATACTGCAGCTTCTCTAGCCATTCACTTGTTGATGGACACTTGGGTTGTTTCCAACTCTTTGCTATAGTGAACAAAGCAGCAAATAATATGGGTGTGCATGCATCTGCTTGGGTGGCAGTTCTGGTTTCTTTAGGGTATATTCCCAGTAGTGAAATTGCTGGGTCAAATGGTATTTCTATTTCCAACTTTGTGTGAAAGTGCCATACTGCCTTCCATAGTGGTTGCGCTATTTTACACTCCCACCAAGAGTGAATAAGGGTCCCAGTTTCTCCACAACTTCACCAGCATTTGTTGTTTTCTGCTTTGTTGAATTTTGCTAGTCTTACTAGGGTGAGGTGATATCTCACAGTTGTTTTGATGTACATTTCTCTTAGAGCTAGGGATATTTGACATTTCCTCATGTGTTTGGTCACCATCTGAATGTCTTCTTTGGAGAAGTGTCTGTTCATATCCTGTGCAGTTGGGTTGTTTATCTTGTTGTGTGCTCGAATATTCTATAAATTCTAGATATAAGTCCCATGTCAGAATTGTCATTACCAAATATATCTTTCCCAGTCTGTGGCTTCCATTTTTACCCTGTTAGAGAAGTTTCTGAATGTGCATAGGGATTTGATTCTTAGACGTTCCCATTAATCTATTTAACCTCTCCTGGTTGTAGGTTTTTCACGATGCTTGGAAGATTGTTCATGTTGTGGATTAGGGCTTCTATGGTTCTTCCAAACTTTTCTCTAATGAAGTTTATAGTCCTTGGTTCTAGTTGTAGGTTCTTGATCTACTTTGAGTTCGTTTTGTGTATGGTGTGAGGTGTGGTGGGTCTTGCTTGAATTTTCTGCAGATGGTTTTTCAATTTTGCCAACACCATTTGTTTAAAAGTCTGCTGTTTCCCCTCTTAAATTATTTCATCTCCTTGTCAAAAATCAGTTGACCTTAGGAAGATGGGTTTATTTCCAGGTTCTCAATTCTATTCCATTGATCTATGTGTTTGTCATTGTACCAGTACCATGCTGTCTTGACTACCATGGCAGTGTAGTAGGATTTGAAATCAGGGAGTGAGATACGTTCTACCTTGTTTGTGGGTTGTTGTTTTTTTCTTTCTTTTTAAGGAGTGCTTTACTTATTCGGGGACTCTTTCTATTCCAAATGATATTGGAGATTGCCTTTTCCATCTTGTTGAAGAATGGACTTGGAAAGTTTATTGGGATTGCACTGAAGATGTGAATGACCTTTGGTAGTACTGTCATTTTCACAATATTGACTCTTCCTATCCAAGAGCAAGGTAAATTCTTCCATTTCTCCAGGTCTCTTTTTGTTTCTTGTAGTAATGTTTTGTAATTTTCTTTGAATATATCCTTAGTGTTTCTAGTTAGTATTTTGACAGGTACTGTTTTTCTTACCTCTAGTTCTCTGTTCTCTTTATCACGGTAAAGAAATCCAATTGATTTTTGTATGTTTATCTTATATCCTGCCACTTTGCTGAATAGGTCAACTATATCCAGTAGTTTTCTTACTCAGTCTTTAGGGCTTTCTAAATATATTATCATATCATCTGCATATAAAGATAATTTACCTCCTCTTTGCCAATTTGGATAACTTATTTCCTTCTCTTGTCTTATTGCTACTGCTAAGATTTCCAATAAAATACTGAATAGGAGAGGTGCTATTGGGCATCCTTTGCCTAGTTCCTATTCTCAAAGGGAATGCCTTTAATTTCCCACCATGGAGAACAATGTTGGTTCTTGGGTTTGTGTATATACTTTTTACTATGTGGAGGAAATTCCCTTGCATTCCTATTTTGTTGAATGTTTTAATCAGCAGAGGGTGTTGCATTTTGTCAAAAGCATTTTTTAGCATAACTGATAGGATCATGTAGTTCTTGTTCTTTGCTTTGTTGATATGATGAATTACACTGATTGCTTTTGAATTATCCTTAAATACCAGTTATGAATCCCACGTGGTCATGGTGAACTATTTTTTTAATGTATTCTTGGATTCTATTGGCCAGGATTTTATTCAGGATTTTTGTATTGATGTTCATGAGAGATATTGGTCTATAGTTTTCCATTTTGGTGGTGTCTACCTGCATTTGGTATCAAGGATATGTTTGCCTCATAGAATGAGTCTGGGAGAATGCCATCTTTTTCTATTTTCTGAAATAGTTTATGTAGAATTGGTGACAGTTTGATAAATTTTGAATGTTTGATAAAATTTACTTGTTTGTTTTATATATTTTGCAGCTCTATCATCTGGTACATAGAAGTTTATTATTACTATGTCCTTTTGTTCTATTGACCCTTTAAGTATTATGTAGTTCTCTTCTTTGTCCTTTATGATGGTTTTTGGATTGAAATCTATTTTATCAGATTTTAATATCACTACTCCTGCTTTATTCTGGTTGTCATTTGCATGGTATATTTTCCCCACCCTTTTATTTTTAGTCTTTCTTTCTCTCAAAATGTGTCTCTTGTAGACAGCATATTAATGAATTTTGGGTTCTTATCCAATCTGCTACTCTTTTTGTCTTCAGTAGTGCATTTAAGCCATTAACATTTAGTGTGATTATTGAGAGGTAAGATTTTATTGTTATCATTTTATTGAGTCCTTTTTGGTGTTGTTTCTACTTATTTGGTCCATCCTGCTTTCTGTGGTACCTCTGTAAGAATGGCGCCTCTCAGTGTTTCCTGCAATGCTGGTCTTGTTTTCACAATTCCCTTGGGTTCTGGTTTTTTGTTTTGTTTTGTTTTAATATCTTGCTCTCTTATTCATATTTAATGGACAATTTTTCTGGGTACAATACTCTTGGTTGACAGTTGAGTGTTCAATATATATCCTTCCACTGTCTTCTTGCTCACATGGTTTCTGCTGAGAAATTGGCACTTAATCTTATCTGCTGTCCCTTAAAAGTTACTCATCGTTTCTCCCTTGTTGCTTTCAGAATTCTCTCCTTATCTTTGTTTCTAGCAAACTATGATATGCCTTCGTGTTTTTCTTTTGAAGTCTATTCTATATGCTTTTGTTCACTCAGGTTCTTGAGTATATATATTCTCTCATTCCTCATTATGCCTGGGAAGTTTTCTTCTAGTAATTCTTCCACAACTTTATCAGTGCCTTTACTTGCTTCTTTCTGTTCTGAGGTTCTGATGATGTGCATGTTATTTCTTTTTGTGGTGTTCCACATTATTCTTGGGTTTACTTCTTTTTTCTTCCTTTTTGATTTTGCTTTTTTGTTCTAGCACATCAGTGGTGACAATTCTATCTTCTATTTCACTGGTTCTGTGTTCCATCTCTTCAGCTATGCTCATGTGTCCCCCGATCATGTTGACAGCATCTTAAACATTGGACTTTATATTTTGGATTATGGTGTCTTGTTTTTCCAGAGCCTCTAATGTCATGTTTGTTTTGTCTGCATTGTTTTGGATTATTTTTTTAAGCTCCTCCTGGTTTTTGCTTGCATTATCCTGTAATTTTTCAAGGTTTTCTTTTGCCCATTGGAAATATTAAATTATTGTTCTTTTAAATTCTGTCAGAAAGTTCCATCAGACGTTCTGGCTTCAAGAAATCTGTTGATACTGTGTCACTTTTGGGGGATGACATCTTGCTTTGGACTTGGAAAGGATGTGTAGTATCCTCTTTCCTACTTGACATTGCTGTGGTAGAGTCTTTTATGCCTGAGGCACTAGCAGCTTCTTGATCTGAAGTCACTGCTGTAGAAGCAGGTGGGTCAGCTACCCTTCCTGGGTTCTTTCTGCATTCTGACCCAAGGGAGAATCTGCTTCCATTTGGTAGAGAAAAGGTCTATTAAAGAAGCCTCCTCTGTCAGGCAACTGCCGCAACTAGGCCAGCCCAAGGTGCTCTGGACAACAGGCAGTTAATGGGCTGGACGTGAGCTGATGCAAGGCAGAGTGCAGAGACCTGACTGGAAAACCAGGAAGCCTTGGTTTTTCCTTCAATGATGAGCTCCAGCTGTCTTGCTTCCTTCTGATTGACCTTATGAGGTTTCACATGATCCAGCCATACAGCAGTGACCACCACACAAGGTACCTCACTCAAATTCCAGCAGTGATACTGGCCTGTGGTGTCAGCTGTGGTATCTCCTGGTACATGGAATCAGGGCATCTCCTAGAATGGACTGGCCACATCAGCAGTGGCTGAGTTTTTATTATTAACTCCAGAAATGCTCCAGGGTTGTCTATCTACGTTATATATTTTTTAGAGAAAATATTCTATGTTCCCAATACTGAATTCTTCTCAGTGCACCTAAGTACCAAATCAGAGGCTTGCTCAGTGTTTATTCCTGTCATTTGTTGTTGTGTGAAGTTGCTCTGTCTTAATCATCTTGGGCAAAAAACGATAATTATGGGACATTGTTAAACCAAAGTGTAGAACTGCAGCAATGATACCTATCTTGATATAATTGTTATGACAACTGAGAAAATATGTCTTAAGGATGAAGAACAAAATGTTAATGCTCCCAAGGTGTTGTTTGGTATCATGAAGAATTCTTACTCTAGCAACTCTGTGCTGCAAAGCCAAAGACATCCTGACCCTTCACCATCCCCACTCTTTGATTCTCTCTATTCATTGTTCAGTCTTCTCAGATGCTGAAGCAATTGGAAATGCTAGGCCTGGGCCAAAAGGAACTTAATTTTCAAAATGAAAAGTTTGGCTCCTAAAAACAAAAAAAAGGTTTCCAAAACAAAATTTTTTTTTTCATTGCAAAGAACACATTGTTTTCTTTTTGGTTTTAATGCGAAAGGAGTACCTGTTTATTTTAGAATTATTTTTTTAAATCTTGTTAACTCAGAAGAATAAAAGAAAAATTATACACCATCTCAAGACCCAGAATCCCCAATGGTTCTATTAAACTGTAAACTTTTCACTGTCTTTCTGTCTCTGTGTTTTAATCATGTGCCACCTATCACCTACCCTTCAATAGTAGGTTCAAACAAGGACAGTTGTTGATATCTGGCCATTTTTTACTAAGTTAATGACATTTTCACTTGGTTCATTTTAATATTTTGATAAAATTGATTAATATAGTGTATACTTTTCTTAATCAACGTTTAAAGATTATGCTATTACAAAAATCTTTTCGATCATTTCTTATTCTTCTGTACCATCACTTTTAATCTTAAGATTGTACTCTCTCAAAGTAAGGCACTAATCCCTTATTACTGGAAAATGTATTTTGTATTTTCTGCTATTATGAAAAGTTTTGAGATAAATATCTTTATAGCTTTAGAGAAAATCAAATATAGTAGTTTAATAAAATATATAGACTCTGAAGTTTACTGCCCATGCACATTTGAAAAAAATTACTTGTGTCTTAATTTCTTCATGTATAAAATAAGAATAATAACAGAACCTTCATTATAAAGTTACTGTGATGGCTAATCTAGCTAAAGTACTTACAACAATGCCTGCAGATACACTAAGTATTAAAAATGAATTAACTATTATTGTTTTGACATATATATATATATATATATATATATAAATGCCTTGAAAAGAAATTTCTGAATAACATACTTTTTCTATATATTTTCAAAGCTTACTCTCTAACAAGGATGTGATAATCTACTCTCCTGTAGCAGTCAGTGTATGAGTGATATGGTTTTCACACACAAGGAGAGATTATCATCGTTCATGATGTGCTCCTGGCTTCATGAAGGTAGCACATGCAGTTTTCCATGGTTAAGTATGCCTGAAATGATAATACATCATTGACAGGTATGCGACCATTATCAAGTTGTATAAAAACATGCTGTTGACAACTATGAAGATCCGGAAAGAGATTAAGCTATTTTATAACCAATGAAATTATTTTTTTCCCTTGGGAGATATAAAAGAAGGAAAATATATAAAAGTTGTGCTCTAAAGACAATGTGACAATAGTGCTGTTTCCAGAGACCCTCTCAATTGAGTCTGAAAAATCTACCTAAACGAAAACAATTTTGAGACTATATTTGGGACACTGGGGAGACTAATGAAGGGAGAAGGCATGTGTTGTATGTCTCCATCTACTTATTGTTAATCTGTTTTTGCTGTGCAAATACCTAAGATGGATGATGACGCATCTATGTTGCAATAACATAGAAGACTAAGTAGACATTCATGAAACAGTTACTCTTTTTTATTATTATTAATTTTCATGAAAATTTACAGACTTTGGATTTCCATTCCTTCATTGTTGCACTTTTCTTCCTGCCCCCACCCCAGTTCACTCTTCTCTTTGAAAAGTAAAAGAAAAATTCTTTCATTGTTTTACAATCCCTCCCCCCAGGTCCACTCCACTATGCAGCCTTCATTCTGGACTCCTTTCATGACAATAATACCTAATCACATATCCATTTTAAACAGTTTCTCCCTCGTCTGTTTCAATGCAGTATACTTTATTTATCCCATCTTTCTCAGTCTCCTTCCAACCTCAATGTCAGTCTTGTTTTATAACAGTGCAACTATGCAGTATTTGACCTTTTGTGACTGAGATATTTAACTCAGATAATGTCCTCCATGGTCACTCATTTTAAATAATATTTCATGAGTTCCTTGTTTTTCAATGCAGCGTAGTATTCCATTGTGTAAATATACCAGAGGTTCTCTATCCATTCATTTGTTGATGGGGATTTAGGTTGCTTTCAACCCCTTGCTGTTGTGAGCAAAGCCAGAATAAACATGGGTGTGCATATATCTGCTTGGGTATCAGTTGTGGTCTCTTTGGGGTATATTCCTAGTAGTGGAATTGCTAGGTCAAATGGTATCTCTATTTGCAACTTTTGGAGAAAGTGCCACACTGCCTTCCACCGGATGGTTTCCCCATTTTATACTCCTATCAACAGTGAAAAAGGGTTCCAGTTTCTCCACAACCTAGGGTGAGATGATATCTTATACTCTTTAAAACCTTTGGGATGTTGCATGCCCTGCTGAATCTAATACTTCCTGCAAGTTGGTGTATATGGCTTTCTGTGTAGCAATCCTCTCCCTAAGTAAAGGTGTCACACTATACCTTTAGGCTCCACTTCAGATGCCCTTTTTACCTGGAAACTCTGAGCTTTTTTAACATTCATTGAGATTCATTTGAAGAAAAAGTCATAAAAACTGCTTTGTTCCTGTCGTACCTTGTCTGACCTTACTACTTCTTAAGTAATGTTTTATTACCTATTACCCTGATGCCTCAGCCATTAAACTCTAAGTTTCAAAGACATATGTTCTCTCTTATTCTACTTCAGATCCAGACCTAGAACCTGAAGGCACTTGGAAGGTATTATGCCAGGTAGAAAAGAATGATCGTGGTACTGGTAGTACTACCTCTGGTAAGGAAGTGAGATATTAGTTTCGTGAATTAAAGTATCCAGCTCAAGAATGTAACCTATCATTACTAGTGTCACTGGAAACTATAGTTATACAACTATAGTTCATACAGAGATGAAACTATTATCTTGGAAAGATTCAATGATCTACTACTTCTCTGTGTATAACACACTAATGATCGGCTATGGGTTGTATAATTCTTCTGATATTACAAAATAGTTTTAAATTCCTTTCATTCCCAACTGATTATTTAAGTTTATAGAGTAAGTTGCCTGTTTCTTCCTGAAACCTTATTAAACTGTATCCTAAAACATCTGCATGAACCAACTCACATTGAACCTGATAGCCTACTTCCAACTGTTAACACAAGATCTAAGGGAGATGTGGTGGCATGGTCTATAAGGAGTTGTGCTGCTGACCCAAAAGTTGCATCTCTCTGGTGACTCAAATCCACCAGTGGTGCAGCAGAAGAAAGATAATCTCCTCCTATACAATTTACAGCTTTGAAAACCCAAGGGAGAGTTAGCTATGAGTCATTTGCAACTGGATGACAATAAGTTGAGTTGAATAAAAGATCTGAAAATGAATTATCACTTGCTCATTAGCATTTGAATTCATTTCAATTTTAGTATGAAAATTGTGTCTATTTATCATCTATTTTTATTAGGATACTTGAGCTATTTTCATACTAATGATATTTTTAAATTCAATTGTTACTGAGAATAACCAACCAATCACTTTCTCTTAAGTAGTGAAGTCCCTGCCCCTTGAGGTTCAAAGAAAACATATTGCCTGAGTCAGAACCAACTCATAGCTGAGCCTCCATTGGGTTTCTGAGGCTGTATATCTCATGAGAAGAGGTTGTTCAACTTTCTCTCTCGGAACTTCTGGTGGATTGATGCCACCAGAGAGACATGGTCTGGTTTAGCAATGCAGCTCCTTATGTGCTAGTCAACCAGATCTCCTCTCATACGTAAATAGCTTGGAGTTTGAGTAACTTAAACACCAAACCTACTGCTCTCAAAACAATTCTGATTCATAACAACCCTCTATTGGATTTCCAAGGCTGTGAATCTTAACAAGAAGAGACTGTCCAGCTATCTTCCTTGGAGCAGCTTGTGAGTTTGAACTGCTCACCTTTGTATTATCAGACTAAAGTTTCATCTACTGCAAGGACAGGTAGTCAAGAAAAGATAGTAGATAAATTCAGACTCTGCAACTCGTCCCTTCAAACACAGCACTTGACTTCGGGATGACTGTCAAGTGCTGCACTAAACATAGGAACGTATTCTGCCTCTTATCTAGACAGAGTCATTGTACCCTTTCACTTTTAGTAGTCAGGGAGGACATATAGGTTTTGTGCAAAAACAAACAAACAAAAATGTGTGTAACTCAGTGGGATGTGCTTGAAAATTAGTATGGTGAAGTAGTAAATATGTCAAAGGAAGAAAGAAAAGGATGTTGAATTGATTCCTGGACCCAACACAAGCTTCTGTGTCCTTCTTGATTCACCTCCTTCCTATTTTTCTGTAAACTTCTGTATATGGATAATTTCCCAGCATAGCCTATGTTGATACACAGTGTTCACATTGTGAAGGCCATGTATCAGTGGCCTTTTATAAAAATGTAGCCTAAAGAGTGGAAGCTTTCACTTTAAAGCATGCCATAGTGCTTAGATGTAGCCAGGAAACGAACCATGTCTGTGTAATAATACTTCTTTAAAGGCCTGAAATGCTTGCTATGCCGATAGTTATCAATTTCTATACTAAACTTACTTCTACCATAATGAGATACATTGATTTTTTTTTTGGGTCAAATCCCAGGAAAATTGGGCTGCTCAGTATTTGGTTGCTCCACTAAGAGAGAGAGGTTGTGAGTAGGATAGGATCAGAAGGAGAGCTCAGTTCTACCTACTCAGTCCCTTTATTTCTTCTTCACACTCTCCCAAGGGAGTTCATAGAGAGTTGTCTGCTAATCCAAAGGTTGAATGTTCTCTGGCTGTTCAAATCTACCAGCAGCTCCACTAGGGGAAGAAAGATGTGCAATCTCTTTTCCTTACAATTTACAGCCTTGGAAAGCTAGATGGAAGGTAAGCAGTGAGTCAGGGACAACTTAAAGGCATTCAGCTGAGTTTGAGCTAACCTCTTTTCTGGTGTTATAAAACTTATTTTGTACAACATATGTTCTCATACTCTTCTCACAGTGAGAAAAAGCAACTCTTCACTAATCCAACACAATGTTTAATACTCGGGACTCAATTTTTATGTCCTTATTAAGGTAGTTTTATTAGCTAAAATTGCCTTTTGTTTCCATCAACTAGTCTTTATACATAAGCAGAGGCAAATATTTACTTAAATATTTGGGGCTTCTTGAACTTGAGAAAGACATTGAAATCATCTGATATTACAGAATAGTTTGAAAATTGGAGAGGATTCAGGGATGAATGAAAATGGAATAAAGTCTTTAAAACAAGTTAAAAGTATTGGGACTTTAATCTAGAAAAGAGTAGAGTCAATGAAGAAATCACATTTCATTACTAAGATCATTTCAAATATAAAGAACAGTGATTAAATTGCCTACAATATGAGGAATGCAAGAGAAAATTGGACTAATTTGGAGGATAGATTTGGCATACATGGAATGAAGATATCCCTTCCTTTATTCTTAAGGATTGAGAATCCTAAGAGAAAGTTACAAAAAGCCTTGTCATTTACATTGAGAAACTTACAATCATGATGCATTCTTTTCTACTTGGAATAACTATGGTATTTTAAAGGAGCAAACTATTCTTTTCAACAGAATAGATCCTAGACTTAAAGCACGACAATTGAAATTCTTTTTCCCCCCTTTGTCTATAGTCATTAAAAAAAAAAAAAAGAAGAAGAAAGAGAAGAAAGAAACCAAGCTCAATGCCCACAAGTGAATTCCAACTCAGAAATCCATATAGGACAGAGTAGAACTGCCACACAGGATTGCCAAGACTGAAATATTTAAAGAAACATTCAATTACATCTTTGCTGAATTTGAACTTCCATCTTTCAGTTAATAGGGAAGTTCTTAACCACAGCAAAGAAAACACTTACATGCGTAATAATTAGCATTAGACCTCCTGTTGAAAGTGCCACCTTATTTTGTGAAAGAAGATTGGAAATTCTTAGGTAATTGCTTTCTTGATCTGCTTTTAGATTCAATAATTTTCTTTCACTGTTTTTAATTGTGCTAAAGCATGTTTATTAAGGCACTAATGAGACTAAAACCATACTGATTGAAAACAGAATTATTCATTCCAAAACTTTTGATTTTATGAAATCAAAGGTAGGCTCTAATATTTGAAGATGAATCCTGCACCTGTAATAAATTGTTTCTTGTATATTTAAGGGTGTTTTTTAATGAACAGATTATTCTATGTCTGTTAAAATTACAGAATCTTTATGTAATAAAGCTGTTTTTAATCATAATTGCAACTCATCCTAAGAGCTGTAGGCAGGGTGCATCATCCCTAGTGATTCTTACTGTATCTAATTAATAAATAAATACTCTGCTGGCTAGGCAACATGCAGCAAGAGTAGGTTTTGCCTCGCATCCCCCTTGATCATTTTTAAAATATCTGTGATTGAGGTTTTCTTTTCCTTTCTGCTGGTTGACTTTTCGTTGCAGCCACTCTTCTCTTCTTTGGAATTACACATTTAAATCCAGCTCTGAAATACCATTTCCAGTTTTATCTGACCTGGTTTTAAGTGCCTTCGAGTTTTTTATTTGATACCCATTGTGTTTTTAATAGGTCAGTGTATTTAAACTTTCTTTGTCAGATTTTTCCTGCCTTTTCAATTGCACCCAGTCACATGCATTTTAACTAAAGGTTTTAAAGAACAGACTGGTTGTTTGCTTCTTAGAGTGCTCTGATTCAGCCTGCGGCATGGCCATCTCCTCCTCAATAGTTTAACTTCTAGGTGCCATCTCCACTTTCAATGTCACTGCTTTTGTCCATCCACTCACTGGTCTCCTGTAGTTCTTCCTCTCAGTCTCCCCACATTCCACTGTCCTTTTGCTGTGCTGTGGTCAGACTGACTTCCTTGTTGGCCAGTCTGTGCTGTCTCTCCTTGCTCAGAACTCTGCGTTACCAGTTCCCTGCCTACACGACGCAATCACAACTCCTTACCATAACATGAAAGTTCCTGCATGAGTTGGTCATTTCCACATGTGCAGTCAGCCCCTCACAGCCTTCCTGGACCATCACTCAAGCCACATCAGAGTCAGTGTTCCTGAGGCAGGAAACTGGCCGAGTAAAGGCTTGGGGATGGGAATTGTACAGATGCTTATGCAATGGGTTGATAGTGACCCAGTTAGTGTATCAATTTGTGAAGTGCAGCCATGGGTCAGTGACAGCTATGGGTGATGGCCAACTAAGAAATGGTGATGGAATGATGTCGACCCATTCTTTCCAAGGAGAGAGGAGGCTGACTCTGAAGAGCTAGCCATTGCCCACACTCGTACTGATGCCCTTCACTCTTCCCTTCCTGATTCTCAGCCTGCGATGGTGACCACTGGGGGCCCCACTGCAGCAGCAGATGCCAGTGCAAAAATGGAGCCCTCTGCAACCCCATCACAGGGGCTTGCCACTGCGCTGCAGGCTTCCGGGGCTGGCGCTGCGAAGACCGCTGTGAGCAGGGCACCTATGGTAATGACTGTCACCAGAGATGCCAGTGCCAGAATGGAGCCACCTGCGACCATGTCACAGGGGAGTGCCGCTGCACACCAGGATACACTGGAGCCTTGTAAGTGAACCCACCCACCTCCATTCATGCTCCCACAACCACCATCTTTCTTGTTTCTCTGATTCTATTGCTGTTTGTAGGAATGAGCTTTATGCATGTGAACATCAGCTGTGATGATCAATTAGCACTTTTTCTGGTTTACCCTTGAAACAGAAGCTCAGTTAGCTTAAAAAGGCTAGATCTTTTGCTTTTCAAAGAGAGGAGCGAACTGGGGGGAGGGGGAGGTAAAGAAAAAAGTACAACAATGAATGAATGAAAACCCTAAAATCTCTGTAAATGTTCATTAAAATTAATAAAATATAATTTAAAAAAAGGCTAGATTCCATGTTTTTCTTTTGGTAGAGCAGAGATAAATAGGATTAGGATGCTGTGTTGAATGGTGATATTCAGGATTTGTCAGGGACAGATTCACGCTTCTACTTTGAATGTTCCAGAATGATATTCATTCTATACTACCACTGGCTGTTAAAGATCCCTGTTACTCTGTTCTATGTGGCCATTAACTAGCCAGATAAAGCTGGTCAGGGGCAGTGCCTTAGAAAAGAGAAGAAAAGGAAGATATTAGAAGTAAGTAAACAAGAGTCATTGCTATTTAATCATCCCAACTTTTGACCACCCCATGTCTCGATGTGTGTCTGAGTAGAACTGCACTAGGAGGCATTTCAAACAGCAAATTGAACAAGTATAGATTTCCATAATTTCTTCTAATATATTTCCAGATGTGAAGAGATTGAGATTATTCACAGCTTTAGTTTGCTGGGCTCCGCAGTCAACACTCTTGGCACCAGTAGCCAGGAAATTAAAAGACATATTGCCATGGGAAAGTCTACTGTTAGGGACCCCTTTAAAGTACTGGAGAGCAACGTTGTCTCTCTGGAGACTAAGGTGTGTCTGATACAGGCCATGGTCTTTGCTATCAGTTGTTATGCATCAGATAGTTGGACAATGACTAAGGAAGATAGAAGGAGAATTGATGCCTTTGAGCTGTGGTGCTAGAGAAGAGTATTGAGGGTACCATGGACTGCTAGGAAAACAAATAGATGCATCCTGGAAAGGGTCAAACTGGGCGGCTCCTTGGAGGCAAGGATTCTGAGGCTCCATCTAACATACTTCGGACATGTTGTAAGGAGGAACCAGTCCTTGGAGAGGGACATCATGCTTGGTAGGGTGTAGGGACAGCACAGGAGGGGAAGGCCCTCTATGAGGTGGATTGATTCAGTGACTGGGGTAATCAGGATAGGTGTATCGGAGACAGTGCGATTGGCACAGAACAGAGCCGAGTTTAGGGCTGTTGTTCACAGGGTTGCTATAAGTCGCAAGTGACTCGATGGCACATAACAACAACTTGTATTTCCAGCCTTTGTGTTTAGCAATTGAGGACTTTAACTGTTTCCACCACCTGAGAACTCCAGTGTTAGAATGTTGTTGTTGTTCTTGTTGTGTGCCGTAGAGTCACCTAAACCCTGCTCTATCCCTTGCCAATCTTATTATCTCTGACAGTGGATAGATCTAAACCTTCCCCTATCGAGCACCATCCTCAGGATCTCCAGCATTCTCCAGCCTGTTGTTACAGTGTCAATCCATCTTGTTGATGGTCATCCTCCATTTCTCTGACCTTTTCCAAAATGAGGTCTTTTTTCCAAGGACTGTGCCCCTCCTGGGAACATGCCCAAAATATGTGAGCTGGAGTTTCACTATCTTGCTGTGAAGGAGCAACATGTTTGCACTTGTTCTTTTGACAGCTCCAATTTAAAGGTATCATTTCTCCTTTGGTCATCCTTATTTATTGTCCAACTTTGAGAGACATACAAAGTAATCAAAACTACATCATAAAAGAATTAGCATGGTGTTGAAATCACAACATGATAGATTAACTGGATTACTTCAGGCCCATAGATTCGTCTGTGTATCAAAAGTATATGTAACATATTTGTGTAAGTTACATACTCCTAAAGAATTAAATTCTTTCTGCATTGAAACTAGTTAACTTAAAGTGCTTTATTTTATGGCGCAAGCATTCTACTTGCTTGTTTGTGTTAGCAAACAAAGCAAGTAGAGGCATAATTTGCCAAAAAAAGTAAGAGATAGGAAAATATTATCCACTAAGTAATAAAATTAGACTTGTAAATCACATAACTAAAACTTAAAAAAAAATGAAGCTGATTAGGTAAATCATTCCTGCTGACAGTGTTAATATCTGTAAAATAGAACTAAAGGGGGAAAAACTGCATTAGCCTAGAAAGTCCTGATTTTCAGAAAAATGGATGATTGTTTCAAACTGTTTAATTGTTAATATGGCTTTAATGGGTTTTTATCAAGGCTACTATTGAATAGGGCTGTGGGAAACTTGGGAGTAGTTTCATTGGAGAGAAAAGAAAAAAAAAAGAAAATTAAAGGCTCCCAAACTAAACTCAGTGCTGTTGAGTTTATTCCAACTTAATGTGACCTTCCGTTAAATTTCCAAGACCATAAATATTTCTCCCACTGAGTGACTGGTAGATTAGAACTTTAGATCTTTCTGTTAGCAGCTCAGCACAGGACTCCCTTCATACAACAATATAGGGAAAGTTAAAGAAATGGAAACTCTTCATTCTAGAAAAAGTGGGGTGCCAGAAATTAGTTATGGAGAGACTGTTCCATGTCTATGCAAATGAAAACAGATGTATCATTCATTTTTAGGATAAACAAACATATAAATAAAAGCATATTTAAATGTAACACAAGAGATGTAAAATAATTACATGTTTGGTAGATATTTTCTCAAATTAAAATGGTTTCAATTGAAAATATTCCAAAAGAAAGCAAAGGACTAGATGACCCTTTAAAGGCCATTCTAGCCGATATGATTAATGCACTGATGTTAATGAAATGAACATTTATTGAACAAAGTGTGCTCATTTATTTTAGGACCCTGGGCACTGTTCATCGACTGTGTATCTGTGACCCTGAGGGTTTGTAGCTGAGTAAATAATGGTGTCCTCTCTCACACGTTAATCCCTCAGCTGTGAGGATCTTTGTCCCCCTGGCAAGCATGGTCCGCAGTGTGAACAGAGATGTCCCTGCCAAAATGGAGGTGTGTGTCATCATGTCACTGGCGAATGCTCCTGCCCTTCTGGCTGGATGGTAAGTGTCTCTTCTTTATAAAGTCACCTGTCATATGACACTCAGATGGTTGGACATGCAGAGGGCATTAGCACAAAGGAAAGCGATACTTATAATTAAAGACACTAAAACTAGAGCTACCTGGCCATCACAGTGATGGAATGCCCCTGTCTAGAGAAGGCAAAAAATGACTTAATATTGGATTTGAAGTGTGTTAAGGCACCTAATCTTTTCCATTAGGGACATTCCACTATTGAGATAACCTAGTTGTTCTAGTTTTAGTGTCTTTAATTATGAGTATAACCTTCTTTTGTGTTAATGCCCTCTGCATCTCCAACCACTTGAGCTCCTAAAGGAAAAGGTGGAATCCTGGTGGCCTAATGGTAAGAAAGCAATCTTGAAGGCCCACAGTTTGAATCCACCAGCTGCTCCATAGGAGTAGAATGGGCAATCTCCTCCCATTCGATTAAAACCCTCTGGAGGGGAAACTATCAGCAGATTCTAAGGTATAAAACAACCACAATGGAAAAGACAGTAGCCACTTCTTCTGTATTTCCCCTCAGGATAAAAAAAAAGAAGAGAATATATCTAGACTTATGGAACAGCCAGTACTGGAATTATTTAATCATTTTCTTCATTGTGTCCCATGATCTATTCTTTTCCCCCTCAATAGATTATTATATGGGAGAAAAAATATCTGATCATATAAATCTATAGCTATGGTGAGGTGAAACCAGGTTTACTAGGTGTCACAGACCTTCTTAGAGCATTTATTGTAATAACCATGAGAAAGATATAACTAATTATGCATCTTAAGCACTGACCGTGATTTTCTGCCTTCATGTGGCATCTCATAGGTCTACAGTTTACATGTTATGCTTGGTAATAAAGCTGGCTTGCCAGATAAATGTCTCTGAAATCAGAAAGTAATATTAGTTGTCATTTCACCCAAAATATTTTATTCTGATTTAAGTGAATGTTTAGAGAGCAAATAAGTTTCCCATTCAACAATTCATATATGTTTTGTTTCATGCCTTTGATTCCAGTCCATACAAGGTACACTTGTTCTAACACCTCCCTCTGTTTCCTATTTCTGTTAGTTCTACTTTCCTATCCAATTATACTTTCTTAACTTTGTCCCTGAGGAAATGTTGTCCCTTTGCTCTTGAGTGTTTCATTGGTTTTTTTTTATTAAATTGTATTAGTTTTAATGAACATTTACAGAGATTTTGGGTTTTCATTCATTCATTGTTGCACTGTTTTCTCCACCTTCATCCCCAGTTCATTCTTCTTCCCCCACCCCCATGTCTGTTTTAATTGTCCAATTACCACAGTGCTTGTCAAAGCCAGTTCTGAGTAATCTCCTTTGTCAGTGTGTCCCTTGCCATTCCCTATCACTTCTCCCTGAGAGAGACTTGAGTGTTTCATTGGTTTAATGTCAATTATCTTTCTTAGTTGGTGTCAGGTCTGGGTCTGCTTTAGGGAAAAAAAGTGAATGCCCAAGTTTCAGTCTTGTCTCCTTTTCTTCACAAAACTCTAAAAAGAGCCATTTGTTTCATGATCATCTTCTGTCTCCAGTAACTGGAATAAAGCCATTTTTGCAGCTACAAGAAGTAATTTCCTTCTTGCCAAATACCATGACTCCTCTCCTCTTCACATTATGCTTCATTCAGTAGATCCTCTTGATCTTCTACCTCTGTTCCTTGATCTGTTTGCCCTCCACTTCTCTAATTACCACCTGTCCCCCATCTCTTAGGGAACTCTGGGGGCCTACTGGTAAGTAGGCGCACTGCAATACCAGAGGCACTTGGTTTGAATCCATGAGCCCACCTCTCTTACTTCTCTTTCTTTATCTCATTTACTACTATTCTTTCTTTTATATACTACTTAATTACCTGTATGTCTTTGGCTTTAGTATTTGTGTTTTTTCTCTTTGTTTACTTTTAATTCTCCTGGGAACTCTCATGGCTTTAGAAATCATCTGGATTTTTCTCCCATCTTGGCATTACTCATCTGAGTCTGTCTGTCTGTCTATCATCTATCTATCTATCATCTATCTTCCTTTTTTATATCCCTACCTACAACATCTATAGACCTGAGACCACTGTCTTTCTGCGCTCTGCTCAATCTATATTCTTGGTGATTAGACCTAGAGTGCACTTGGTCTGGATGGCCTTCTGCTATGAGTGTGGAGCAAAGGAGATCTGGATTCCATTGTCTAATGGAGCTCATGGGAAATATGGAAGAGATCAAAGTGTTAAGACCACTAACGCTGGTTGAAAACATCTATGAGATGCAAGGTGAGGATTAGAAAATGTGGTCCTTCTTTTCTAGAGGAAAACCTGAAGAAGAAAAAGAAGGGGAGCTTTTAGCTTCCTGCATGTGAGATAAGCAAGGGACCTTACAGATGGAATAATGTGCTGGGTCCAGGTTCATCAAATTCAATATTAATAATATAAATCTTGTTGTGTAGTCAGTCCTTTCTCAATCCTACTCCTCATCAACCTTGTCTATTTAAAGTAAAATCAGCACTACTATCTTAGCTGTTTATGATATAAGTGTTGAATTTCCTTTGACTCTTTCTTTTCTTTCAGTTCCTGTATTCCAGCCATGGTCATCACTGTTTATTACTTGGTGTTTGGCAAGGAAGGGAGATTGTTGAAGTTCCAGATTATCCTGGGAGCTCTGTGTTTTTTGGATAAGGAACTGCGGCCATTCTATTCTCAGGATTTGTGTAAATGTTATCTGTAGAGCCGTCTCATGTTGGGATTAAAGCTATTTTCTTCATCCATTAAGGTGGTCTTGACATGAAATGATGGTGACCATGAACTTGGGCCATGAGCTGCAGTAGACAGCTGGACCCTTCTCTTGTTGCCTTGGAGTCTCACCTCCTATGCACTTCCCTGTAGTTGTTCCTCTACCTTGACAGATATTTCTTGCTGACTATATCAGATCACTTTTCCTTGGTTTGCTATCTGAGCTTTCCTATATACTTCTATTACTTCCTAGCATATTTTTTAGTGCTCTCACATTAGATGCCTTTCAGAGATGAATACATATTCCTATAACACATGCACACAAAGGAGTTTACTTAAACTGTTAGATATTATGTCCCACTTAAAGCTGCTAGCACACATCAATATAGAGACAGCGTCCCAGAAGCTTGTGTGGGGCCAGTACACGATGAGGATTGCAGGAATGAGACCCTGAGAGTGTGAGAATTGTCACTCAACACATTCTCATGATAGACTTGCCCTCAGCACCCACTCTTTCAGTTGTGTTTTCATGTTTCTCTAAGTATAATATGTGGCGTTAGAATGGAGGGATTAGAGCTATTTTCCCATCTTTCCCCTCATGACTCTGCAGACTAATCAAGGGTTGTGACCCTATCTTTGGTTCGCGTTGCTTAGCACTATGCCTGGCACATGGACGGTTCTCAGTAAGTATAGATGTGAATCATTTCTCAAAGGCCTTTTTGGTTCCAAAAGTCTGTGGAAGAACTTTCTCTGTTTGTAGATCACTAGAAACCACCAGAGGAGACTTAATTAGCACACCAACTGCTTTTTGTGGGTAGCCAAGAGTTAGGGAAAATGCATTTTCGTATGCTCTCCAGAATAAACATTTACAAAACCATCTGGTGTTCACTAGCCTCCAATTTCAGAGTGCCCACAGTCTGTCTTTTTTTTAAGAGCAAGGAAGGGCAAAGTAACAGCTTCCAATAGTTAAAAACAACAATTTGGGATGTATCATTTGCTCTAACTATATGCCCAATAAATAGATGCAAAGGTATAGGCACAAGTTATGTAGCCAAGTGAAATGGAAAAGAGTATTTTATTGAGTTAGTGATCCAGTGTCTTTTTCTTTTCCATGTAAAACTAAAGTAAGACTGGTGATAGTACCTGACAAGATGGACTGCCTCTAGGGTCAGGAAACACATCCAAATTACTCTCTTGATTTTTCGCTCCAGGAAATAGTTTCCTATTGATCTTGGCTTAGCAATGTTTGTTGAACCTGCTGAAAAGAAAGTGCTTTCTTCTTAAGTAAAATGTCTAGGTTTATTCCATGAAGTATTTCTTAGGTGGTGTCCTTGTTAATTCATGCAGGCACACAAAATTCCAGTCTAATGTTATGCTACATTTTAAGAAATACAGCCAATGATAATGTATATTTTCTCCAAAACACATGGATATTCCATTTGTGCCGGATGTTGCCATTTATGTAACAGAATGCTCCAGAAACATTGTTGGCTTATTGTGCATTGTAATACATAAGAAAGAACATTTAGCATGGTTTAAACATTCCTCTGCTTACCAGGATAATTTGATGTGACTATGCTCCAGTTTTTATTATCACTATTTTTAAAGATGACTATTCTGTATTCATGGACTGTATCTTGAGATTCAGGCTTACCAAGTATAAAAGTTAGTATTTTTAAGATAAACAGAATTCGTGTGTTTAAAAATCTTCTTAATCTAATTTCACTGTAGCTCTGTTCCCATACCCCCTCCTTTCCATTCTGTTTCTTTTCTTTCTTCCCCCTCCTCCAGCCTTCTCTGGCTGGAAGCCCATCTAATTTTCCAAGTCTCTTTGAATGCAGGGCACAGTGTGTGGTCAGCCTTGCCCTGAGGGTCGCTTTGGAAAGAACTGTTCCCAAGAATGTCAATGCCATAATGGAGGGACGTGTGATGCTGCCACGGGCCAATGCCACTGCAGTCCAGGATACACAGGGGAACGGTAAGGGATAGCCTCATATTTCTCTAATCATTTGTTAAGAGTGTGAAAGGAAGTTTGGAGGGCCCAGGGAGCACATTTGATATCAGGCATCTGTGACGATTCCAGAATCACCTGTTATCTGTGAGGTATCAGCATATTTGACCAATTCCATTCCATTCCAACTCAGTGCACAGAAACGTAATCTATAAAGCATGAGCAATGCATTGCCAATAGTGATGAGCTGCAGAAACAGAAAGCATTACAAACTTTTTTTTATTTATTAATTTCAATGAACATCTGCAGATATTTTGGAATTCCATTCATTCATTGTTGCACTTTAAAAATCTCCCAAAACACCAATATTCAGCAGCTACGGTGAATGATTTAATCATTTTAAGTAGGTTAGTGTTTGAGATGACGATCTCAAGTATTAAAGGGCAGGGATTTTTGGTTCTGTTTTAAATATCTTGGATAGAATTACATTAAAACTGACATAAGCTGATCATGTCTTTGAACTTCTGTTAAGGGTAATGTAAACATCTGTAAATGGATAATGGTCATGATTGCACAATATTATGCATTTAATTAATGCCACTGAATTGCATATGTAAAGTATGCTGATTAACCAAAGTTTTATTAGATACATTCTTACCATAATACAAAAAAAAAGTGTGTTAGACATAAGGTTACCTTTGTAGGATGTGTTATTCTTTTAAGAACAGCAGAGACCACTTTTTCACAGCAGATCTTTCCATTTCCTTTACCTACCCCTCCCTCTACCCGTCAAATTGTGCAATCCTATATGCAGAACAGATTATCCGGGAGGCTGGGCTCTATGAGGAGAAATGTGGGGTCAAGATAGGTGGACGATTTATCAACAATCTGCATTATACGGATGACACAACCCTGCTTGCTGAAACTGAAGAGGACCTGAAGCGCCTGCTGCAGAGTGTCAAGGACTGCAGCCTACAATATGGATTGAGGCTCAATGTCAAGAAGACAAAGATTCTCACCACCGGACCAATTGGCAGCATCAGGATGGATGGTGAAGAGACTGAGATTGTACACAGCTTTAGTTTGCTAGGCTCCATACTCAACAGTCTTAGCATCAGCAGCCAGGAAATTAAAAGGCGCATTGCCATGGGAAAGTCTGCTGTTAGGGACCTCTCCAAAGTACTGAAGAGCAATGGTGTCTCTCTGGAGACTAAGGTGCGTCTGATACAGGCCATGGTCTTCGCAATCACTTGTTATGCATCAGAGAGTTGGACAATGACCAAGGAGGATAGAAGGAGAATTGATGCCTTTGAGCTGTGGTGCTGGAGAAGAGTATTGAGAACACCATGGACTGCTAGGAAAACAAACAGATTTGTCCCGGAAAGGGTTAAACCGGGTGGCTCCTTGGAGGCAAGGATTCTGAGGCTCCATCTAACATACTTCGGACATGTTGTAAGGAGGGACCAGTCCTTGGAGAGGGACATCATGCTTGGGAGGGTGGAGGGACAGCCCAGGAGAGGAAGGCCCTCTATGAGGTGGATTCATTCAGTGACTGGGATAATTGGGATGGGAGTGTCAGAGACAATGCGATTGGCACAGGACAGAGCGGAGTTTAGGGCTGTTGTACATAGGGTCGCTATGAGTCTCAAGCAACTCGACGGCACATAACAACAACAACAACATAATTATCCCCTTCCCATCCTGAATGTATATGAACTTTGTAAGTAAACCAGTGTAGAATAAAAATTTTATTTAAAAAGAAACCATAAGTTATTGTATCCTGCTGTTGTTGTTATGTGCCATCGAGTCAGCTGCCACTCACTGCGATCGTATGTGCAATAGCTCTGAAACTTGTCCTGTCCTAAGTCACACTGTCTCCAACACACCTAACCTCCTTATGCCAGTTATTGTATCAATCCATCTAACTCATCCAGGGTCTCCCTCTCCTGTGTTATCCCTCCACCCTTCAAAGGATGGTGTCCTTCTCCAGGGACTGGTCCCTCTTAGCAATATGACCACACAGTATGTGAACTGGAATTTCAGAATCCTTGTCCCCAATGAGCAACTTGATTTCACCCTCTTCAGGACAGACCTGTTTTTTCTTTTGGCAGTCCATGATATGTTCAATTCTCTTCCAGTGTCACAACTCAAAGGCATCGACTCTTCTTCTGTAACCCTTAATCACTGTCCAGCTTTTTGTTTGTTTGGTTTGGTTTTTTGGTTTTGCATAACCAGTAGTTGTGAAGACCATGGCCTGGATCACATGCACCTTAGTCTCTAGACTGTTATCATTTCTCTTTAGCACTTTGGAGAGGTCCCTGATAACAGATTTTAATTCTTTTTTTTTTTTTTTATTTCCTGGCTGCTGGTGCCAAGAGTGTTTACCTGAACAAGCTGAAATTGCTAACAATCTCAATCCTTCCTCCAGCTATGATGGTGCTGCCAATTGGCCCAGTGGTGAGGATTGTTGTTTTCTTGATGTTGATCTTCAATCCACACTGAAGACTGCAGTATTTTACCTTCTGCAGCAAACATTTCAGGTCCTTTTCAGTAAATCATGAAGTATGATCTATCTGGACTTATAGGACTCTTTGGCTCCACATGGAATAACTGTGCTTTTATGGGATTCTTAGATCCAATAATTAAGGTGTTTCCACATTAGATGCTTAACTGTTGCCTCAGGGGGCTTTTCTTATCTTATTTGTCTTAACTTTTAGTATATTACATCAAAGAAGACTAGATCATCAAACATATTGAACCCTGTGTAAAACTAGAGAAAAGACTAAACAGCTAAAGTAATAGAATGATTTGAAGAAACTATTCTGGAGCTAGGCTTCTATTTTTAGGTGGATATGTCTTTGGAAACATTCTTATCTGTTACATTCAAATAATAATCACAACTTTTCTCTCAGATTGTTTAAAAATTAAGTTGTTGTTATGTGCCATCGAGTCACCTGTGACTCATAGCGACCCTGTGTACAACAGCCCTAAACCTGTGCCCATCTCACTGTCTCCAACACACATACATCCATTACTCCAGTCACCGAATCAATCTACCTCATAGAGGGCCTTCCTCGCCTGCGCAGTCCCTCCACCCTCCCCAAGCATCCCTCTCCAAGGACTGGTCCAGCCTGCAACATGTTTAAAGAATGTCACATGAAGCTTCAGAATCCTTTCCTCCAAGGAGCAGCCTGGTTTAACCCTCTCTAGGATGAACATGTTACTTTAAAAAAATTAAAGCAATTGGAAAAATGCTGATATTTATAGATACTAAGTCCACTGCTGATGACTTGATTCCAACTCCTAAGACACCCCGTTGGTTTTCTCGAAAAAATGCTCATTGCTTTCAAGTCAGAACTGACTAATGGCTGACCCTGCTTTGGATTTTCAGAGGCTGTAAATTGCATGGGATGAGATTGTTGTTCTTTCTCTATGGTGGTGGGTTCAAGCCACCTGTAAATCTACCCATAGATGACCCTCCAGTGGGTTTTCAGAAGCAGTTAATCACCCAGGAGAAGATTGCCCATCCTTCTCCGGCAGAGTACCTGGTGGATGGCCTCAAATTGCATGCTTTCAGAAGGGCAGCACAGCTTCTTACCACTAGGCCACCAGAGCTCCCAGTGGAAAGAGGAATTTCTGCATTGTTCCTAATTTTATTAGAAATTACTTCAATGTAGTTTTTTATTGTTATTATTTCTAGAATCAACTTTTTAGTTTTCTCTTTTACACTTGCATCAGCAAACTCTTCCTTACCTCCTTGAATGCCCCTCTCTCCTTCTTGGGCAAAAATGGTGGACAGAGAAGAGAAGCTGACCTTACAAGGCCTTGGAAACTAATGTTTGAAAAGTAGTTTTATGCTTGCTGCTGGCTTATAGTTAATTGTCTTCTCCATGCTAACCATTTTCTTTTCTGCCTTTCTTTTATTAAAAATTTTGAAAGCAGTACATGCTTAATTTTATTTATTAAAGGTCTTTTAATCTCTTACTAAAATAAATATTAATTATTTTTTCTATACATTTTTGATGCTACAAATTCTTAATGTCATTAGTGCATGATTTCTGTGACAAATAATGAGTCTACTCAGAATGTTCTTAAGATTGACTTCCTAGCACTAGGTTGGATGGAGAAGACATCTAGATCCCTCTGACATTAATTTTTTGTTACAAAAAGATGTGATTATGAAAGGCAGGAACCCAAGCAGAATCTAACTGATTTTTTACATACTTTTTTAGAGCACTAACAATATAAATACAATTCTTTTCCTCAAAATAGAGGTAGTACACAAAAACAATACTAACACAAAAATATGCAAGACAAATAGCTAATGTTCAGGTGGATTTCAGATTTAAGACAAAGAATCAGAGAGAGAAGAAATTCTTAGATTATTGTTCTTATGATATTGTTGAACCAATAACATTATTACTGTTTTTAATTGCATTATTCTGAGTTCTGGAGTTCTACACACACACACACACACACACACCACTTTGAAATGAAGAAAATGAGTAGACTGGGTGACTTTGTGGCAGAAGAAACAGAGAAAGAGGCTTTAGAGGCTGGGGTCTTAATTTGCCATTTCTTCTGTTTTGAAACGTCAGCATAACTTGATTCTGAGTTATAAGCCACAGGGCTGATGCTCAAAAAAGCAGGTGTGACCTCAGGCAGATGCCAGCAAAGCCCAGCCAGGATGTGGCAGTGGCTCCACCAGCCAGAAGGAAAAGAGAAAACCCAAACAGAAACATTGAAATCAGGCAGAGGAACTCTTAAGATGCCCAAATAAAGGTCTTGAGGTTTGTAGAAAATTTGAAAGGACACTGTGGTGAGAGCATTTCACGTCTCAATCAAGAGTGAAAACAGAGGATGGTTTTCCAGGTCTCACAGTCTTTTTCTGTAGGGGTTTTAAAAGGGTGTTTCCAGTGCTAGTGGTACTGTCATAGAACCACTCTGGCCTCTGGTACTCTAGTGTGGGCCTGGCACATAATTGGTTCCAGGACTGAAGGCGACTGTGGTTTCATTATATTCTTTCAAGGTGAGGCCAGATATTGTTCCAGAAAGGATGTCTTCTGTATTACTTGAAAGTGAAAATTAATGGAACAAAAGAAGATAAACTAAGACATTGTCAGTGGAGAATGAGGAATGCAGCATTGGCTTCATGGAAGAACTGTTTCCTGTATCTGGAACTGGAAAAGTTGGCTCATTTCCAATGCTTTCTGTATTTCCCCAAGAGTAGCAGTTCCAGATGTTAGAATGGCAGGCAGCTGATCCATCGATCCCAGATTTAATGAAGAATGTGATTTTTTCACACTAAATCATGGTCTGGTCCAACTATTTCTTTCCCTCTTGGGAGGGACATGTGGAAGTACACACAGCTGGACGTACAGTGCTCTTACTTCCTTAAGTGCACATTGAGATGCTAGATAATAATCAAAATGGTATTAAGACAAGTTGGTGACTCACATTGGTTTGAAAAGTGAAGTCCTATTTTATTAGTTCATCTCCAGTTTATGTTCCCATGTTCTTCCTAACTCTAGGACTTTATCTGAAATCTAAAACAAAACAGGAAGACAGAAACCCCAAACTTAAATAATTCTACTGTGGCCAATATTTCTCACTACATCTTTATAGCTCCTCTGCCATATCTTCTAAGAAAATGAATTTCCTTTTTCAGTGATTCCTTTGTTTGTTTGTTTTATTCTGATCCACAAAAGCAACATTTAAGGCCTGGAATTCCTCAGCACATGGTGCTTCTTTTTGATAAGAGGTTTGAAAAGAGAGATGAGGTTGCGTGTAAAAAGACTTCATTCAAGCCAGTCAGAAAGGCATGTAGTAGTTCATGTTCATGTTCAGGATCGGGGAGGTGGAGTCTTCTTTTATAAAGGTTTCCTATCATTTGGATTTGGAAGATAGAAATGAACATAACTATAGGTAGCAGGATTCTTATACAAATGTAACATTAAGAGAGAAAAAAGAGAGAAAGAATATGACTACAGCTACTTAATGGCTACTTCATTCCCTGACAGTAAAATTTAGGTGACATTTTCCCCCCCCATTTATAACAAAAATCAGAGTGCTTTAGTGGCTTAAGAAGAAATTACTAAGCAGTAAGAAAAATCAAAAAATGAATTGCCCTGGGAAAATCTGCTGTCAGGGACCTCTCCAGAGTACTGAGAAGCAACAATGTCAGTCTAGAGACTAAGGTGTGCCTGATCCAGGTCATGGTCTTTGTAATTACTTGCTATGCATCAAAGTGCTGAACAATAACTAAGGATCACAGAATTGAGTTGTGGTGCTGGAGAAGAGTCTTGAACATACCATGGACTGCCAAGAAAACAAATAGGTCTGTCTTGGAGAGAGTGAAACCAAGTTCCATCTCACATACTTTGGGCACGTTGTTAGGAAGTATTGGTCCTTGGAGAAGAACATTATGCTTGAAAGGTTAGAGGACAGTGGAGGAGAGGAAGACCCCAGATGCGACAGAATAACATAGCTGGGGTAATGGGGTAGGTGTGTTGGAGTTAGTGAGACTGGCTCAGGATTGGGCAGGCTTCAGAGCTGTTGTACCATGGGTTGCCATGAGTTGCAGGTGACTTGATGGTACATAATAACAACAGCAGGTGGCTTAATGGTAAGGAGTTGTGCTGCCAACTGAAGGGCATGTGATTCGAACCCATCAGCTTCTCTGTGAGAAAACATTGGGCTGCCTCCTCCCAAGGGATTTACTGACTTTGAAAGCTCGTTGGAGATCAACTATGAAAAAGTTCTGATTGAACAGTACATAACATTAAGAACTACACCAATTGCACTAGATTTAATTATAGACTATAAAGGTAAATAGGATTAGGTACAGCTGTTATAGATTCTCCCTGAGAAAAGGAGCCCTCGGCCAACACATGATAGCCATACATCTAGTACATCCCTATAATATGGTAGCAGACACTTCCCTGGGCTTTCCATCTGTTCATATAAAATCACTTTTATAGTCACGGTTTCTTTACAAACCAATATTCATGGGGGTAGTCTAGAACTTAACTTTTGGGTTTGTTTTGAAATATAGGTAAGAGAGAGAAAGTGGTAGCATTTTACCCTTTCCTTTTCTTTTTGGTGTTGACTTATAAGAAAAACTGAGCAGATAGGTTGCAAAGTTCCCTTGTCAGCCTGCAGCAGAATGAGGTCTCACTAAAGCCAAATTACATAGTAATTCCTCTGCTGACAGTTTACAGTTCTGAGGAATAAACTGAGTAACTAGGTTTGTTAAAGTTTCTGGTAGGTTCAATATAAAGGGTGTATATATATATATATATATATAAAAGAAAACACCTCAAAACCTCTGTTGTAAAAATAGGCATGTGTATATGTTCCTTTAAAACACACATTTGATTTGAATTCTTTCAGAATTTTTAATGGTTGTGGAGTTGATTTGAAGACTTTGCTTTTTGAACCAGCAAGATGTCTGAAATATGGGAACTCAGACTTCTCTGAGTCCCCTTTTCTTTGTCACACTAATTGAGAGCTCTAGTGACGTGGACCATAGGGTGTTAGTTACACTGTTAACTCAAAGGCAACAACCTCTTTGGCACCTCAAATCCATCAGTGCCTCCAGGAAATCTCCTGTATAATTTACAGCCTTGGAAGCCCACTGGAGGGTCAGCTTTGAGTCACTTCCACTCAGTGACAAGGAGTTTAATATTTTTATGAGTTTTAAATGATATGGTGGGGTTCCTAGGTGTTTGTAGATAGTTCACGAGCTCTAGTTGCTATTGAAAAGACTAGCAAATCCAGCGAGATGTGCTTCAGAAAAAAGGCCTGGTGATCCACTCCAAAAAATGCAGTCATTAAAAACCCTATGACACAAAATGAAAAGCAATATAAAATAAGGAGTTGATTAGCCATTATTATGAACTGACTGTCTTAAACAATTATATGAAATGTTCTGAAACAAAACACTTCCCAAAGATTGAATGAGAGGCTAGTGTTATTGTTAAACTTGTACTCATATAAAAATATTAAATAATTGAAAACAAACAAACAAACAAAACCACCACCCCACAGAGCACAATTCTACTCTGATGGACATGGAGTTTTCTTAAGTCTGAGTTGACCGGTGGCAACTAGTGGCTGGTACCCTCAGAGTTAACCGGAAAGTATCACACTGTTCTGACGACTCACCCTCTCTACTTAAATAGACTCTCTTCCACCCCTGATGTTTTTAGTCATCTTACCCTATCATTAAAATGCGCATAGCCTGGTGGAAAATGGTTTGCGTTTTCTGCCCCTTTGTCCTTTCTGTTAACTTTGCTTGACTTTTTTGCCATCTGTTTCCTGCTTGCGTCCTATCGATCTGAAGAAGGTAGTACTAACCTACATTTGTTACTCTGGAGCCACATGTGAAATGCCTGCCTTGTCTAACAAAAACTCAGAAAAACTCTATTCATTGTCATTAAATTAGAATAACTCCTAGCTGACCCTCCAGACTTTTCAGAGGTTGTGAATCTCATGAGAGGAGACTGCCTGTCTTTCTGTCACCTACCTCTAAGTTGGCAGTTCACCTCCTTATGCAGAAGACCATTCAGACAAGTGCTTGGCTAGAGAAGTCTCCATGCCCCTTGGCAGGGAGCATTTCTTCTGCTGCAGATACTCTCTGTGGCCTCATCCAGACACAAGGAAACCTGGCCCAGGGCATACACCTGTTTACTATGTTGTTGTTCTGTCAAGTTGACGCTGACTCATCATAGCGTCCCGATGTACAACAGCTCTGAACCCTGCTCTATCTTGCCTCTGACACACTTACCCCATTACCCCAGTCACTGAATGAATCCATCTCATCCAGGATCTTCCGCTCTTGGACCCTCCCAAGCATGGGGTTCCTCTCCAAGGACTGGTCTCTCCTTGCAACATTCCTAAAATATGTCAGATGGAGCCTCAAAATCCTTGCCTCCAAGGAACAGCCCAGTTTCACCCTCTCCAGGACAAAATTGTTTGTTCTCTTAGTGGTCCATGGTATATCCAAAACTCTTATTTTCTCTTCTCCATCATGATCACCTAGAAACTCAAATTTCTGCCTCACTCACCTTACCCAGTAACACCCTTGGTACCAGCAGTCAGGAAATCAGGAGGCACATTGTACTGGGAAAGTTTGCAATTAGGAACCACTCCAGATTATTGAGGAGTAACAATGTCAGTTTGTGGAATAAGGTGAATCTGATTCAGGCCATAGTTTTCCCAATCACTTGCTATGTATCTGAGGCCTGGACAGTGAATAAGGGTGACAAAGGAAGGATTGAAGCCTTTGAGCTGTAGTGTTGGAGAAGAGCACAGAACATTACATGCACGGCCAAGAGAACAACCAGATATGTCTTGGAGAGGGTACAGCCAGAGAGCTCTTTGGAGGCAGGAATGATGAGGCTTCCCGTCACATACTTCAGGCATGTTGCTAGGAGGGGCTATTCTTTGGAGAAGGACAGCATAGGAGAGGAAGACCTTTAACCATCTAGGTTGACATGGTGATACTGCAATGGGCTCTAGTGTGACAGGAAGTGTGAGGATCGCACAGGATAGAACAGGGTTCAGATCTGCCATTCATAAGTCGCTATGAGTCGTGCTCAACTTGATGACACCTAACAACAATAGCACCTTGTGCAAAGCATGTCCTTCTACTGGATCTGAGCTCTAATGCAATTTTTAAAGATAATAAAGTGATTTTATGGAGGTCTAATGTTTTCTTATTGATGTTTGGTTGCCCTTCTTCTCCTAAAAGAGGATGATACTCCACTTGCCAAAAACTTTTGGTAGGAAATTCCAAGATTCTATGCAAACCTGCTGGCAGGGTTTCTCAGGTTGGAATTGAAGACATCCTCGTTTCAGTTGCTCAGAATGGCTCATATCGAAAGAGCATTTTCTAATTAATCACACAATTTTCTAAAGGAGGGACAGTAGTTATCATTCAACTTTAAAAGGTACAAAAACATGGCTCAGATAAAAAAGAAATGTTGACATGAAAGCCAAGAAAGTTAAAATCTAGCCTCTAGCTCACATTTGCCACAAAGTTTTTTCTTTGTATTAGAGAAAAATGCTTCTTAATTTTAAAATTATGGACCACTATTATTAACACTTGTTTTCATATCTCCTTATCTTGAGATAGATAACTGGATAATTAGGTAGATTGATACAGATATCTTTAGTGTGAACTAGGAAGCTCTGGTGGCTTAGAGGTAAGAAGATGCACTGCAATCCTGAAGGCCCATAGTTCAAACCCACTAGCTCCTCTTAGGGAGTAAGAAGGACAGTCTCCTCTGGTGTGATAAAACTGCCTCTGAAAACTGGCAGAGGGTCAGCTATGGGTCGGTTTCCACTCAACAGTAGACAATAATAAATTGTGCTAAGTGTGAAAGATGCTATATATAGTAAGCTTATGATTTTATTTTACTTTTTGTGTTGTTTTTCTTCAGCAGGTCATACTGCTGTTACTACTTTGGAGGTCTAGCTGGAGTCTTTAATCTTTGTCTTTTGTTGTATATATGTAACACATCACTTGACATTTCAACAATCCTTCCCTATACACTTCATTGACATTAAAGCCATTCATTGAGTTGTTCACCTGTGACCCTTAACAGAAGCTCAGTGACCCTGTGCCCTGAGTCCGACCCCCACCTGGGCACCTGAATAACCACTAACAAGGTTTGATCTCTATATACATGTCTGTTGTTGTTGTTGAGTGTCGTTGAATCAGAACTGACCCATAGCTGACCCTTCGGCAGGTTTTCAGAGACAGTAAATCCTATGGGAGGAAATTGCCCATTCTTCTCCCATGGAGCAGCTGGTGGCCCAAACCACATGCCTTCAGGATTGCAGTGCAGCTTCTTGCCACTAGGCCACAAGAGTGAGAACATACCATACATGTTCTTTCACTATTTATTTCACTCAGCATAATGTTCTTAAAATTGAACTTCCATCAAGTTGGAGCTGATTGATAGCTGACCCAGTGCATTTTAAGAGACTGTAAATTACATGAAGTGGTTTTCCTTCTTTCTTCCCTGGAGCAGCTGGTGGATTCGAACATCATACATTTGCGTTTACAGCTCAACCTCTTACATATGAGACCACCAGAGCTTCCTAAAACTGTGCTCCTTGGAGGCAAGGATTCTGAAGCTTCGTCTGACATACTTTGGACATGTTGCAAGGAGGGACCAGTCTTTGGAGAGGGACGTCATGCTTGGGAGGGTGGAGGGACAGAGCAAGAGAGGAACATCCTCGATGAGATGGATTAATTCAGTGACTAGGATAATAGGGGTAGGTAAAGTTAGCTCAAGACAGAGCAGGGTGCAGGGCTGTTGTGCATAGGATCGCTTTGAGTCACAAGTGACTGAATGGCACATAATAACAACAACTATTAATCTCAATGCATTTCCTACATATACCATGTAACAGAACAATCACTAAATGATTGTCAAGTCCAAAAAGCAGTTTCAGTTTATTTACAGCAAGGTTATTCAGAATCAACTTTTTATTTTCATATGGCACTAACTAATCGACCCTCTACTCTTTCTTCTGTTTGATAGGTGCCAAGACGAGTGCCCGGTTGGGACGTATGGGACTCGCTGCGCTGAGGCCTGCCGCTGTGTCAATGGAGGGAAGTGCTACCACGTGAGCGGTGCGTGCCTCTGCGAAGCAGGCTTTGCTGGAGAACACTGCGAGGCCCGCCTGTGTGCAGAGGGGCTCTACGGCATCAAGTGTGACAAGAGATGCCCCTGCCACCCCGAGCACACTCAGAGGTGAGTGTCCCTGCCCTGGAAGCATGGGTCCTGTTAAAGCTTTAACCTTAATGTCCATTATTTGGAAGATGAAAGATTCCCCACCTTACATCCCTTTCTACTTCTGAAGACTGTGTGGATCATAACAAGCTGTGGCTGACTCTGAGAAGAATGGGAATCCCAGAACATTTGATTGTGCTAATGCAAAACCTATACTTGGACCAAGAAGCAGTTGTCAGAACAGAGCAAGGAGACACTACATGGTTCAAAATCAAGAAGCAGGTCCGTCAGGGATGTATTTTGTCTCCATACCTTTTCAATCTGTATGCAGAACAGATCATCCAAGATGCAGGGCTGTACGAGGAGGAATGTGGCATCAGGATTGGTGGAAGAGTCATCAACAACCTGCGTTATGCAGATAATACAACCCTGCTTGCTGAAACTGAGGAGATCTGAAGCGCTTGCTACAGAAGGTCAAGGAATGCAGCCTCCTATATGGATTGAAGCTCAATATCAATAAAACAAAGATTCTCACCACTGGGCCAATTGGCAGCATCAGTATGGATGGTGAAGAGATTGAGATTGTTAACAGTTTTAGTTTACTTGGCTCCACAGTCAACACTCTTGGTAACAGCAACCAGGAAATCAGGAGATGAATTGCATTGGGAAATTCAGCTGTGAGGGACCTCTCAAGAGTACTGAAGAGCAATGATGTCAGGCTGGAGACTAAGGTGCACCTGATCCAGGCTATAGACTTTGCAATTACGTGCTATGCATACGAGAGTTGGACAGTGAACAGGGATGATAGAAAGAGAATTGATGCCTTTCAGTTGTGGTGCTGGAGAAGAGTGTTGAATATACCATGGACTGCTAGGAGAACAAACAGGTTTGTCCTGGAGAATGTGAAGCTGGAATGCTCCTTTGAGTCAAGGATTCTGAGGCTTTGTCTGACATACTTTGGGCATGTTGCAAGGAGGGACTGGTCCTTAGAGAGGGACATCATGTTTGGCAAAGTGGAGTGGTGGCGAAGGAAAGAAGACCTTCGATGAGAGGGATAGATTCTGTTACTGGAGTGGTGGGAATGAGTGTGTTTGAGATGGCTAGGTTGGCACAGGATAGAACAGCGTTTAGAGCTCTTGTACACACGGTTGCTATGAGTCACAAGCGACTGGATGGCACATAACAAATAACAACAACAGCGTTGATGATTCAACTCAGAACATGGATAGATGGACGTTTGCAAGATTCTAAATTTTATCCTCTTCTAATGGCCACTGGTAAAATAAAATGATATTTGCTGAGGATGGTAAAACTTTTCCCAAAGAGGGGTCTTCTGTGGCATTCCCTTACAGGAAAAGATGCAATGAGAAAAAAAGAATTAAGCCAAGTTTCATATGTAAAAAATATCATGGAATGATTCTCACTGCAACATTTTTTTTTCACTTGACAGCACATCTGTTGAAGGGAAAAAAGGTTAGAAAGAGGAAGTACAGCAGTGAAAGTTTTGTGAAAGTACTTCACATGTGGCTGTCACATTTGAAATATGTTTTCATAATTGATTACTCCAACATAGAACTCACAGGGGTCTTGTAGATCAAAAATCTCTCAAGGAATTTAGGAACAGGAAATCATGATCCCACCAACTCTGCTATACCTTGTCTACTGCTGGAAATATCTTCCTTCCAGCTCTTTTCCTCTCCCTCCCCCAAGGACCAGATATGTATAACTAGAATGCTGGTCCTTGTTCCAGACTTCTGGGAAAGTTGAGTTTGACAAAAAAATGGTGTGCATTTTAGACCCATTCAGATGTTACTAGAATTACTTTTATTTGCGTTCAGCACATCTGTTACTTCATTTATACATCTGAAAGAAAGATAGCTTGTGGTCATGTCAAATCCCAAGTGCATCCAAGTTAAAAGTAAACAGAAATTTGTGGTGGGTCTGCTTTGTTAGGAGCTAAACAAAGGATTTAGCACTCTGTGTGTATGTGTGTCTGGGTATGTTGGAATAGGTGTCAGTGTAAGAATTGTATTCACAATGTGATTCAAGTAACTTTTTAACCTACTTTTGGCAACTTATATTGTCTTCATTTGAAAATATTGCCATTCGTTTCTTAAAATAGCAAGTTTAGCAAACAATGATGGAGGAAACATGAGTAATATTTGCAAGATTACTTTAAAAAAACAAAACAAAAGTAAACTCTCCTGTATTTAAGAAGCTGGAAAATCAGAACCTACATGAGTTTGGCTGCCTTTCTTGCAGTGTACAACTTATTGTAGCACAAGATAGTGGAGGAAACAGTGCAACAATGAATGAATGAAAACCCCAAATCTCTTTAAATGTTAATGAAAACTAATAAAATTTAATAATAAAAAAAAGATAGGTTTTATGTAACAAGCTAAGAACTTTTTTATTCCACTGTAGACAGTACCTGATATCAAACAAAAGTAGTAAGTCTGGACAACAGAAGTACTCTACTGTGAAAAGAATTGTAAAAGCTGTGAAAATACTGTGGGGTTTTTTGTTGAGTTTTTTGTTGTTGTTTTTTTTAAGAATTTGGGTTAATGACGAGGTACAAGTGGAGAATTCTTTGGTGAACATCAACACCATGACAATTTTTAGTTAGGTCATATGCATGTATGCTTTAATAAGTAAGTACATGAAATTATGTTCTTATTATGCAGAGCCAAAAGAACACTAAAATATATTGGTATATATGATATTTGTATATATTATTAAATATATCTATATATATCTATAAAGTAGTTTGTGCAGCTGGAATGCTCCTTACAGGCAAGGATAAGAAGACTTTGTCTTACATTTCAAGCGTATTGTCAGGAGAAGTCAATCCCTTGAGAAAGATATCCTAAGGGGTAGAGGATCAGCAGAAAAGAGGAAGACTGAAAAATGGACGAACATGGCGACGCTAACGCTGGACTTCAGCAGAGCAGAGATCATGAGGATGGCAAAGGAACAGGCCAAGCTTTATTTTGTTGTAAATAGTCAGAAACAACTCAGCAGCACCTAATAGCAATAACAACAATGAGAAATCAGAAAATTGAGGATTGATCACCTTATTAAGTACTTTCCTAAATGATGAAAAATATTTTTAAACATTAGCTTTTATATAATGGGTTAATCAAAAACTTTGATTTTTACTCAATGAATCGTTAACACTGAATTCTAGTTTGGAGTTATGTATCTGATTATTCTGTCTTCATTGTACATGTGACACTTTTAAAGACATTAACTCCCTTTTAATCCAAAAGCATGGAATTTTTGTATTTCTTGAAAACCTAGAGTCTTCCTTTTCCCATTTAATAAATTCCAACATTGTTATTTTAAAGTTCATGGTATATATTTTACTTAAATCCTTTAATTATAATTAATTATATCATTAGATAATGCTGTGTAAACTACAGATATTAGGTCTTTTAATCTATGAATATGCATATTTGCATAATTTTCAGCCATACATTTAGTTAGTAGTTTCTCTTAGTTAGTTTTGTCTGTATTTAAAAAATCAAAACCAAACAAAACTCTCACACCTGGCAGGGTAAAATAAGATGTATTTATTAGCTAGTGTTTTTTGCATATCTGTTTGAGCTGGGCGTGGCTGTTAGTTATTCTGCTGGTCTTCCTGAAGTTAGCAGGCAGATCAACCAGAAGCTGATTGGTTCTGGATCTTGTCACTCTGCCTTTCGCATTTGGCTGGTGAAACAGACAACAGAGTCTCATGTTTCTAACACCTGGCAGGCTAATCTGAACTTCTTTATATGATGACTGGCTCCCCAAAGCAGCAGCAGTAAGAATAAGCTCTAATAGGAAAACACGTAACAAACCTTTGTTTATATCATATTTGTTAATATCCCTTTGGTCAAAATCAAATTACGCAATGAAGTTTAGAGGTCACATATTTCACCTTTTGATGGAAGGAGTTGTAAAGAAATTGGAATCTACCACAGAATCTAAATAAAATACAATTTCTGTATGAGTAATATTAGGTCACTTCAATACTTCTCAGACTATAGTGACTTGTGTATTGCTGCGATTTTGAAAGCTAAGCCACTGGTACTTCAAATACTAGGAGCATTACCTTTGGTAGATGGATTTCAACAGAGCTTCCAAACTGAGACAGACTTAAAAGTAGATGTGACTATCCACTTCTGAAATAATGAAAATATTGTGAGTCCATGTGGAATATTGGCTGATACAGTACTAAAAAAGGGGGCTGTCTAATTGAAATGCATTTAAAATGTGATTCACCTCTTCAGAGCAGATTTTGTCTTGTTTAAACGAGTGGCATAAAGCTTTCATCCAATGAAGGACCTTTATTTGATGAGGTGGCATGACTCAAAATGAGAAGAAACAATTACAAACACCTATTAATTTGAATATGTAATGTAGCAAGTACGGATCTAGGAAAATTGGAAATCATCAGTGATAAAATGGAATGTATAAAAATTGATATCCTAGGCATTAGTGAGTTCAAATGGACTGGTACTAGCTACTTTGAAGACTATACCATATGGCCTACAATGATAAATCAAAAAGGATAATATTCTTTATAATAACATTCATTATAATAAAAGGCCATTTCAAATCTCTATCCTAAAGTGTAATGTTTTCAATGATATTATAAAATCCATATACATAGCAGGAAGACTTGTTAATATGATTATTTTTTCAGATTTATACACGAATCTACTAAAGCCAAAAATTAAGAAAAGTGATGATTTCTACAAAATTTTGCAATCTGAAATTGATCAAACATGTATTAATAATAATCAAACTGCATTAATAATAATTTATTATTGAGATACAAAAGTTGGAATCAAAGAATAATGATTAGTTATCTGAAAATATCTCCTTGGAGAGAGAAATGCAACCAGAAATCACATGACAGGGATTTGTGCAACCAATTACTTATTGAAATACCGTGCTTGAAAAATATAAACAGCAGCCACACATAGGAATAGTACCTGGATAAATGCGTATGAATCAAACGTGCTACATTGGTAGAAAAAAGCTATAGATAGGCTCAGTATCATCAGTCAGAATAAGACCAGAGGCTGACCATGGAACAGACTCAAATGAAAGTTCAAATTCAAGCTGAAGAAAATAAAACCACATATGTTGTTGTTGTTGTTATGTACCGGCGAGTCTTTTGCGACTCATAGCGACCCCATGTACAACAGCCCTAAACTCTGCTCTATCCTGTATCAATCCACCTGATAGAGGGTCTTCTATGCCAAGAAATTTGGAAGGCACAGACATAGGAAGAGATTCACATTTGTGTCTATCCCCAAAAAAGGGTAATTGCAACAGAATGCAAAAATTTATTGTACAACATCGTGAATATCACATTCAAGTAAAATCTCACTGAAGGTGATTTTAAAATGACTGAAGCAGTACATGGACAAAGAGGCAGAAAATTAAATTGGATTCAAGAGAAGCCGTGATGTGAAGACATCATTGTTAACTTAAGCTTTATCTTCACCCAAAGCAAAGTCTATCAGCAACTTGCTTTGTTGTCGTTATGTGCCATTTAATTGCCTGCAACTCATAGCGATCCTATGCACAATAGCTCAAATTCCGCTCTATCCTGAGCCAGTCTCATTGTCTCCAACACCTACCCCACATTAACCCTGTTATTGTGTCAACCCCCGTTACCTCACTTACTGTGTGAATCCATCCAGGATCTTCCTTTCCTGTGATGTCCCTCTACAATTCCAAGCATGAAGTCCTTCTCCAGGGACTAGAGCTTCCTGGCCACATGCCAAAGTATGTGAGATGGAGCTTCAAAATCCTTGCCTCCAAGGAGAACACTGGTTTCACCCTCTCCAGGACAAATCTGTTTGTTGTCTTGTCAGTTGATGTCAATGATGTCAGTTCAATACTCTTCTCTAGCACCACAACTCAAGATCAATTCTTCTGTCATCTTTGGTCATTGTCCAACTCTCTGATGCATAGCAAGTAATTGTGAAGTCTATAGCCAGAATCAGGCATATATTGATCTCTAGACTGACATCATTATTCTTCGGTACTTTTGAGCGGTGCCTGACAGCAATTAGTCTTGTAATTTCTTGACTGATAGTGCCAATAGTGTTGATTTTGTAGCGGAGCAATCTGAAATGGATAACCTCAATCTCTTCTCCATCTGTTTTGGTGCTGCCTATTGGCCCAGTGGTGAGAATTTTTGCCTTTTTGAAATTGAACTTCAATCCATACTGAGGACTGTAGCAAATGCTTCAGGTCCTTCTCAGTTTCTGCAAGCAAGATTCTATCATCTGCATAATGAAGGTTGTTGATGAGTCTTCATCCAATCCTGATGTCAGATTCCTCCTTATAAATTCCAGCCTCCCAAATATAGATTGAAAAGGTATGGAGACAGGATGTATCCCTGACAGGATGTACTCTTTCCTGATTTTGAACCATGTGGTGTTTCCTTCCTCTGTTCTGAAGACTGATTCCAGGTCCAAGTATAGGTTTCACATGAGCACAATGCAGTGTTCTGGGATTTCTATTCTTCTTAAGGTTAGCTACAATTTGTTATGACCCTTACAGTCAAATGCCTTTGCATAGTCAATGAAACAAAGATAGACATTCCTCTGGTGCTCCCTGCTTTCAACTAAAATCAGTGTACTCCCTCCATCTTCATTTAATTCTTCCTAGATGTGTCATCAAGTCAGAACTGACTCATATTTGATCCTCCAGAAAGTTTACAGAAACTATACAGAGCACAGGAGGAGACCATCCATCTTTCTCCCGTGGAGAAGTTGGTGAATTAGAACCACCAGCTTTTAGTTTGGTAGTGCAGCTCCTTACCTGCATAACTCCCTATATTTCCATCAATAATTTTGCTTTTGAACTTGAATGTGTTGGTTTGGGGTTTGTGTTTGTTTGTTTTTTTTAAATTGTTGTTTTGGTTTCAGAAAATTATCTGAAAGAGTTTGAAGACATTGGTAGGGTTGGGGTTTTTTTTTAATTTTTAAAATATAAAACTCATTGGGGTTTTGATTTACATCTTCCTTATTGCCAGTAATTTGGAGCATTTTTTTTCATGTGTCTGTTTGCCATTCAAATATCTTTCTCTGTGAAAATTCTTTCCATGTCTTTTGCCCAATTTGCCCGATTTGTAATTGGGTTATCGGTCTTTTTCTTGTGGAGACCCAGGAGTATTCTGTAAACTTCTGTTATAAAATGACTCTGTCTGAGATGGTATTTCCAAATGTTTGTTCCGTCTATAGGTTTTCTTTTCACCCTGTTGGGAAAAGTGGTTGCTGTGCACAGAGATTTAATCTTTAGAAGGTTCCATGCATCAATTTCATCTTCCTTAGATTGTGCATTTCTGGTTGTAGTTGGAAGTCTCTTTATACCTTGAACTAGCGCTTCTAAGCTTGATCCCAATTTGTCTCTCATGAACATTACAGTTTTTGGCTTTATTCCCAGGTCTCTCAGTTGATTTTTGTGTATGGTGTGAGATGTGGATCCTCTTTCAGCTTTCTGCAGGTGGAAGTCCAGTTTTGCCAGCACCATTTGTTGAAGAGGTTATCATTTTTCCCTTTGATAGGTTTGATTTCCTTGTCAAATATCAGTTGACCACAGATAGCTGGGTCTATTTCTGGGTTCTCAATTCTGTTCTATTGGTCTATGTGTCTGTCATTGTACAAGTACGATGCTGTTTTGGTTTTCACTGCTGTGTAGTAAGTTTTGAGGTCAGGGAGTGCTATGATTCCAACCTCATTTTTGTTTTTCAGAAGTATTTTGCTTATTTGGGGTCTCTTGTCTCTCCAAATAAATTTTATCATTTCCCTTCTGATCTCCTTGAAAAATTAATTTGGCATCTGGATTTGGATTGCATTGAACCTGTAGGTTGCTTTTGGTAGGATTGTCATTATTACCTAACTTGGGAGGGACTGGAGAACATTATTCTGAGTGAACTAACTCAGTCTCATAAGAATAAATATTGTATAAAACAGTTATTGTAGAACGAGTATAAGGATCCAAGAGAGGTGGGAGAGGCTGGAAGTAGAGGGATGTGGATGTGCAGGGGAAAGGGAGGGATTAATCATTGGGTTGTACAATTTGATGGGTGGGGGTGAGGGAAATTGAAAGAAATTATTCAAATTTGTGTTTGAATTTTGTAAATAAACTAGTAGGGGAAAATATAAAATTGCCCAACATATTCATTCAGTATGACTTTGAGAAATATTTAACCAAATTACTCTTATTCTTAGAAGTCAGTTTTCACTTAAAATAGACACATTTAAACTGAGAGTAGAGCAAATATTTGAGAGGAAATCATTTAATTAATGTTCTCTAGTAATTTTTCCTGAAATGTCACTGAATATAGCAGAGATCCTATTTTTACCTTAGTTCTTGGGTTGTGTTTTTGTCTGGGTTTGGTCAGGAGAGAGAAATAACATAGTGATATGAGTGTTTTTGTTGTTGCTAAGTATCTTTGATAGAGGAAGTTTAATAAGAAACTTGCTGGGAGCTCTGGTAGCCTAGTGACAAGAAGCTGCACTGCAATCCCAAAGTTGTGCTGTTCAAACCCACCAAATGCTCCTCTGGAGAAGAAGGGGCAGTCTCCTCCTGTGCCAGTCAAATTCAACACAATGATACACAACAAGGGGAAAAAACCTTGCTTTTGATTTATTGACTATCTAAAGCACTATGCTCTGTGAATTATAATAGTTATTGGTTATACTGAGAAAAATGAAAAATCCAGAACCTCTAATTATGCCTGTGAAGACCCCGTATGTGAACCAAAAGTAGTCTTTCAAAAAAGAACAAGGTATACTTAATGGTTTAAAACCAGGAAAGATGTTGGTCAGGGTTGTATCTTTTCACCTTACTATTCAGTCAGTATACTGTCCAAATAATGTGGGAAGCTTGACTATATGGAGATAAAAATGACATCAGCATTGGAGGACCACTCATTCCTGCAATATACAGTTAACCAAAATTTGCAGAAAACAGCGACAACTCGAATCACCTACTGGTGAAGCTCAAAGATGGCAGTGTTCAGTACGGGTTACATTTCAGCCTAAAGAAAACAGAAATCTTCATAACTGGACCAATAAACAACATTATTATACATAGAAAAAAATTTGAAGTTATCAAAGATTTCTTTTTACTTAGATCTATAATTAGCAACCATTGATGCAGCAGTCAAGAAATCAATGTATTGTATTTAGCAAATCTGCTGACAAGAAAATCTGTAAAGTTCTAAAGACCAAGATTGTAACTAAAGAATAAAGCTCTCCTTACTCAAACCATGGTATTTTCTATTGCTTTATGTGCATGTGAAACTTAGTGGACAATGAAAAAGAAAGACTAAAAGAATTAATATTTTTGAATTGTTGTGTTGTAGAAGAATATTGAATATATTGATTATCCAACAAATTTGTCTTGGAAGTAGTGAAGCCGGAGTATTTTATGAAAATAAGGATGATGAGAGTTTTCTTACTTACTTTAGACATATTATCAAGATCAGTTTCTGGACTTGTCATCATCCTGGAAATTGGAGGGACAATGAAAAAAAGAAGAAAACCTTCAAGAAGATGGATTTGTATGGTGACTGTTAACAATGAGCTTAAGCACAGCAAAGATAATAATAGAATGAGAGAGGACAGGTTCGTCTTGTCACAGCATTCTCATGTTGTGTGTTGTTGTTGTTGTT
>NW_006399796.1:15840404-15859415 GCF_000299155.1 Elephantulus edwardii
AAAGTTGCAGTCCTTGACCTTCTGCAGCAAGTGCTTCAGGTCTTCCTCAGTTTCAGCAAGCAGGCTTGTGTCATCTGCGTACCACAGATTGTTCATTAGTCTACCTCCAATCTTGATGCCACACTTCTCCTCAGAGAGCCCAGCCTCTCGAACAATCTGTTCCACATAGAGATTGAAAGGATAGGGAGATAGGACACATCCTTAATGCACACCCTTCCCAATTTTGAACCATACAGTGTTTCCTTACTCTGTTCTGATTACTGCTTCCAGGTCAAAGTATAGGTTTCGCATAAGCACAATCAAGTGTTCTGGGACTGGGATTCGACTTGATTGGACCCAAATATCAGTAATATTAGGTCTCTAGGTGGTACGTATGATTTGTGCTCAATGACTAACCTAAAGATTGGTGGTTCCAACCCACTCAAAGGTTATGGTACTGCAGAAAAAGTCCCCATGACATGCTTCAGTTAACATCATAGCCACTAAGTCTCAAGATCATAATCTCTGGAAACATCAAAGCCAAATGGCATAACAAGACACAAAGATAATGTTCTATATCCTACTTTGGTGAAAGGAGTCTTTAAAACATCTCAGTAGCCATCTGAGGTATAACTCTTAGTCTCTCCCTTTCTGGAGCAAAAGAAACAAGAAAACAAGACACCAGGTAGTAATTAAACCAAAGGATCAAAGACCCTGCACACTTCCACCTCTATGATCCTGTGACCAGAAGAACTGGTTATACCTCACATGGCTACTCAGATGTACTATGATTTGTGCTCAATGACTAACCTAAAGATTGGTGATTCAAACCCAATGGACAGCAGTAGCAAGTCCTAGACACTATGAGAGAAAGATGTGGAACAAAATGAAAAATAATAAAAATGGACAAGTTGATGGTTGAAAGGGATGCATGGAACCTCCAAGACTATGGCACTTTATCATACTTTTAGCCTGGAGATAAACTCTCCCCTGTGGGCCCAACTTTCAGCCAAAGGATAGACAGGCCTCTAAAGTGAAAAATACTGCAGAACTCACCCTAAGAACTGTTAACCAAACAAGAGCGAAAGGGCAGCGTTTCCCTGAGATAAAACCCAGAAGGCTGGAAGGGTGGAGGTGGCATTAGGATAGATGGATGAATGGAAACAGGAATAAAAGAGAGGAAACAGAAAGAATATGGTTACAACGTGGGTATTTAGTTAGATCTGAAACAAACTATATTTGAACGGTTAATGGAAAACCAATTTGCACTGTAAACTTTCACTCAAACCTACAAATCAAGTGAACCTCAAATTTCATAACTCTGGGCTCAGAAGGAATTGATTAATTGAGAATTAGTATCTGACTATCATAATAAAATTAAATAAATTAAAATTCATTAACATACTTGCTAAAAAAGGTAGTGAGTAGCAAGAAACTGCACTACAATCCCAAAGGCACACAATTTGAATCAACCAGCTGTTCCATGAGAGAAAGATGAGCAGTTTTCTTCTCCGCTATTTATTGCCTTTGAAAATCTGCCAGAGGGTCAACTATGGGTCTTTTCCAACTATATGGAATGCAACAAACAACAAACAAGTCTAGGTCTACCCTTTAATAAACAGGTTGTCATAAATTGAAATTTACTTGATAGCAGCTAATAACAAAAATACTAATATTGGCATTTTAATTTATGACATTTATTAAACCTATAGACATTCTCTATGGCCTGGGTTTTTCAATTGAAAGCTAAATTTAATGATGTAAATAATTTTGAATGATATTGTTGTTTGTTGTTATATGCCATTGAGTTTCCTACGACTCCTAGCAAGCCTATGCATAACAGCCCTAAACTCAATCTCTTCACCATCTATCATGATGCTGCCATTCAGCCCCATGGGGAGAATCTTTATTTTCGTGATGTTGAGCTTGAATCTATACTGAAGGCTGTAGTCCTTGACCTCTGCAGCAAGTGCTTCAAATCTTCCTCAGTTTCAGCAAGCAGGGTTGTATCATCTGCATAATGCAGACTGTTGATGAATTTTTCTCCAATTCTGGTGCTACATTTCTCTTCCTACAGTACAGCCTCCTGGATGGTCTATTCTACATAAAAGCATTAAAAGAAGATGGAAAGAGTATACAGAGTCATTGTACCAAAGAGAATTGGTGGATACACAAAAAGTTCATATGGGCAACATTTGGGCAAGATTCTGTGATGATAAAGAAGTTAAATCTGCTCTGAAAGAATTGGCAAAAAAACAAGGCCTCAGGAATGAACAACATACCAATTGACATATTTCAACAGACATTGCCCTGAATGTACTCACAAAGTTGTGCCAAGAGATCTGGAGGACAACCACCCAGCCATCTGATTGAAAGAGATCTATATTTGTTCCTATTCCAAAGAAAGGTGATCCGACAGTGTGGAAATTATTGAACAATATCATTAATATCACATGCAAGCAAGATTATGCTGAAAATTATCCAAAAACTACTATAACAGCACATCAACAGAGAACTGCCTGAAGTGCAGGGTGATTTTAGAAGAGGCCATGGTACTAGGCATATTATAGCTAATGTTAGATGGATCTTGACTGAAAGCAGAGAGTACCAGAGGAATATCTATCTGTATTTCATTGACTATGCAAAGGCATTTGACTGTGTGGATCACAACAAACTGTGGCTGACTCTGAGAAGAATGGGAATCCCAGAGCATTTGATCATGCTCCTGCAAAACCTATACTTGGCCCAAGAGGCAGTCGTCAGAACAGATCAAGGAGACACTGCATGGTTCAAAATTTAGAAGGGTGTATGCCAGGGATATGTCCTATCTCCATACCTTTTCAACTTTTCAACCAATTTTGAATAGTGATATGAAATTTGAGGTTTATTTAGTAAGAGCCCACATGAGATATGTCTGCTATTGTTGAGCTGTTGTTAATAATTAGTAGCTGTGGGCAATCAGGATGTGCCTATTTGCAAATGACACCTAATTGGCATTACTTTGGTGTATTAGCAACATCAAAGAAATGCATAAAAGGAAGTTCAGGCTCTCATTCTTTTGGAGCCAGTATTATATAGTATTGATCATTTCATCTATTACATTAAAATGCTATTAGAATATCTGTCATTTCAAACATATATATATGTAAACTGACATCTATTTCGACGTACATGTAATTCTGTATTCTTGTACACAAGGCAATCCATTCTTCAGAAAGAAAGCGGGTAGTGAGCATATCACCCTTCAACTTCCAATCTGCTGCTCTAACATCAATAAGTAAATCTCATTACCAATTAAGCTGCCTGCGTGAGAACCCATCAAATATCTCCAAAGTGCGCTGGCTTCCTACATCTAATTACAAATTGCAGAATACTAATTTTGGTGTCAATCAATGTGAGAACCAGTGTGCTGCACTAACACTCACTGGGGGGCACTGAATATCAATTTCTCTCTTTGCCGCTCGTGTAGACCATGTCCCCGCCCCCAAAGCGTCTATTTTAACATTTGGGCCTATGTGTGTGAGTATTATTTTCTACTTTTTAAGGTAAAGGGTAAGTTTTCCTATATCTTTTATAGTACAAATAACTCTTTTAAGTATTCCATCACTTGAAATAATTCTTTTCCTCACACTTAATGTTTTTAGTAAAATAAGTATGACTTTGTCTCTGATCTTTGTACACTGTGGATTTTTATTAGTTTTCCATTGTTGCACCTCCTAGCTGCGTTAAATCCTGAATTTTACATTTCTTTTTAATATCTACTCCCTCTAGCACAGTCTTACAGGATTTCTCTTTTCTTTGCTGTACAGAAAAACACAACAGAGTAAATGTGGGTGTAAGTTTTGACGATGTCACTGCTTGTGAGACTTTCAAGGGCTTTGCTTTCTGTTTAGTATGATTGGGGTCAGTACTTAACTGAAATTCAGCAATGTGGAGTGTTGAACTCTGTGCTGTCCTATTCAGTCCTTGTGAGATGCTAGTACCCAGTCTGCACTTTCACTTACAAAATTATCCTAAGTGTTTGCAAAGTGAATGTTGCCTGTCAGTAATGGCAGTTACCTTTAAACCAAGAACATTGAAAACTTTTAAGTTTTCTAGAAAAGCTTGCCCTTGAATACAAATATATTATTGTTTGTTGCTGTTGGTACTGTGTGATTGGTCCTAGCTCATAATAATTACATTCATTTAATATAATGGAATGTTGCCCAATCATGGGTCATCCCCACAAATATTGCTGTGTTTGAGCCATTTACAACAGTAACTTTGTCAGTCTACCTCACTCAGTTGTTTTAGTTGCCACTGAATTGAGTATGATTCATAGTGACCCTGTAAACAATTAGCCTAAACCCTGTCCTATCCTGTGCCATCCTTACAATCTCTGACATATTTGAGCCCATTGCTGCAGTAATTGTGTTGATTTATTTCATCGAGTGTCTTTAAACCATGCTGTTTCCTTGCTCTGTTCAGACAAGTTTCTTGGTCTAGGTTTCACATAAACACAGTTAAGTGTTCCGGGATTCCCATACTTTTCAATGTGAGCCATAGAGTGCTATCATCCACACAATCAAATGCCTTTGCATAGTCAAGAAAACACAAACAGATAGTCTTCTGATATTCTTTGCTTTAAGTCAGGATCCATCTAAAGTCAGCAAGGATGTCCCTTGTGCCACAACCCAGCTTGAACTTCTGGCAATTCTTCGTCAGTGTACTATTTGGTCTAGCTGTTTTTAGACATCTTCAGTAATATTTTGCTTACGTGTGATATTAATGATTTGTTCAATAATTTCCACATTCTATTGTTTCACCTTTGTTGGGAATGGGAACAAATATGGATCTCTTCCAGTCATTTAGTCAGCCAGCTGTCCTCCAAATTTTGTGGCGTAGAGTGGTGAATGTTTAAGAGGTGATAATCTCCACTCTCCACCTTTGAGACCACCATCTTTGCATAAGTGGTTATACTCTCCGCTCACTACCTTTGTCTGTCAGTTTGCTGTACTAAGATAACTTACAGCTTGCTTTGGTTTGTGGAAGCTACAGCACTCGTGCTTTAAATGCCAGAAGGGTCATCCATGGCAGACAAATTTCAGGAGAGGTCCCAGATTAAGATAGACTAGGAAACAGCATTGGCCATCTGCTTCTGAAATAATAAGCCTCTGAAAATCCTATGAACAACAGAGGACTATAGTCTTAAAGGTGGGGCCCAGATTGGAAGCCAATCCAAGTGAGGAGAAACAGCTACAAGCACCTTTTGATAAATAATATTTGGAATGTATAAAGTATGAATGAAGAAAACCTGGAGGCTGTAAAAAATATGGTAGAACACATGAAGATCAACATTGTAGGCATTAGTGAATTTATACAGATGCCCACAGGCCATTATGAGCCAGACAATTGTATGCTCTATTATTCCAGGAATGAGAAATTGAGGTAGATTGGCACTGCATTCATAGTGAAAAAGAAAATTCCAAGATTTATCCTAAAGTACAACTGACTGTTCATTGAGTTTTCAAAGACAGTAAGTCACCCAGGAAGAGATTGCCCATCTTTCTCCCTCAGAGAAGCTGGTGTATTTGAACCATATTCCCTTGGCTGGCAGTGCATCTTCTTACCACTAAGCCATCAGAATTAGTGGTAATAAACTGCACTGTAATCACGAAAGCACACGATTTGAATCCGCCAGCTTCTCCTTGGAAGAAGGATGGGCATTCTCCTCCCATGTCATTGTTGTAGTTGTTGTTGTGTACTGTAGAGTCAGAACTGACCTATAGCTGAGCCTCCAGTGGGTTTTAAAAGGCAGTTAATCACATGGGAACAGCTGATGGCCTCGAACCACTTGCCTTCGGGATTACAGCACACCTTCTTCCTAGTAGGCCATTACTGCCTCAGGGTCAACTGTGGGTTGATTCTGACTCGATGGAACATAACAACAACAATATCCTAAAGTACAATATTGTGACTTGAAGGATACTATATATATACATACAAGGAAGGTCTGTTAATATTATTCCAATATTTGCACCAATGACTAAAGCCGTAGCGGAGGAATTTGAAGATTTCTATCTCTGATACTGGTAAGAAACTGTGCTGCAATCCCAAATACAATGCGGTTTGAATTCTTCAGATGCCCCACAGGAGAAGATTGGATTCTTCCACACAATTTATTGCCTTTGAAAACCCACTGGAGGGTCAGCTATGGATTGTTTCCTACTCAACAGCAAACAATACCAAGAGCAACTTTTGTCGTTCTAAATTGACTAAATGTGCAATCAAGATGCATTAATAAATATTGGGGATGGAATACAAAAGCTGGAAACAATGAGGAAAGAATGGTCTTTGGAAAGTCTGGTCTTGGTGATAGAAATTAAGCTAGTCATCAAATGACTGAATTCTGTATGTTCAGTTATTTATTCATTTCAAATACATTTTCTAAGGAGGAAAAAATCATCCATAGAAGGAGACTTTACTCATGGACCTCACCTGATGGAGTGCATTAGATTGACTTCAACTATGAAAAGAATCGCTGGAGAAACCCAATACTAGCTGTCAAAACAAGGCCAGGTACTAATCATGAAAAAAACAATCAATCCCTCATGGACAAGTTCAAATTTGTCCATGAAGCTGAAGAAAAATAAAGCAAGACCACGAGAATCCAAATATAATTCTGAGTCTCTCTGTCCCATCATTCCGCTTTTCTCTGACCATTTATCAAGCATGATGTTCCTCACGACCTGGTTCTCCTGATAACATGCCCAAAAATATGAGAGCTGTTACGGCTTCTCTGCAAATCATTTGCTTTTTACCAAAATATGTGAGATGAATATAGATAAACTGATTATAATTTAATACCACTCGATAACTCAGAGATTTCAGGACAGATTAATGTGGGAAAGAAAATTCTTGGAGCTAGATTCTGTTACATAATAACTGTGACAATTTCACTCATTCCTGCAGTAAATACATAATGTGTGTCTATTGCTTCTCAGCCTTTTGATTAAGATCAAGTGTAGTATCATATGTGTGTATAAATTATGTGTTGGGGGGACACGTGATAAGCCAGAATTAATGCTTATTTTAGTAGATCTTGGATCCTAGAGGGAAAGGACGACATGAGCAGATTATGAAAAATGATCAGTATATAATTATTGACCATAGTGAGATGAGTAGGGAGCTCTAGTGGCCTAATGGCAAAGAAGGTGCACTGCAATCCCAAAGGCATGTGGTTCGAGGCCACCAGCTGCTCTATGGGATAAGTATGAGCTATCTCCTCCCATGCGATTAATTGCATCTGAAAACCCACTGGAGGGTTTCAGCTATGGGTCGGTTCTGACTTGATGGTATACAATAACAAGTGAGATGAGAACAAAGGACAGGATGCTATGAACAATAAAGCTAATTTAAATGTGAATGGTCAGGGAAGGCCTATGCTAGGAGGATACATTCAAACTATGACTAGAATATGAGAAGGCAAAGAGTAAAGAACAGCATTCTAACCATATGGAAAAGTACACGTGAAGCTCCTCAAGTTGATGCCTTTACAAGCTGAAAGAAGTCCAGTGAAGTAGAACATAGTAATTTAGACAGAGTGAAGAAAGAAGAGATTGAAATCACCAGCGCCCAGGTGGCAAAGGTCTATGGCTTTTTTAAAGGTAATCATGTATCCCAGTTTCTCTGAACACATTTTTTAGGCCTGTTATCCTGATAGAAGTTTTAGTAGCTCTTCTGTTACCACTTTTGGCTTTATTTGGACAAAAATTTATAAAGATACTCTAATAATATTCAACAATATATATACTTTGAGTGGGTAGCCTTTGATGAGTTGTTGTGATTTCTTTTTTTTTAAATAATAACATTTTATGGTGTTCCTGTTGAAATTTGATGAGTTTTAAGGCAGTGACTGATAACAACACTGTCAAATTATCATGTGGGGTGGTCACAGTAGTTGTTGTTACTGAGTGCAGTTGAGTATGAACGACAGATCTGAGCCCTGTCCTAGCCTGTGCCGTCCTCATCTCCTCTGCCATACTTGAGACCATTGCAACTGTCACTCTTTCAATCTTTCTGGTTCAGGGTCTTTTCCCTTTCAACGATCCACTACCTTCCCAAGCACGATGTCCCGCTGCAAGGAATAACCTCTCCTAACAACATGACCCAAAGTCTGTGAGATCAAGCTTTGTTATCTTTGCCTTCAAGGAGCACTCTGACTGTATTTTCTCCAAGACATAGCTGTTTGTTTGTTTGTTTGTTTGGCAGTCCATGGGATATTTGGAGAGAATACAGGGAGACAAGTTAGTAGGCTTTTAGGAGATTAGAAGACAGATGATGTCAGCTTGAGCTAGGATGGTGACAGTGAAGGTGAAAAGATGTGAATAGATTTAATATGTATTTGGAGTTACTGTGTGGTTAGCTTTTAGGGATGAGTTAGATTTGGGAGAAGAGGAAGATTATCGAGAATAAGCCTTGGGTTTTTGGCAAATGAAACCTACAACTAGATGCTGGTAGGACTGAGGCTCATTAGCGTGAGACGCTGCGTGAGGAGGCATAAAAAAAAAGGATATGCCAACCTCAGAGACTAAGGGAATGGCGGGTATTTGTTCAAGGATAAGTGATTTTCACAAGGAAATGTAGAGAAGTCAATGATCCGAGACTCGGGCCCGTGTCTTCTGAATTCCAAAACTTTTATACCCAAGAAACAACCTCCCAGGTACAATTTTACTTTCATGTGAGGCTTCTTTATTATTCCTGTGAAGGGTATCAGGACCTTTGTCTTAGAGCAGTTAGTTAAAGCAGAGGCCTGACATATATTTAAATACATTCTGAACTCTCCAAACCACAGGATTTTTCTTAACAAAAAAGAAAAGGGAAAAATAGGAAATAAATGTATTGGGTGTAATTGAGACCCTCACCTGGAAGACAAGGGTTTCTGGTCTTTCTGAGGTCTCTCAAGTAGGGCACCCCAGCTAGTCAGGGAGTTATTAGAATGTCATCTTCAATCTTCAACACTTCTAGTTCCTTGTCTTCTAAAAAGAAGAAAACTCGTCAACGATCCTGCAATGTCTAGATGTCATCAGTGGATTTTCTTTCTGTCAGGGAAAGGTTTTGTCCCATCGAAGGAGAACAGCCCTCTCTAAACAGCCTTCCTTCTAATTGTCAGCAGAACTAGTTTGATTGTTAAGGTTTTCCTTTGGTGAGAAGCACATGTGTTTTGAGACAGAGCGCCACAGAAGGCTCTATTGTGTTAACTTCACTAATGTGTGCATTTTAGCGCAGCTGATGTGTCCATTTGCTATGGCACAACAGCTGGCGGCCTGGCTGACAATGCAACTGCTGTTTCAGGTACAAACAGCTGCTCTGCTACCAAATATGAGAGTCCAGGCCTGCCTTTGTACAGTTCTTTGGCCGTCACTGATCCAATATTGTTTACTGGATGGCTCTTCTCATGGAGTTGATCCCTCATTAAGTGAAGGCTTCCGATTTAAAATAATTAAAATGAATTTCAAACAGAAAGATGTGTTTGTAATAGTCATTTGTTAAGTTAAATAACGTTAAATAAGGATGATACTTACTTCTGTGGTGTCAATCAGTTTGCAAACCACGCCAGGGCCAAGAATGAAGTTTAAATTACTGTTGGTGGACTTAACCCACACTTCGTGATCAGGGTTAACATAGCATTTGCACTGGACTTGGGTGTCATGTTTACCCCAGAGTGACTTGTTCCTTTCATCCTCGTCTCTCAGCTGTCACCCCATGTCTGGAGAGTGCGCCTGCAAGCCAGGCTGGTCAGGACTCTACTGCAATGAGACATGCTCCCCTGGATTCTATGGGGAGTCTTGCCAACAGATCTGCAGCTGCCAAAATGGGGCTGACTGTGACAGTGTGACTGGAAAGTGCACCTGTGCTCCCGGATTCAAAGTGAGTGACTTGGGCTCTGGAGGAAGGAGAAATATCTCCATTGAACATGATGCAGGATGTTTTGGGGCGGGGAGGATTGGCAGAGGACAATTATTTTTATTATGATGAAAATGTAATAACAAAACATTCACCATTCACAAAGTTCCACAGTTTCTGCATTTACAACTCTATGGCATTGATTACACACATTGCTTAACTTCATCCCTATCTTTCTTTTAATTACTCTACCACCATTAAACATGTTCTCAGTGATCTCTAAGCCAAAACGCCCCTCTCCTTTCTCCTCACTTGGTAACCACTAGTTAGCTTTGCACTCTATATATTTTCTTATTTCATGTAAGTAAGGTCATCCAATATTGGTACTTTTATGACTTAATTCACTTAGTATTTTTTCAAGGTTCATCAGGACTTAATTTATCTTTATAGCTGATAAATGTTCCATCATGTATTATCCTACATTTCGTTTATCCATATAGCTATTGCTGGACACCTAGGATTTTTTCCACTGTTTGACAATTGTGTAAAGTGCTGTAATAAATATTGGTCCACAAGTCTCTGAGTTCTCACCTTCACTTCTTTTGGGTCCATATCTAAGATTGACTTTGGATGACCTTTTCAGAAGTAAATGATTAAGCTGAAATTGCATCATTAATGAGAAAAAGAATAAAGGGAAAATTACTAATAGAGCTAGAAATAATTACCTTAAAATGATGGCTGGGAAAGCTTCTAAAAATATACATGGGCCATTAATTTTTAATATAAATATATGTGATGAGTTCTAATAGAATTATTCCACAAATAATAGGTTTACTTTGTTTCATAAACAATAAGAAACAGATATGATATTTTTATTGACAATTTTTCAAATTTCAATTCTATGCACTTTGAAGACAATGAGTATGGATTAGTTATTTTTTTAAGTATATTGCATGGTTAGTTAAATGTAAGATTTTAGTTGTTTTTTAATTAAAAGTGGCCTCTGCAAAAATGTACATGCTAAAAGGTAGACTTTTGCCTAGTGTTTTTAGAACTGCTTAATCTCAAACTAAAATGCATTGTTTTTAAAGCAAAATGTGTTATTAAAAAATGATTTTGCTCCATTTTAAGGGAGTGAATGTTACATTGTGAAGATTGCAGGTGATTATTCCAGAACATATAACGTAGAACGTGTGGATTGTAAATTCCCAAATCAGAGAGGTTCTTAATAGTTTTATGCCCCACATCATTATGCTTTGGTTGAACTCCACTTGAATCAGCTTTGCCTTAAGAACGTTGATCCTGTTTTCATGAGCTATAACTCCAGTCAACTTTTGGAACCCATGTCTATATTTAATGTTCAAAGTCTGATAATCAATTGAATCAACTGCTGGCTGAGCATGAGTCCTAGTGCTTTGCTCTTTATACACTTACAATATTACATTTTATGCCAGGAAACCTAGGGAGCACCATGATGAATGCACAATTAATATTTATGTTTATTTTTAACATTCGTTTCATAGTTAACATTAATTATTGAGTACAAAGAGTTTTGTATTTATGACCAAGGCTGAAATAATAAAAGCAACAAGTTTTATGGGCTTTATTTAATACCATATCCTAAATGAGGCTAAAGGTTCTTGACGTTTTGGAAGAGGGATTCTTGCCTTCTTTGCAGGAGTACCAGATTTTATTCATGACCAGTGCACACCAAGAGAAGTCACCACCCGTATGGCAGTGATGACTTGCATGTTGCTATGATGCTGACCAGTTTTCAATAGAGCTTCCAGACTAAGATGGATTAGGAGAGAAGACCTGGTTTTATCTACGCATGGAAACGAGCTAGGGAAGTTCCTATGGATCACTGCAGTCTGGTCTCCAGACAAAAATAGGATGGGGAGGCATTTTATTCCATTATCCATGAGGTCATCATGAGTCAGGGGCCAACTCCATGGCAACTAATGACAACAAAACCAAAATATATTCTACCTGTCATTGCACTTGAATATGTAAGATTTGAAGAGTGGTGATATTAAAACAACTCTTAAGTGTTGTTGTTGTTAGGTGCCATTGAGTCGAGAATGACTCATGCCAGCCCTGTGAACAACAACAGATCTGAACCCTGTCCTATTCTGTGCCATCCTCATAATCTCTGACACATTTGAGCCCATTGCTGCAGTCACTGTGTCAATGCGTCTGGTTAAGGGTCTTCCTCTCCTTTGATGTACCCCCACCTTTCCAAGCATGATGTCCCTCTCCAATGGATATCGCCTTTCCTAGCAACATGCCCAAAGTATGTAAGACAAAGTTTTATCATCTTTGCATCCAATGAGCATTCTGGCTTTGCTTTCTTCAGGACAGATCTGTTTGTTCTTTTGGCAGTCCACGGAATATTAAACACTTTTCTCTAACACCACAGTTTAAAGGTATCAGTTCTTCTGTTATCTTTATTCATTGCCTAGCTCCCAGCAGCAAAACAAGTGACTGAAAAGACCATGGGGCAAATCAAGTACACCTTAGTCCTCAAACTGGCATCATTAGTCTGTAATAATTTGGAGAGATCCCTGACCACAGACTCCCAGTGCAATATGTCTCCTGATCTCCTGACTGTGGATATCAAGTATATTGATTGTTGATCCAAGATTAAAGTACTGACAGATTCAAACTTTTCTCCATCTTTCATCATGATGTTGCCATTTGGTTCAGTGGCGAGGATTTTTGTTTTCTTGATGTTGAGATGCCATGCATATTGAAGATTGCAGTCTTTCATCTTCTACGATAAGCACTTCATGTCCTACTGACTTTCAACAAGCTAGGTTGGGTCATTTGCATAACAAACTCTTGAGTATAACATTAAAACTGGAAGGGAAGTCTCATTAACATCTTCTGATATATTCATGTGTATTTGTGCAACCTTAAACTGCATACATTATCCTGTTTGCACCATCCAGGGAATTGACTGCTCTACCCCATGTCCTCTGGGGACCTATGGAATAAACTGTTCCTCTCGCTGTGGCTGTAAAAATGATGGTGTCTGTTCCCCTGTGGATGGCTCTTGCACTTGCAAAGCAGGTATGACTTGGTGAATGAGTCTTGTATTAACTTGTGATTCTGTTATATCTTAAGTCACAGGTAAGAAGCCTTCTCTGGATGGCTCCTGCTGTGTTTGGTGCATGACCTTGTCTAGTGTCTTTATTCTTGGGTCATGGGAGGAGGTTTGTTAGATGGTTCCTGAAATCTCTGCCTCCTTCAAAAATCTGTCAGTCTATGAACTTTTGGGTAGAGTCCACTAATGGACATGTGTCCATGGCTCTAAACATGCTGGCCTGAAGTCATCAAAAGGAATATAGCCAAGCACTGATTTTATGTGAGAACCAGACGGTGCTCATCTGTAGGTGCTGTGATAGCCAAGATCCTTCCAACTCACTGTGCATGGCTCATGGCTCCAGCTTTAAAAAAAATAAAATTGTTCTTTAGAGAAAAAAAATTCTTTCTCCTTGCAATTACAAGTATTTCACTTTCCCCAGTATAAAGAAAACTCAGCATTCTGTGGTGCACATCACTGAACATTGAAAGTGCCCCAACTGCAGAGCTCTTGCCCAAAAGCTCACATAGGTGTTCAGGTACGCACGTGGTGCTGGTGGCTGTGTGCTGTTTAGTCAGAACCAACCAATAGCTGACCCTCGAGTGGATTTTCAGAGACAGTAAATTTCATGGGCGGAGATTGGTCATCCTCCTACAGAGCAGCTGGTGGATTCAAACTTCTTGCCTTTAGGATTGCAGTGCAGCTTTCTTACCAGTTGGTCACCAGGGCTCCCTTCAGATACTTATGGTGCCTTTTATTAATTTCTTATGGGGCCTTAAATAGCAGAACCAATACTTGATGCTCCTACTGAGTCTAGAGGACACTGCTGTGCATCTCCAAGACATTTCTATGGGAAAACTTGGTGTGGGCAGGCTCTGGAAACACCCCTCACCACATGTCTTTGTTGCCTCTTATGCTCTGGCGTCTTGTCATGACAGGCTGGCACGGGGTGGACTGCTCAATCCGCTGCCCCAGTGGCACATGGGGCTTTGGCTGTAACCTAACATGCCAGTGCCTCAACGGAGGAGCCTGCCACACTCTGGATGGGACCTGCACGTGTGCACCTGGATGGCGTGGGGAGAAATGTGAACATCTCTGCCAGGTACATTCTGACCAGTGAACCAACACGGAGTGACTGGGGAACTTATAACAGAGAGTTCACTTAATTTTGCAGGTTTTCTGATTTAAATTGGGTAAGTCTAAACAAAACTTCAGTAACTGCTAAATAAATTGAAGTGTTTTAGGCTCAAACTGGATATAGAATTGGAAATAGCATAGCTGTGGAGGGTGGATTGGGAAGCTTTATGGGAAATGCTTCCCTCACCCCTATCTGCTTCCTACTCCTCTTTATTTTTTTCTCCCTTCATTCACCCATCTCTTGGTGGCAGCCAGTCTACAGTGTTTGTCAGACCCCCTGTGTATGTCTGTCAAATCTTCAAATATTTTGTTTCTATTATAATGGAAATCATGCACTCTTTGGGGTAGAAAGTGGCAGTGAATTGAAAGGGGGTGGTGACTAGTGTCACAGAAATGCTCAGTGAGATGGTGAAAGGAGGTTTAAAAACAGCTGTCTTTTAATGTCAATATCTCCACAGCTACAAGAATCTCCAAAGGTCTCGCTACTTCACCTCTGACTCTATTCTGTTGGCTTACTTTTGAGTGTTTTTGTCATTAGAAATTCTACATTGGGTTTACTGCAGGTTGTCAGGGTACAAATGGGAAGTACACTCTGTAGCAACATACTGGTTTCTCTTTCTTCTTGTAACACATGGCCTGCTCCTTTCTTCTTTCCTATCATTTTTCCTTCACACTGAAATCCTTTTCTCCTGGACATTCTGTTGGTGGGGTACACTTCCCCTTGCAGGAGATCACTCTGAAAGTTAAGGATCAGGGTACAGGAAGAGAGCCTTCTACTGGGTCTTTTTTTTCTCTCAGGCCTCCCTCTCTTAAGTACAACCCACTTCTTGAGATGCGTGGGATCCTGTTCAGGATGATTCCCTGACTTCCAAGTCCATGGAAGTTAAGTTGGCTTTACTGTGTTGCATCCTTGGCCAATGATTAAAAATGGTCAGTACTTTGAGATGAACTTGAAGTTAGCTTTGCACCCTAGTCTGAATATGCACATACCGGAGCCCCAGCATAATCCTGGTTTTTCCCCCTATGTTAGCTGTGTTAATAAACCAAGAAACACCTTGTCCCATTCTAAAAGTATGAGATCAGTATCAAACCCAAACCCAGTGTCACTGAGTGAACTCAGATTTCTAGTGACTTGCCATTTGGCTTCTGAGATTATAAATCTTAGCAAGAGGGGACTGTCCATCTCCTTCCTACCGAGTGGCTGGTGGATTTGAACTGACAGCCTTTATGCTAGCATTGTAACTCAAAATGAACTACATACATCACCAGAACTTCTTTTAAATCAGTGCAGCAAAGCTAACTTCTAGCAAAAGTTCTTGTTAGGTTTCCTTGTGTTGATTCCAGCTCAGCAAATACACACAACAGAACAAAGCACTGGCCAGTCCTATGCCCTTCTCTCCCAATTTTTGCTGTTTGTGTCTGTTGTTACAATCAATGTCAATCCCACTCACTGAGGGTCTTCTTCTTTTACACTCCCCCTCTGTTTGTCTGAGCATGATATCCTTCTCCAGAAACTGGTACTACCTGATAACATGCCCAAAGTCTTTGCATTCTCACTTCTAATGGGAATTATTTCCTCAATTTTCTTTCAGTTCTTCCCTGTTTGCCGATGCCCTTTTATTTTATCTGCCATCCTTGCTTCTAACAAGACATTAATGGAGTCCAAAAACTGGTTTATTATTGTTTTCATCTTTTTTACTTTAATAATTTCTTCCAAATGAGTATGCCTTTTAGTACCCACAGTCTGCTTCATGACCCTTCTCCTGTTCTTCCCTCTTGATAGGTGGGCGGGCATGCAGTGTTTCTCCTGGTCCCTGGGCCATGTCGGGAGGAAGGAAGTGCCCTTCCTCAGTTCATTAGGACCTGATCTGAAAGGATTGGGGTATAAATGCATAGCTCCCTATTCTTCTCCTAAAAATGGAATAATCATGTCCATAAGGATTCTAGGCTCCATTGGACCACCCAAGCTGGCGTGCCTGTGATGACAGAGGAGCTGGGAGAGGAAGATTGAGCAGTGTGTGCCAAAATGTACCATCCTCGCTTAGGAGGCAAAATAGCTCATGCTGTGGAGACTTCTCTGTGGATAGGAAGACATTAACTAGGAAAGAATTAACAAAAGGTTTTCATTTTATTCTTTGTAGCTCCATGTATCTCATAGGGACCTTAGAGAAATCAACTTAATAAGAATCAAACTTCTTTTAAAATGTATTAATTTTTCAGTGTCAGAGACTTCTTATCAGGGTCATGGGCTTCTCTTTCCATTAAGTAATATTTGTTGTTGCTGTTGTTGTTAGGTACTGTCGAGTCGTAGATGACTCATAGCAACCCTATGAACGAAAGGGTGAGCACTGTTCATAGAGTTTCCGGAGGCAAGCCATTTTGGAAGTGGATCCAACTCCTGCTTCCAGGCTATTTAGAGTATAATATATTTTATGGAACCCTGAACTGTTTTGTAAAATCTTTAGGAGCAGAAAAAGAAAATGATGGATAGATAGATAGATAATTTGTTTGTTGTTGTTATGTGCTGTTGTGTTGACCACTACTCATAATGACCATATAAACAACTCTATCCTGTGCAAACCTCACTGTCTCTGACTCCCTTGAGAACATAGTTATAGTCACTGTGTGAAATCCTTCTGGTTCATTGCCTTTATTTCTTACATTAACATCCAAACATATATAAGTTGGGTCTTACCATAAAATAACAAAAGTTGTTTTTATTAACTGACATATGAAAGTACAAGAATAAGATATTAGCTTCATTATTCACACCATGATAGCAGACATCAACTAAAATATGAGTGCTTTGAAAACATGGATTTCTTTCAGGCTCCAGTTAAGGGAGTGAGTGGGGGATAAGTAAGAATACCCAAGAAGAGGTGATTATAATTGGTGTTCCTGAGAAGCGCTTTGGGAGAATAGAGGACTGTGTCTGAAATGGTGCCAACTGTGGCCCTCTTTATTTCCCATCGTGGGATTTTCTGTGCTCTTATTTCTTTCTTCAATGCTTTCTCCAACGCAGGATGGCACCTATGGGCTGAACTGTGTTGAGCGCTGTGACTGCAGCCATGCGGATGGCTGTCACCCCACCACAGGCCATTGTCGCTGCCTCCCTGGATGGTCAGGTGAGATTCGAGGGCACAGCTGGAAATGTGGTAGGAGTGAGTTAAATTAACACTCAGGCTGTTCCTTTTGACTCTAGAGAAACACACACAGTCAACTTTTCATGAAAAATGAAAATACAATAATGTGTCTGCTAAATGTACGACATGTTTTTGTGCAAGAAATATTACTGCTATATCTACTTAATCTGCTAACCAAAGATAGATTTTTTTTTATGAATCTGTGCAGTAACAGTTCTCCTGAGCCCACATGTAAAGTCCTACTGTCAGTGTTTAAATAGGAAGATGGGGAAATGTAAATTGCTGTGAAGATCTCAGCAAGACTTCTGTGGTATCTTTTGAGCAGTGAGGAAAGAATGACTGAAGGAAAAAAAGAAACCCTCTAAGAATATAACTAGGCTTACCCAGTGAGGCGTAATAGATTAATATTAAGGTGATGAATATGTGGGCATTGAAATGTTCTTTGCTGTAAATAAAAGATCTTAAACTCTCTTTTTCTTGCAACAATGCTTAAATCATGCCATATTCATAAAACGGATGAGTAGCACTTTGTTAACCATAGGGTGGAGGATTTTCCCCATTTGTATGCTTTTACGGTTCTAGCCAGAAAGTGTCAAACTAACAGTCAGCTGGAAGAATTGTCATTTTTGCTCATAATATATATGTATATATTGGAAATATGTCACTAAATGTCTCAGAAAATGGCATCTTGCTCTTCTATTTTTATAAACCAACCAAGCTTGATGTAAAAAGACAAATAAAGAAAATTAAAACCAAACTAATAGAATTTTAAACATTTATTAAAGAAAATTACCCACGGGAATACAATTGGAAAATTATTGAGCTTTAAGATGAATGAACTGAACACAGTACTATATATTAATGTCTACCAAAAGTAAAGCACTGTTGCCAGTGTACAAATATACATTGAAACTCTGTTAAACTAGAAACTGAAGTAGATGTAGGTAAGTGAATCAAAACTCTAAAAAATTATCTTTTCTTTTGAAGTCATTTTGTAAGCTCTTTGTGTGTATGCATATATCTGCATGTGTATGCATACCTATACCATTGGTATGAGATGGATTGATACAGTGACTAAGGCAATGGGGGTGGGGGTGTCAGAGCCAGTAAAACTGCCTCAGGACAGAGCAGGCTTCAGAGCTGCTGTACACAAGGTCGCCAAGAGTTGCAGGTGACTTAACAGCACCATCACAAGAACATGGAAACAGCCCAAATGCCCAACCACAAACAAATGGATTGAGAAATCATGGTACATTCTCACAATGGAATACTATGCAGCACACAGGAGCAATGATTTTGTAAATTATTACATAACTTGGGAGGAGCTGGAGAGCATTACGCTGAGTGAACTAACTCAGTCACACAAGGACAAATATTGTATAAAACCATTATTGCAGAATGAGTAGAAGGATCCAAGGGGGTGGGGGAGGGTGGAAGCAGAGGGATGAGAATGTGCAGGGGAACGGGGGATTATTCATGGAGTTGTACAATTTGATGGGTGGGGAGTGAGGGAAATTGGAAGAATCTGTTCTCAAAAACAATGTATTCGAATTTGGTAAATAAACTAGTACAAAAATTAAATTAAACTATTCTCTCCCCCATAGACTTCAATGCCATAAACATATTTCATCCAGTTTTTCTCGGCCTTATCCCCACCCCGATGCCAGCCTCATTCTACAACAGTAGCACCATACAGCATTTGTCCCTTTGTGACTGAGATACCTCACTCAGCATAATGTCCTCCAGGGTCACCCATTTTGAATAATATTGCATGAGTTCCTT
>NW_006399796.1:15859715-15866681 GCF_000299155.1 Elephantulus edwardii
ATAAATTAAAATATTTTTAAAAATTAGATTAAAATTTTTAAAATGAAAAAGAAAAACAACCAACCACCACCTTCATTAGTATCACTAGGGCTAGTGCTGCCTAATTCAGTAATTCACAGTTTCACATCCCCTCCCTTCATGAACCTCCTCTACTACCGGATCATACAGAAGCCTTAGTAATGTTTATTACCAACTTTGTTGTTATTGTTGTGTACCATCAAGTTGGAACTGACCCATACCTGACGCTCCAGTGGGTTTTCAGAGACAGTTACTCACTCAGAAGGAGATAACCCATCTTTCTCCTGCAGAGCAGCTGGTGGACTTGAACTGCATAAATTCAAGACTGCAACACAGACTTCTTACCCCGAAGCCACCAGAGCTCCCTCTCAACTTTAACCATAGAAATATTATGTAAGAGATACAGTGGTAAAAACACTTAAATGCAATGCTTCTTATTGTTATTATTGTGTACTGTCAAGTACAACTCATGAACCCTATGAACCTTGTTCTATCCTGTGCCATCATCCTCATCATCTCTGACATACTCGAGTCCATTGATAACATCACTGTGTGGTTTCGTCTCACTAAAGAGCTTTCTATCTTTCTGATGCTCTTATCCAAGAAATAGCCCCTCCTGACAACATGTCCAAAGTATGTGAAACAACACTTCACTATCCTTGCTACAAAGGAGCACTCTGGCTTCACTTTCTCCAAGAACAAATATGGTTTTGTGAAATATACATGAATTATATTATTAGTAACTGTGTAGAGACTGCTTTTTTTTGGTTGGTTTAGGCTTTTTCCTTTTGTTTTGCTTTAATACTAGTTTATTTACAAAATTTGAATACATTATTTTCGAGAACAGATTCTTCCAATTTCCTTCACCTCCCACCCATCAAATTGTACAACCCCATGATTAATACCCCACCCCCACCCCGCACATCCTCAGCAGCACGCAGAAGCAATGATTTTGTAAATCATTACCTAATTGGGAGGCACTGGAGAGTGTTATGTTTAGTGAATTAACTCAGTCCCACAAGGACAAATATTGTATAAAACCATTATTGTAGAATGAGTACAAGAATCCAAAGAGGATGGGGCAGGGTGGAAACAGAAAGACTACTTTTGATATTTTCCTTTTTTTGCTTTAATTACTACTTTATTCTTAAAATTGTTCTTGATATAAATTCATAGATACTAATTACCACATCTTAAAGTATTTGCATTTCCCTGATAGCTAATGATGTAGCATATGTTTTCATGTGCTTATTAGCAATACCTTATTTTGATCCTTTGTTCATTTTTTAATTGGATTGGTACAGGATAGAGCAGGGTTTGGGGCCTTTGTACATAGGGTCACTATGAGTTGCAGGCAACTCAACAGCACATAACAGCAACAAGTACCTTATATCAAATTTATAATTAGCAAATGCTTTTTCTCAATTCTATGGACTGTGTTTTCATAGTGTCCTTTATAGTATAGTACCTTTTGTTTTTGTTGCTCTGTACTGTCAAGTTGGAACTAACCCATACTTCACCCTCAGTTGGGTGTTGAGAGTCAGTAAATTGCACAGGAGGAAATTGTCCATCTTTCTCCCTTGGAGCAGCTGGTGGACTTGAACCATATACTTTTGCAATGGCAGCACAATTCCTTGCCACTAAAGTCACCAGAGCTCCATTAATACATTTTAATTTCTCTGAAATCTAATTTACCTAATTGTCCTTTGGCAGCTTGTATCTGTGGTGTTATAGCTAAAAAAACCATTGTATAACACAAATTTGCAAATACTTATTCCTACTTTATCCTAAGAATTTTATACTCTTAGCACTTATAATAAGGTCTTTGGGTAATTTTCAGGTAATAGTTCATTTGTTGTTTTTTTAATTTGACATATTACAGAGGTAAGTAGGAATACGAGTATTAGAACTAGAAATAATTCAGGATCTCAGTTTCATTGTTGTTGTTGTTGTTGTTATGTGCCATAGAGTTGCTTGTGACTCATAGTGACCCTGTGTACAACAGCCCTAAACTCTGCTCTGTCTTGTGCCAATCTCACTGTCTTTGGCACTCCCATCTCGACTACCCCAGTCACTGAGTCAATCCACCTCATAGAGGGCCTTCCCCTCCTGCGCTGTCCCTCCACCCTCCCAAGCATGATGTCGTTCTCCAAGGACCGGTCTCTTCTTACAACATGTCCAAAGTATGTAAGACAGAGACTCAGAATCCTTCCTTCCAAAGAGCCACCTGGTTTAACCCTTTCCAGGATGAATCTGTTTGTTTTCCTAGCAGTCCATGGTACCCTCACTACTTTTCTCCTGCACCACAGCTCAAAGGCATCAATTCTCCTTTTGTCCTCCTTGGTCATTGTCCAACTGTCTGATGCATAACAAGTGATTGTGAAGACCATGGTCTGTATCAGATGCATCTTAGCCTCCAGAGAGACACCATTGCTCTTCAGTACTTTGGAGAGGTCCCTAACAGCAGACTTTCCCATGGCAATGCGCCTTTTAATTTCCTGGCTACTCGTGCCAAGAGTGTTGACTGTGGAGCCAAGCAACCTAAAGCTGTGTACAATCTCAATCTCTTCACCATCCATCCTGATGCTTCCATTTGGCCCAGTGGTGCAGGCGCTTCAGGTCCTCCTCAGTTTCAGCAAGCAGGGTTGTGTCATCTGCATAACACAGATTGTTGATAGATCGTCCACCAATCCTGATGCCACACTTCTCCTTATAGAGCCCAGCCTCCCAGATAATCTGCTCTGCATACAGGTTGAAAAGGTATGGAGATAGGATGCATCCCTGGCGTACGCCCTTCCCAATTTTGAACCATGCAGTGTTCCCGTGCTCTGTTCTGATGATTGCCTCCTGGCTTTCTAAATCTTAAGTCAACAAAAGAAATCATAAAAAAGAACAAGGAAGTTGTATTTAAACAACCCACTTCTAGAATACCTCCCTCCTCTGTATCAATTCAGCTGAAATATTCCAAACCCCAACTTCTATTGCTTAATGGAAATTAAGCTTGATATAACAGCAAGCCATCTAATAACTGAAAGCAATGTCAAGAATGAATTCCAAAGGTTACTATTTATACTGATTTTCATTTTTTTATTGGTTTGCTTATAAAGTTTGTATGCATTGTAATTTTCAGATAATGTTTGTATATTGTGTAAAGCTTAACCCAACTTTATTCTCTGACTTGCATATGTCCAGTTTTCTCAGCATTATTTCTTGAAAAGAGTATTATGACCATATTGAATTCTCTTGTATTTTATTGAAACAAGGAGGAAATGCCTTCTGTAAGTTATGGGGGTTTGGACATTCAGTTGATCTCTTTGTCCTCATGTCTATCAGGTCACTATAGATTTTAGTCAATTTTTAAACCAGAAAGTGTGAGTTCTCTTTATTTTTCTGTTTTTTTAATGACTATTATGTGTCTTTGAAGTTCCTCATAAATTTTAGGATCAACTTGCCTGTTTCCTAGAGCATAGAACAGGAATTTTAATGGCTATTGTATTGAATCTCTAAATAATTTAGCAAGTTATTTCCTTAATGACAATGTTGTTTGTTAGTACCTTGGATCTTGTTGAGACTTTCTTTTAGAGACTTTTCTTGTTGAGGTTTCTAACCAAGTGACTTGACCAATTCTCACTGTTCGATTTTTATTTCCTGATGACTACTTTGGAAAACAGAATGATGTTTCTGTAAATGAAATTCAAGTCTCCAGGAGTTGACGGCATACCAATTGACAGACACTGCCCTGGATGTGCTCACTAAGTTGTGCTAAGAAATCTGGAGAACAGCCCACTGACTGGAAAAGATCAGTATTTGTTCCCATTCCAAAGAAAGATGACCCAACAGAGTACAGAAATTATCGAACAATATCATTAATATCATACGCAAGCAAGATTTTGCTGAAAATTATGCAAAAACTTTTGGAACAACAATATGTCAACAGAGAACTGCCAGATGTGCAGGCTGGATTTAGAAGAGGTCGTGGTACTAGGGATATTATAGCTAATGTTAAATGGATCTTGGCAGAAAGTAGAGAATACCAGAAGAATGTCTATCTGTGCTTCATTGACTATGCAAAGGTTTAGACTGTGTGGATCACAACAAGCTGTGGCTGACTCTAAGAATGGGAATCCCAGAACATTTGATTGTACTAATGTGAAACCTATACTTGGACCAAAAGGCAGTCATCAGAACAGAGCAAGGAGACACTGGATGGTTCAAAATCAAGAAGGGGGTCCATCAGGAATATATTCCGTCTCCATACCTTTTCAATCTATATGCAGAACAGATCATCTGAGACGCTGGGCTGTACAAAGAGGAATGTTGCATCAAGATTGATGGAAGAGTCATCAACAACCTGCATTATGCAGATGACACAACGCTGCTTGCTGAAACTGAGGAGGACCTGAAGAGCTTGCTGCAGAAAGTCAAGGACTGCAGCCTCCTATATGAATTTAAGCTCAACATCAAGAAAACAAAGATTCTCACCACTGGGCCAATTGTCAGCATCAGTATGGATGGTGAAGAGATTGAGATAGTTAACAGTTTTAGTTTGCTTGGCTCCACAATCAACACTCTTGGTAACAGCAGCCAGGTAGTCAAGAGATTAATTGCATTGGGAAAGTCAACTGTGAGGGACCTCTCAAAAGTTCTGAAGAGCAACGACATTAGGCTGGAGACTAAGGTGCTCCTGATCCGGGCTATAGTCTTTGCAATTACGTGCTATGCATCAGTGAGTTGGACAGTGAATAGCACTGATAGAAGGAGAATTGATGCCTTTGAGCTGTGGTGCTGGAGAAGAGTGTTGAATATACCATGGACTGCTAGGAGAACAAACAGATTTGTTCTGGAGAAAGTGAAGCCGGAATACTCCTTGGAGTCAAGGATTCTAAGGCTTCATCTGACATACTTTAGGAATGTTGCAAGGAGGGACTGGTCCTTGGAGAGGGACATCATGTTTGGCAGAGTGGAGGGACGGCGCAGGAGAGGAAGACCTTCGATGAGATGATTCTGTGGCTGGAGCAGTGGGAATAAGTGCATTTGAGATGGCTAGGTTGGCACAGGATAGAACAGCATTTAGAGCTCTTGTACACAGGGTCACTATGAGTCACAAACGACTCAATGGCACATAACAACAACACAATATGGACAGAAGCCCCCTTGTCTTGTAATTTTCCCTTGACTTGGAAGTACTAAGACAATCCTGACTCCACAGTGTGAGATTCCAACTTCCCATTTGTTTGTTTGGTTTTCCCTTAGTAAAAGTAAAAATTGCATCACGTCATGGACTGAGCTCAATTTTGTGACTTCATCAGGGCTCTTGACGTTCTCAAATGAATTGCCTGGCATTCATTTCCAATTGGCCACGGTGAGATGAAATAAGATGTTTACTCCTGAGTAAAATTACGAGGCCTAATTATTTGTTTGGGAGTGTACTCCACTAAATCTTCATTAGTCCTATAAACACACAAAGAATGTGAGGGGGTCTTGAACACACCAGTGGAAGACCTACTCTAGTATAAATTGGGGCGGTGGGGAAGGAAGAAGCAAGAGATATGACTTGTCTTGGAGCCAGCCAGAAAATATGTTAGTTACATTCCACAGTCTGGGTCATGGGGTAAAACAAATTATCCCATATGGCCTCAGACCTGTTGGGCTCCTGTGAGAACACAGTGACTTTTTCATATGACATAATCTTGTAATCCAGCTTTCCATCTGTGGCTGGCCTACTCTTCCAAAAGCAAATGAAGCTTTGCTGTCTCATATTGCCCTGGTCACATTTTGCTTTGTGGCATATATGCCATTATGCTCCTAATCCAGGCAGCCTGCTTCACTAACTGACGTCTCTGAGGCTCCTCTGTGTAGGCTTCTGGTCTGTAAGCAATTGTGAATCTTCTTTGAGGGGTCATCCTCCACACTTACAGATGCATTTGGTATGTGCAAGCATGCATAAAGGAAAAGGAGAGTTACTACATTCTAAAGACCACCCTGTAAAATAATCAAGGAATGCTTTCTATTTCTAAACTTAAAGGAAAGAGCAGATTCTGTATATATTTACACAGAATACCATTTGGATAGTAAGTACCTTGAAAAAGCTTTTCTCAATATCAAGAAAGCATTGCTTTTTATTTACATGTTAGACTTGAAGTCAGATGATTAGCATATACTCAGGGAAACAATTCATTCTGTTTCCTTTCCACAGTGTTGTTCTAGGTGAAACGTAAGAATCGGTGGACAAGGTAACAGTACATGTGTTAACAGTGGAGCTTTTAGGAAGAAATCAATGAAATCTAACGCAGGGTTCAAGGTTCTTCATCTGACCAAATAAATAAGATGGCGTAGAGGTAGTGGTGGTGCTCAGCCTCTGAGGAAGGATATTGTGGGAGAGGCTGGTTAGGCTTTTCAATTTATAGCCAAAGATAAGGGCCAGGGGAACATTGTCCCTTCTCACAAAGAATTTGAGAACACTAAATTGAAGAAGCCATACCCAAACCTGATATGCTAAGGAAGTCAGTCTGTTCTTAATCAGTGGGCCGTTCACTATTCCTCATAACTTCACCGATTGTCTCATGCTTTATTTTTTTATGTGCAAAGAAACTGTAATTGAGAATCTCATCTCACCTGTTAATAAAATAAGTTTTCAGGATGCACTGACATAAAGATTAATTGAAAAAAAAGTTGAAACTGGCATCAAAGATGTTGTTGTTTTTGTTGTTGTTGTTGTTATGTGCCGTTGAGTCGCTTGTGACTCATAGCGACCCTATGTACTACAGCCCTAAACCCTGCTCTGTCCTGGATCAATCCACCTGATAGAGGGTCTTCCCCTCTTGCGCCATCATCCCTCCACCCTCCCAAGCATGATGTCCCTCTCCAAGGACCTGTCTGTCCCTCCTTACAACATGTCCAAAGTATGTCAGATGAAGCCCCAGAATCCTTGCCTTCGAGGAGTAGCCT
>NW_006399796.1:15868301-15902081 GCF_000299155.1 Elephantulus edwardii
CCTTGGAGAGGGACATCATGTTTGGCAGAGTGGAGGGGCGGCGAAGGAGAGGAAGACCTTCAATGAGATGGATCGATTCTGTGACTGGAACAGTGGGAATAAGTGTATATGAGATGGCTAGGTTGGCACAGGATAGAATAGCGTTTGGAGATCTTGTACATAGGGTCACTATGAGTCACAAATGACTTGATGGCACATAACAACATTTTACACCTACTAAATGAGAATCTGAAGAGTAAGTAAGGCAGAGAATGGAGCTGCTGCCAACTCTTAAAGTTGTTATGTGCATCAAGCCACTTGTGAACCTATGTGCAATAGCTCTGAACCCTGTTCTATCCTGAGCCAATCTGTTTTTGACTCACCTACCACAATTACCCTTGTTCCTGTGTCAATTCATTTCCTTCTAGATCTTTCTCTCTTGTGCTGTATCTCCATCCTTCCAAGCAGAATACCCTTCCCCAAGGACTGGTCCTTCCTGACAACATGCCCAGTTTAGTCCGCTGGAGCTTCACAATTCTTGCTGAAAGGAACAACCTGGTTTTACCCTCTCTAGGACAAACCTGCTTGATGTCAAGAAGATAAAAGATTCTCACTATAGGGCCAATCAGTAGCACTGTGATAGGTGGATAAGAAACTGATATTATTCATAATTTCAGCTTGCTGAACTCCACAATCAACATTCTTGGCACCAGTAGTCAGGAAATCAAAAGACAAGTTTTATTAGAAAAATCTGCCACCAGGCACCTCTCTAGAGTGCTAAAGAGCAATGATGTCAATCAAGAGACCAAGGTATGCCTGATCCAAACCATGGTCTTTGCAATTACTTCCTACTCTTAAAGTAACTTTCCACAAGCTTGGAGAAGGTCTGCAACCTCTCTGGGAGCACTTTTTGACAGGAAGTGTGCAAACTGAATTTCTACCTTGACTTTCATCTTTCCAAGGGTTCTTGGGTAGTTCACAATCTACAAAACCCTACTTCATTTGTAATTTTTAAAGCTGTTCTGATAGCCTAAGTATTGGCAGTTAGCAGCCTGTATACTGTTCTGGACTGCACCTAATTACTCTAGTTACTGAGGAGGGGCCTGCCCAAGAAAGCATTTCTTTAACAAATTTTTTTTCTATTGGTAAAGTACTAGAAGTATTTATACTAGAGTTTTTTGTAGTTGTTACTGTAAAAGGCCATTGAGTTGAGTACGGCTTGTAGTGGCTCTTTGAGTACAAAGAAGAATCTAAGACACTAAAGAGCTGAACAGAAGATTCCAAAAGGCAGCACGGAATGACAAAGCAAAATAATACAATGAAATGTGCGAGGAGCTAGAATTGGAAAATCAAAAGGGCCGAACTCGTTCAGCATTTCTTAAACTCAAGGAACTGAAGAACAAATTCAAACCTCAAGTTGCTACAATCAAGGATGCTTTAGGCAGAATGTTAAATGATCCAGGAGATATCAAAAGAAGATGGAAGGAATACACTGAGTCATTTTATCGAAAAGAATTGGCAGATACAAAAGAATTTAATGAAATAGCATTTGAGCCAGAGCCTATGGTGATGAAGGCAGAAGTTCAAGCTGCTTTGAAGGAAATAGCAAAAAATAAGGCCCCCGGAATAGATGGTATGCCAATTGATATATTTCAGCTAACAGATGCTGCCGTGGATGTGCTCACCAAGTTGTGCCAAGAAATCTGGAGAACAACCACTTGGCCAACTGACTGGAAGAGGTCTATATTTGTTCCCATCCCAAAGAAGGGCGACCCAACTGAGTATGGAAACTACAGAACAATATCATTGATTTCACATGCAAGCAAGATTCTACTGAAGATTATACAAAAACAACTGGAACAGTACATCAGCTGAGAACTGCCAAAAGTCCAGGCTGGGTTTAGAAGGGGTCGTGGTACTAGGGATATTGTAGCTGATGTTAGATGTATCTTAGCTGAAAGCAGAGAATACCAGAAGAATGTCTATCTATGTTTCATTGATTATGCAAAGGCATTTGACTGCGTGGATCATAACAAACTGTGGCTGACTCTGAAAAGAATGGGAATCCCAGAACATTTAATTGTGCTAATGCGAAACCTATACTTGGACCAAGAGGCAGTAGTCAGAACAGAGCAGGGCAACACTGCATGGTTCAAAATTGGGAAGGGTGTATGCCAGGGATGTGTCCTGTCTCCATACCTTTTCAACCTGTATACAGAGCAGATTATCCGAGAGGCTGGGCTCTATGAGGAGAAGCGTGGCGTTAGGATTGGTGGACTATCTATCAACAATCTGCGTTATGCAGATGACATAGCCCTGCTCACTGAAACTGAGGAGGACCTCATGCACTTACTGCAGAGGGTCAAGGACTGCAGCCTTCAATATGGATTGAGGCTCAATGTTAAGAAGACAAAAGTTCTCACCACTGGACCAATCGGTAGCATCAGGATGGCTAGTGAAGAGATTGAGATTGTTCACAGCTTCAGTTTGCTCTGCTCCACGGTCAACACTCTTGGCACCAGTAGCCAGGAAATCAAAAAACGTATTGCGATGGGAAAGTCTGCTGTTAGGGACCTCTCTAAAGTACTGAAGAGCAACGGTGTCTCTCTGGAGACTAAGGTCCGCCTGATACAGGCCATGGTTTTTGCCATCACTTGTTATGCATCAGAGAGTTGGACAATGACTAGGGAGGATAGAAGGAGAATTGACGCCTTTGAGCTGTGGTGCTGGAGAAGAGTATTGAATGTACCATGGACTGACAAGAAAACAAACAGATTCATCCTAGAGAGGGTTAAACCAAGCTGCTCCTTGGAGGCAAGGATTCTGGGGCTTCACCTGACATACTTCGGACATGTTGTAAGGAGAAACAGGTCTTTAGAGATGGACATCATGCTGGGTAGAGTGGAGGGACAGCGCAGGAGGGGAAGACCCTCTATGAGGTGGATTGATTCAGTGACTGAGGTAATCGGGATGGGTGTGTCAGAGGCAATGAGATTGGCACAGGATAGAGCAGGGTTTAGGGCTGTCGTACATAGGGTCGCTATGAGTCGCAAATGACTCGACGGTACATAACAACAACAACAACAACATGAGCTACAAATCTAAACTTTATCTTATCCTTGTCTGTTGTCACAAATTCTAACACACTCAAGCCCATTGCTGCAGTCACTGTGTCAATCCACTTGGTTGAGGGTCTTCCTTTCTTCCATTGTCCCTCCACCTTTCCAAGCACAATGTCCTTCTCCAAGGAATAGCCTCTCCTAGATACCCAAAGTATGTTAGGTGACCCTTTATCACCTTTACCTCCAAGAAGTACTCTGGCTGCATCTTCTCTAAGACATTTATATCTATATCTGTTTGTTCTTTTGACAGTCCATGAGATTTTCAGCACTCTTCTCCAACACTATAGTTCAAAGGTGTCAATTCTTCTGAGTTCATTAAAAATAGATTGTTGTTAATGTTAGGTGCCATGTATGACTCAGTGACTCTGTGAACAATGGATTTGAGTCCTGTTCTATCCTGTGCCATCCTTGCCATCTTTGATACACTCAGCCCATTGCTGTAATCACCTTTTATCAATCTATTTCATCTCTCTTTCATTGACGCCCCACCCTTACAAACATGATATCCCTTTCCAAAGAATAGTCTCTCTTAGCAATATGTTCAAAGTCTAAGAAACTAAGCTTTGCCATCCTTCCCTCCAAGAAGGACTCTGGCTTCACATTTTCCAAGATATTCTTCTTCATCCTTTTGGCAATCCATGGGATACTCAGTACTTTTCTCCAACACAACTCAAAGACATTAATTCTTATCTCATTCTTTTTCATTGTCTAGCTCTTTGATATGTTGCAGGTGATTGAGAAGACTATGGCCCGAATCACATGCAGCCTAGTCTTCAAAGTGACATCTTTGCGCTTTAATATTTTGGAGAGGTCTTTGATAATATTTTGTCAAAATATTAAATACTCTCACAAAATAGAATTAAATACTTTCACAAAGCAATATGGCTCCTTATCTCTGACTTCTCATACCAAGAGTTTTGATTATTGATCCAAAGAGATGAAATCATTGACAGTTTCAATCTTTTCTCCCTCTTACATCATGTTGACTATTTCCCCAGTGGTAAGGATCTTCATTTTCTTGATTTTGAGAAGCAATTCATATTGAAGGCTATAGTCTTTGATTTCTGCGGCAAGTGTTTCAAGTTCTCTTCATTTTCAACAAGCAAGGTTATATCATCTGCATAACACAGGTTGTTGATGAGTCTTCCTCCAATCCTGATTTCACATTCTTCTTCATAAAGTCTGGCTTAATGAATGGTTTGCTTAGCATTCAATTGAATAGGTATGGAGAAAGGATATAATCCTGACACACACTTTCCTGATATTAAACCATTTGGTGTTCCCTTGTTTCATTCAGAATGCCAGTAAACCTCACTGAATCTTGGAGGTACGAAGGAGCGACTATTAGACAAAGGGATAGAGGAATGTGGGGAGAAGAAGAGTGCTCCATTGACTCAAGCCAAGAAGGGGGCATAGGAGGGAAGAGATTGTAATAGGAGTCAGGCATCTCAGGTCATCCCAGCAAGCAGATCTAAGCCTGGTGTGGCCCCAGCCCTTCTCCAGAAGGAACAGCTATCTCTCTTTCCCAAGTTACTAGAGAAAGACCAAATGGGACCCCTTGGATACGTGGACTGCTATTTCAGGGACTACAACCCTCCAATATGGCTTATTAGAGGACTTATTGATACATAAATTATTACAATTAGGGTAGACCTGGCTTCCTTTTTCGGGTGACAGTTGAGTGCAAAACATTATTTGATTATCCAATTAGCAAAGTGAGCACAAGCTTTCTTGGGCTTATTTACTAATCCATAGGATGCCATTTCATTTCCCCCCCAACACCTCAAAGATTCTCTTCGGGGTATGTGTCTGTCCCAACTTTCCTACGAAAATTGCAGCTTTTTTTCAAACTTACAATCCCTGACAGTGATGGAATATTCAGAAAACAAGGTCAAAGTGAATTTACTAGTGTCTTTAACCTGTAGAGAACAGTTTCCCCTGGGAAATTGTTTACTACAGATTAGTAAATAAATTTGTGTTTACTATGTTTATTGGCTAATCCACCACTTTGAGGGGGAGGTGTTACTTTAAAGCAAATGAACTTTCATTAACACGCAATCACTCAATTACCTACATATGCAAATGACTGGCTTACTGACCCTTGGAGGTACTGAAGAATATAGAGAATGTGTATGTATACACACAAGAGTCGCCCTGCAGGGCTCTTTGAGTGATGTTAGGGAAAGAAAGCTCAATAAAAACAGACCCCTGGGCATCTGAAGTAAGCGTAGAAGGAGGGGCTTGCTTTCTGAAAAGAAAGTTACAGAAATATAGGCCTCCAAGTTCCCAGATTGCCCCATTTGCCTAGGATCCTGTGTTGTTTACATTTCTTGGGGGTCTAGACTAAGGCAGCCCATGCTGTCTGGTCATTTTCTTTTCCAGCTGCAAATGTAAACATCTTTGCCTCACATAACTTACCAAGGATTTTCCCTACTGACGACTCATATAAAGCAAATTTCTTTTTAATGCCCTTCTAAAATTCATAGTACTTGCGTAGAAATATTTGCTTTGACAACCATGTTTTGCATATCTGTACATCCTCCATACCCAGATGGCTTGGACAGTGGGAACAGGAAGACAAAGTGATCATATTGAGAACTGCAGGAGCTCAGGCTTGCTCAGGGTAGACACTCGTCAGCAGAAGAGCGCATGCCTGTGAACTCCATCTGTACACAACTGTACCGTGCTGGTTTCTTCTTTGGAAAATTAGAAAAGTGGAAAAAGTATGAATGACATTATGACTAAATCCAATACATCCCTCAGGTCTACTTATTAACAAATGTCTCTCTTTGCTCTAATGTATGCTTAATAGCTTGGTGTCCAGGAATGAGACATTGAATCGGACTCATTTCTTTCATTCATTAACTCCCCACAAATTGCAATACTGGCATAAGGAATAGAGATAATTAAGCAGGGCAGGGAGTTTGGGTTATACCTCTGTGAGGGGAAATAATGACACCCCAGATGATTAATTTCCCGCATTCATGCAATCACCAATGTCCAGAGAATGCTGATTTCCCATTGAGGCCGCTGGCATAATGCATCAGGCATGAAATGCACGAACATTTCTTTAGAGCTGCTTAGCTGAAGTTTATCACGATCATTCAGCCATTGCCTAGCAACTTGCGAAGGCTATCAAAGAGCTCTTTGTCCTCATCCTGGCAAAAACAGTCCCTGACAGATCTCCTTATCAGCATTATACCATTTATCAGAAGAAATGCTTCCCTTGCATCTGATATTCCTGTAATTTAAAGATACCCTCGCCACATTTGCCCCTTCCTTAGGAAATTATTTCCTGGAGTGGCTAGTATTAAAGTCTTTATCTGTCCTGTAGTAAACATGCCAAATTAATTTTCTCAAGTAGTTGCGTAATTCTGTTGCTTTGTTGCAGTCTGGGGGCTGACAGAAATCACCGCCCTGAGATCATCAAAGATACCTTCTCAACAGCAAGCAAGGCAGGCCTGAGAACTGCTGGCCTAAGTAGGGATACATTTGCATACACAAAATATAAATCTGCTAAGGTCATGGCTTGTTTATATTTCCTTTCCTAAGGGATTCAAAGAAGGGTATATATAGCTGTTCTAGGCCATTGGAAAGTGGTTCTGAGTGTTATGTTGGAAAGAAACAACTTTGCTTATTGATTCAACAAATACTTAACAGCTTTCATGTGCTGAGCATTGCAGTGAGCAAAACCAAGCAAGCATCCTCTCTCTTTCATGGAATTTCCAGAATTCACTACTCTGAGTGGAGTGGGAAGAAAGGAAGCTTCTGCATCTGTACTTTTTCCTCTCTCATTGTCATCAAGTCAGAACTGACTTATAGGGACTCTCTGTTGTGTTTCAGAGGGTGTAGGGAGCCCGGGTGACCTAGTGGCAAGAAGCTGTGCTACAATCCCAAAGGCATGCAGTTCAAGGCCACCAGCTGCTCCAAGAGAGAATGATAGGCAGTCTCCTCCATGCAATTAATTGCCTCTGAAAACCCACGAGAGGGTCAGCTATGGATTGGTTTCAACTCTATAATACACAACAACAGGTCATATAGGAGGAAATTGCTCATTTTTTCTCACATAGAGTTGCTGATGGATTCAAAGAACCAGAGAGAAGCCAACTTCCTGCGGCTACTCATTAGAGTGCTCCTATATCTTTCCAGAATGCACCCAGCCCCTGCATCCTAACTGCTATTGACTTAGTTCAAGATCTGATTGTTTTTTACATATTTCACCTGGGTAGCTTCAACACCTGAATGGCTCACAGCCTGCAAATGTCTTCTACCCTTTTACAAGATACGAACTTGCTTACATGTCTCTTCTACTTAAATATTGCTCATTCAGTCCCTATAACACCAACCTGAAGCTTACATTACAATTCATGTCAGGACACTGCGCAGTGGCTCACAATCCTCTCCTACTGCTCTCAGCCCCAAAATCGCACTCATGGGTAACATGTGATTTCTGAAAAATATACATCTATTTTGGGGGGCCTCTGAGTCTGCCACCCACTGTTTCTTTATCCTTGTATCCGCATCTCCTCCTTTCTAAGTTACTTCCTTTTCTGACCACATACCTGGTAAAAGTTAGTGCACCTTATCACCCTGGAGCGACTTCTGTTTGACAACTTCCCATCAATATATCCATCAACAGGGCTAAAAGCCTGCCACATCCCTTCAACATTTGTTGAGCTGAATATTTTTCTTTGATGATATATAAGGAAACAAAGCATGGCTTGCAAAAATATGGTAAAGAATTGATGAGATCAGTGGGAACAATTAAAGGATACACAGATAGATACACACACCCAAGGGTATGCTGGAAACAAACTCACAGCTCCTTATCTCAGAGAAAGTGTCGCCGCAGAGCTGGCCATACAACAAGAGCATGGTGTTGTTAGGTGGTGTTGAGTTTGCTTTGATTCATAGCAACCCTCTGTGCTACAGAATGAAGACCTGACCAACTCTTCTACATGTTCAAAACCTCTGCTGTGCTTAAGCTCACTGTTGGAGTCATTGTGTCAATCCAAGATTCTACCAGCAGCCATATGTCTAATATGAATTGTTTTTATGTGCCATCGAGTTGCTTGTGATTCATAGCGACCCTGCGTACAAGAGCCCTAAACCCTGCTCTAGCTTGTACTAACCTTGCCTTCTCTGACACATTCATTCCCACCACCCTAATCACAGAATCGATCCATCTCATTGAGGGTCTTCCTCTCCTGTGCCGCCCCTCCACTCGCCCAAACATGATGTCCCTCTCCAAAGACCAGTCCTTCCTTACAACACGCCTAAAGTATGTCAGGTGAAGCTTCAGAATCCTTGACTCCAAGAAGCACTCTGGCTTCACCCTCTCCAAGACAAACCTGTTTGTTCCCTAGCATTCCATAATATGTTCAACACTCTTCTCCAGCACCACAGCTCAAAGGCATCAATTCTCTTTCTGTCATCCCTACCCACTGTCCAACTCTCTGATGCATAGCACGTAATTGCGAAGCCTGTATCATGAGCACCTCAGTCTCCAGCCTGATATCATTGCTCTTCAGTAGTCTTGAGAGGTCCCTCATAGATGAATTTCCAAATGCAATTCTTCTCTTGATTCCCTGGCTGCTGTTACCAAAAGTGTTGACTGTGGAGCCAAGTAAACTAAACTATCTAAATCTCTTCATCATCCATACTGCTGCCAATTGGCCCAGTGGTGAGAATCTTTGTTTTCTTGACGTTGAGCTTCAATCTGTATTGAAGGCTGCAGTTCTTGACCTTCTGCAGCAAGCGATTCAGTTTCAGCGAGCAGGGTTGTGTAATCTGTATAACACAGGTTGTTGATGACTCTTCCACCAATCTGATGCCACATTCCTCCTCGTACAGCCCAGCGTCTTGGATGATCTGTTCTGTATACAGATTTAAAAGGTATGGAGACAGAATACATCCCTGATGGGCCCCCTTCTTGATTTTGAACCAAGTAGTGTCTCCTTGCTCTGTCCTTGGCTGCTTCTTGGTCCGAATATAGAGAAACATTTATTCAACACTTCGTCTGTGAGTCTCACTACAGGAAATTTCACAATTAGAGACTTATTTCTTAGACTTTTGAAATATTCATAATCTCCAGTGAAGGTAACACGTCTATAAGAATTAATTTATATTGTTCTTTGTAGACTAGAAAATAAGAAGAATGTTAAGAGGAGGGCACAGAACATCTGTGGATAAAGGCAGAAGTGTCAACAAGAGATTATGGCACGACAAGAGTGTGGCAAAGAAAGCTTTCTACTTTTTCTGAAATAGCCTCCTCCCTGGCCAAGACATCATGTCTATTTGACTTTAAATATTCTCTCTCACTTTCATTGCCTTCAAGTTAGGTCCAACTCATAGCTGACCCTCCAGCACGTTTCCAAGGCTGTGAATCACATGACGGGAGGCTGCCCATCTTTCTATCGCAGAGCAACTGGCAGGTTCCAGCCACCAGAGAAGCACTGCCTTTGAGTTAGCACAGTTTTATACAGCACTACCAGGGCTCTCTTTAAATAGAGTGTTGTTATCTTGTGCCATTGAGTCTTTTGCAATTCATAACAACTTTATGTACAATAAATAGCTCTGAACCCTGCTCTATCCTGAGCGAGTCTCACTGTCTGATACACTTCCCCCCCATTACCCTTGTCACTATGTCAATTCATTTCATCTGGAGTCTTCCTCTTCTGAGCCATCCATCTAGCCTTCCAAACATGATGTTTATCTTCAAGGACTGGTCCTTCCTGGTCAGGTACAAGTATGTGCGACGGAGCCTCAAAATCCTTACCTCCCAGGAGTAGCTTCATTTTGTCCTCTTCAAGATAGACCTGTTCATTCTCTTGATGGCCCAAGATATGTTCAAGACTCTTCTCTTGCACCATGACTCAAAGGCGTCAGTTCTACTTCAGTCATCTTTAGTTGTTGTAAGCTCTCTGATACATATCAAGTAATTGTGAATACCATGGCCTGAATTAGATGCACTTTAGTCTCTAGACTGACACCTAATATCCATAGAAATGATGATTCGTTCTTACTGGTCATAGAAAAATAAGAAAAGCTTCAATTTTAAGGGGATCAGGAAGAAAATTGGTAAAAGAATTTTCATTTGAAGATCAGATGTCTTTACAATCCTGCTATAAAAGTAATTTATAAATGTGGCTTAAGAAATTGTGGTACATTCACACAATGGAATACTATGCAGCACTCAGAAGCAATGATTTTGAAGAATACTATATAACTTACGAGAGACTGGAGAGCATTATGCTGAGTGAACTAACTCAGCATCATAAGAACAAATACTGCACAAGACCATGATTGTAAAAGTAGAAAGATAACTAGTAAAACATGTATGGGGATCCAAAGGTGGAAGGGGTGGGAGCAGAGGGGTGAGGAGGGTGAGGGCAAAATCACAGGGTTGCACAGTTTGGTGGGTGAAGGGAGCAGGTGAAGGATATGAGAGATGTGGCAGAGACTTGAAAAGATTGTGTAATGATGGGCAAGATCCAATGGTTTTATAAAGCATAATGCATGAAGGGAAGTGGCAAGAACCTGCATTGCAATCTCCAAGGTGCATGGTTTGAACCACCAGATGCGCCCCTGGAGAAGGAGGGGCAATCTCCTCCTGTGCCTGTTGAATCAGTACACAACAAGGTGGGGGGGAAGAAGGAATCTTTAAAGCATAAGTCATAGGAATTATTGTAAAAATACAATATGAATGAAGAATGGTGTGAAACACAAAGTATACGAACTTTGCAAGCAAACCAATATAAAATTGTAAAAATCAATACCAATAAAATGTTATTTAGAAATAAGCTTTGTTAGTTTGAAATGTAAAATTGGAGACAGGAAGTTTGAGAAGATGGCCCTTAGAATTGCTTATGGTTCTCTAGAAATGGAATGATGGGTAAATTACTTGAAGAATGCTTATCTTTGCAATGTCTCTGCTTTCTATATCATGGGCCATATTCTTTGTACCAGAATTACCTGGATAAAGTTGATTATGACTGATGGTTATGCTAACCAGTTGGACAAACCTATTAAGGTGCATGGAGAAATCAGGAAATGAAGGATCACTTTATTCAGATTTGCCAATATGGCATGAAGTCATTTTTCTTAATACGCTCTGATTAAGAATATATTATGTCACCCATAAATCATTACAACCTATAATATAAGAAAGCATCGTATACTTTTTGGCCTAAAGTATGGTTCGTTCCATCTTAACTACAGTTATTAAGTGCAAAGTGAAGAAGAGGCTTGGCTCAAGTTCATAAAATTAAATCATCATAGATGGTTCTCCTTCCACTCCTAAACCATGAACCCACAAAAGTGTGTATAAAACCAGAAATAATTTGTAAAATGATGGTTATATTAACCAGATATCTACTCAGCTTCTTCTCCGTCAAAGTTCTTACTGGGAATTTTCCTGAATAACTTCAAATCAAATGTCCAGGGTGGTTATACTTTCTTCTAGCTTGTTTCACGGAGCCATGGCTCTGGGTCATAGGGCTGAGGATACGGATTTGAACAGAGTAAAGCCTGTAACAGGTTACTGTCTTTGACACGTACCTCATATTATGTTTACAGCTCATTTCCAGTAGTTTTCTATTCAACATGTTTATTGCATCTGCCTAGTACTGTTGTTGCCATCTAGTCAACTCCATTTCATGATGACCTCATGTAGACCAACAAGATATTACCTGGTCCTGTGCCATCTTCATGATCATTGATGTTTGAGTCTGTTGTGTCACTCCGTCTCATTGAAGGTTTCCTTTGCCCTCACTCACTCTCCACTTGACTAAACAAAGTATCTTTATCCAGTGATCTGGCCCTTTTGATAATGCATCCAAAATAACCACATCAAAAACATGGATAATACTCTGTGATCCATAGAGGTTTCATTAGATGATTTTTCAGAATCAAGTTACCAGGTTTTTCTTCCTAGTCCTTTCCGGTCCAGAAGGTCCCCTGAAACCTAGGAACTGTGCGTAATCTTACTGGTGATCCAATGTGAATACTTTGCTTGATCCTGCATAGCTACAAGCATCCTAGCAACACTTAACCCACCACAAACTGACGGACTGGGGTGTGCGGCATGGGGTTTTATAGTGTCTTTTGTTGTTTATTGTAGAGTTAGAACTGACCCATAGCTGACCCTCTGGTGGGTTTTCAGAGGCAGTTAATCTCACAGGAGGAGATTGTCCATCCTTCTCCTGAGGAGCAGCTGGTAACATATACAGACATATACAGTCTGCTGGGCTAGTGGTTAAGTAACTACACTTCAATCCCAAAGGTACATGGTCTGAAAACCTGCTGGAGGGTTAGCTGTGGGTAGGTTTTCCACTCGATGGTGCTCAACAACTCAGCTCCGCAATGATAAGTAAGAAATTACATTTTCTGCCTATTCATTTTCGGTTATAGTGTCTAGTGGCATCAAAAATTTAAAGTCCTTGTTGTCTGGTCAGAATTGACTCATAGCTGACCTGCTAGTAGGTTTTTTAGGCTATAAATTGCACAGGAGGAGATTGCTCATCTTTCTCCTACAGAGAGGCATGACCTTTCAGCCAACAGCACAGGTGTCTATCGACTACACTCCAGGGCTCCTTCTAATAGCATAGCAGTGGTTTAAAAGAAAAAACAAAAAAACCACAAACACTCGGTAAAACTCTGTTGCTAGTATATCACATTTAAAGGGCATAGAATTTGTAATTCTATCTCACTTTTTTCAAAAGGGATTTTCTAGAACGACATATTTGTGATCTAAAGGGTGGGGAGGGGGACCATTGTAGGCACAAATTCCATATTTTATTATGTGTGGAGCATTTAAATCTCAATTGGCTTCATTACAGGCTTGGTAGCCTTTCTTTAAAAAGTGGCCCAATCTGAAATAAAAGTCCCTTGTTGGTGTGAACCAGACACAATGAAGTCTGCGTGCTTTCATGCCTACTTAACAGCCTTTACCATGTGGGAGACTTTCAGAAGAAGAAAAAGGGAGCAATAAAAAGTAGAGAGTTACAGTTCAGTAAGAAGGGCTGTTCACCAATTATCAACACCCATGATGACATTTTTTTTTCTTAATCAATTTAAAAGCGGAAACCAAGACACAGAACATGGCGTTCTCAGCTTCCTTTGAGCTGTGGGTTATTTGTGTGGTGGAATCCTTGAGAGTGTGTGTGTGTGCCTGTTCTTATCATGTGCTCATTTAGTTTGAGGCCAGCGGTCACCAGTTCACCACTAATTATAACTCATTCTCAATTGCCTTTCAATGAAAAGAGTGTTTCTTTGAGTTGAGAAGAATTTTTACAAGCTAGAGGCCCCCATTAACTTTCAAATAAAAACTTGCAAGAGACTTCCATTTACCTCAAACAAAACCTGACTTCACTTTTCATTTTACAACATCAGATTTTCTTTATGGTTTTTATAATGCTTAATGTTTATTCCACCATCACTGATTCCAAAGTTTCCTTTTTTCAAAATAAGTTAGAAGCCTGTATGTCATTTTATAATAATAAAGAGTGTAGATAGCTATAAATAACTGCTTGTGATATTCTATCTATACCTGTCCAATGTTAGATTAAAATTTTAAAGCTGAATTCAGAGGCGTATGTTAATGTATCTTTTTATCTGGCACAAAGCATCATCAAGATATTTTAAGATTATGCCTAAGATTTTCTCCAGGGGAAAGTTTCATTTATGTGGAATAATTTAGCTGAATTTTGCTTTGCCTTGCATTTCATACTTTGCTCATTTTTATGGAAAAACAAAGAATTCAATGGTGGTGAAATAGCTGAGAATTACCTGATACCATGCCTTAATAAATGTTTATAAGTTTTGCATTTTATAGACAGAGCATTCTCTGAACCCTCCTCCTAAAAAAAGAAAAATCAGTCTAACAAAGATTTTATTTCTGCTCTTTTCTTACTCCATCAAAAAGTTCTGAGCTTTTTTTATTTAATTTCTTTATGTTTGAATGAAGCTGTGGATGAGATGATAAAGATTTTAAGCCTTTTGCAGCTTTTCACTCAGTGCTGCCTGTTGAAAACTCAGATGGATTGCTATGACCTTGGCTATTGTCTCTGATTTAGACTCTCCACAGTACCCGCCAGATCTCTCACTCAGACTTCTCCCATGTGCGTTGTTTCAGGTGTCCACTGTGACAGCGTGTGTGCTGAGGGACGCTGGGGCCCCAACTGCTCCCTGCCCTGCTACTGCAAAAATGGGGCTTCATGCTCCCCAGATGATGGCACTTGTGAGTGTGCGCCAGGATTCAGAGGCACCACTTGTCAGAGAAGTAAGTGCCTCCCCTCCCTGGGCCCCATGCACTGAATAGCTATTTGTGTTCCCCAGCTCATGCTGTAGTGACATTCTGTTGCAGTTGAGGGCAAAGAGGAGTGGAACAGGTCACCCTGTCCTTTGCTGGATGGACACTTCCTGGGAACTTTTACTCTTCAGAACCTTCAGCATTAACCTGACAGATGGGGCTTTAACCAAGTCTTCTCAGTAATGATTTCATCGCCCACTGGCACTACCATCAGGAATATGTTTCTTGATCCTCCTTAAATCTTGCAAATGGCGTTCCAGAAATCCAATGACCTGTAAATATTTTATTCAACAATTTGGCATTGGCTTTATCTCAATTACCAGAAGACAACATCAGCCAAGCCTTGCAGCTACTCATGCACTCTGCCAAGAGTCTAAATGTCCATGTTTGGGTGATAAAAGCACTGCAGGGTTAGAAGTGAGAGCTGTTGACAATGCTCAGTGGAATTTTTTAGTAAGATTTTAGAAAATCTACAATTAAATATAAGACTATTCACAAGCCTTAACTTGGGTCCATTACGAGCAGCAAACAGCTTCTAAATCTGACTGTGGTTGCTGCTGTTCAGTTTTTGAACTGGAATTACCTCATAGCTGAGCCCCCATCAAGTTTTCAGAAGCTATAAATCACAGAGGAGGAGATGACCCCTCTTTCTTTTACAACTCTGACTGTAGACCTAGTACTTAATTGCCCGGAGTGACTCTTAAAGAATAACGGATCCACTCGTGCATTGAAAGTCCTTATTTGGGACTTCTTACTACTTAGAGTAGTATTTCATTCATTCATTTATTCATTTATTTGTTCAGCAGCAATGTTTTGAACCCCAGTCTAGGCTAAGCTTCAGGATAATTAGGGACATAAGTAGGGAATAGAAGACTACAGGATTCCTGCCTTTAAGGAAATCAGAATTTCAGTACTGAATAAGGGCCTTGTTTCTTGTGTGGTTGTAGCTTTTATACTTGGAAAATGTACATTTTTAGCATCTTTTTTTAAGTTTATTTTTCCCATTTGCATGTGACTGTTTATCGCATGTGGCCTAACCGAAACTTTTAACTAGATCCAACATAGAATGTGAGAGAAATCTATCTGAAGAAGGATGACTGTGGGTCCTTGTTCGTTTCCAGTTTGCTCCCCCGGGTTCTACGGGCACCGCTGCAGCCAGATGTGCCCGCAGTGTGTGCACAGCAGCGGGCCGTGTCATCACATCACTGGCCTGTGTGACTGCCTGCCGGGCTTCACAGGGGCTCTCTGCAATGAAGGTGAGCTGTGTGAGGGTGAGCACACCACAGGGAGTCTGTCCTGAGCTTCCCCAGAGAACATCTCTCCACTTACTAGCTCTCGGTCCTCTCCATTGGGCTGTGTCTGCAGCTCCTGGAGATACAGCTTGGGCTTTGGAAGAGCCACCTTACCACACAGTAAAATCCCTCCCTTCTCTGAGATGTGCAAAAGGCTGTTTTTAATTGGGAGCATCCTCCTATGAAAAGTCATGAAGGATGGTGACTCCCTGATTGAGACACCGGGAAGTCGGTTTTCAGGAAATGTGATGATGCTTTGTAATTTGTGATGCCTTCATGAGGGTCTTTGGCTTCATAAGTTTGTGAAAATGAGCCATGTTGGAGGCAAAGTGGTACACCAGGGCTAGGTCAAGTGACCTTTAAAATCTCTGCTGGCCCATGAGTCTAGGATTGTGTTAGCTGGAATATGATTGTGAGTTTCTGACAAATAGCTTCTTCACAGTGTGTCCAAGTGGCAGATTTGGGAAAAACTGTGCCGGGATTTGTACCTGCACCAACAATGGAACGTGTAACCCCATTGACAGATCTTGTCAGTGTTACCCAGGTTGGATCGGCAGTGACTGCTCTCAACGTAAGTCTTACTTGATTCTCAAATCTCTCAGAACAAATAATTACACTTTTGATTTGTTGATTTTAAAATTCGTTATGCTCGTAATCTGAAGCTTTATTGTTATTTTCTAATTACTTTTCCCCTCCTGTATGGCTCAATGCAGAGGTCTAGGGAAGAAGCTAAATCTATTTCATTTTTATTATTCACATTTTGGTGATCTGTGATTCACTAAATTAAAATGAAGGTCTACTAGAAGGTCACCTTCTTTGTATCAATCTGGAGTTAAGAATTGGGAAGTAAAGAAGTAGAATGTCAATGATGTGAGCCTTAGATATCTGTTGGGATCATGAGTCAAATCTAATGCCATTTTAAAGAGCACTCTGGTGGCCTCGTGATAAGAAACTGCACCACAGTCCACCAGCTGCTCTGTGGAAGAAGGATGGGCAGTCTCCTCCTGTGCAATTTACAAACTCTGAAAACCCTCTGGAGGGTCAGCTATGACTTGCTTGTGATTTGTCAGCACACAACAGCAACAATGGATTTAAACAGGGAGCTCTGGTGGCTTAGTGGTAAGAAGCTATGCAGCAATCCCAAAGGCATGCAGTTCAAATCCACCCACTACTCCACAGGAGGATGAGCAAGCTCCTCTTATGTGATTTACTGCCTCTGAAAACTTGCTGGAGGATCACCTATGAGTTGACTCCAACTCAATGCACACAGCAACAGCCCTACAATCATTAAAACACTGTCTGCCAATTTCAAGGCTGGTGGTTTGAACCCATCAACCACCCTGCGGAAGAAAGATGAGATAGCCTGCTTCTGTAGAGATGTATTGTTGTTGTGTACCGTTAAGTTGGAATTAACTTATAGCTGACCCTCCAGTGGGCTTTCAGAGGCAATAATTGCATGGGAGGAGATAGTCCATCCTTCTCCTGGAGAAGAGCTAGTGGATTCAAAGGGCTGCCTCCTGGTTAACTGTGCAGCTTCTTACCAGTAGACAAGAAAAGCTTCTTGTAGAGATTTGGAGAGCCTGAAATCCTGTGGTAAGTTCTACTCTGTCCTATAGCGTTACGTTGAATTAAGATTAACTTGATAGCAGACTTGATTGCTTAAACTTCACATAGTTAAGTCCACCTCAGCTTCCCTACGGCTCCTACCACAAGTGTCAAGCTTCTGACCAGAGCTGAGGAGCCTTATGAAGAGCTATTAAGTAATTTTATATTACCCATGTCATGAGAGATGGCACTTACTGAAACTCATTGATTGATAATTTGCAATGATTAGTGTGCCTTCTAAAAGTAATTAATTTTTTACCAAGGGCTAACATATGGACTTGGTAATCTGGCATCATACCTTATATATTTCATGTCATTTACTCAGTTTATGTAGAGTTCACCCACTGTGCACACAGGAGAAATTTTTTAAAATGACTACATACTAATTTTGCACTGCAATGTCTTAATTATTTACTCCATACTTCACTGTTATTAATGACTGAGCAATACATGTGGCCTGAAGTGGGGTGTGTTTTTTAGTTTGTTTTACTGTCTGCCTGTTACTGTTTCTCAAGTAGTTCATGCTACATCCCATTTCTCAGGCATAAAGAAGTGGAGCTTTTTGAAAAACAAACATAGCTCTTAGGAAGGTGGTTCTTTGGGGGACAAAGTGTTTTAAAAAAAAAATACAAAACCTTCACGTAGTTTCATCCCATTTGCTGGAGGATCACGTCAGAAATTGCCAGTCTTATTTTTATAAATTTTTTTATTTTAATTTTTATTTTAACAAAAGTTTACAGAAAAGTTGAGTTTTCATTCATTCAATGTTGCACATTTACCACAGTCTATTTAACTCTACGTATGTTACAAGAGCAATGACTGATTCAGTTTGGCCTTTGGACCGTTTGAGGAATAAAAAAATGAAAGGTAGATTCTTGTGAGGAAAGAAGATGACCAATATCATCATCATAAAATTATTGATACACTTCACAGCTCTTAAAAGTTATTTTTATTTTGTAAGTTGACCACTTTCCCTTTTGGAAGTGATATGTACTTGAAGGGACAAAAATTGGAATAGTACCCTGAATGGCGACTATAGCATTGCTTGCCCCGTCATTATTCCAGAGGAAGCTGATTTATTTGCCAAAAGCCTTTACTTCTCTTGGGGATCACTGATTCCTTCCAATCCCTTATGGAATTTGTGGAATCACTTTACTATCTTTTGCTTGACTTGTCATCCTGTCTAGAAAGAAAAAAAAGACTTTGAAAAATTAAGGGATTGCATTTAAAGGGCCAGGTGTCCTTGGATAAATGATTTTTCAAAGCCCTGTCTCTTTATTTACCTTTTGGGAATATAAAATGTCCTTATTTCTGTTTTTTTACCAATATAAGGACTGAAACCAATTTCAGGAAAGTTATCTTAAAAAAATACAATGTAAACATATTTTTACATAGGTTTACAAAGAAAAGTGTGTGTTAAGGAGCAAGTCATTTCAGATAAAGAGTTTTCCATTGAACGTCACATGAACTGGACATGTCAATAATTTTAATATTTGAGTCTTACTGTGGCCTTGAAAGCTAGAAGCTGTATTTACCTAACATATGTTGTTTTATGTGTCATCAAGTCATTTGCAACTCATAATGACTCTGTGTACAGCGGCCCTGAACCCTGCCCTATCCTGTGCCAACCTTATTGTCTTTAACACCTCTACCCCCATTACCCCAGTCACTGAATCAATCCATGTCATCGAGAGTCTTCCTCTCCTGTGCTGTCCCTCAACCCTCCCAAGTGTGACATCCTCTCCAGTGACTGCTCTGTGGAGGCAAGAATTTTGAAGCTTCATCTGACATACCGAACATATCAGTGGTACTTTGGACAAGTCACTATTAACCTTCCTACGAAATTTGTCTCTCACTTATAAAATGAGCACATTGTACTTAAAAAAATTCATTTATTCTAAGATATTTCCTAGATATTAAGTGTCAGGTATTCTTTTTCCTTTGCTTTTAGAAAAAAACAGTGCACAGAATTATAAGAGAATTATAATCTTTTTAAAATTGTTTATTTGTTTATTGTCTTTATGACCCATAGGACCTACTGGGTAATCACTTAGAAATTATAGATTGTCTTCTCTCTTTTAAGTAAGTATAGTGTCTTTGAAACATTCGTATGAATACAAAGAACCCCAAAACTTTATTCTTTTTGTAGTTCAAATCATTATGTCCCATAATATTGGATTATTATTTCATATATACTTTGTCTGAGTTTCTGATTGGTTTTCAATTGGCAGCCGCCTGTGCTGATTGACTTTTATTATTTCCTGTGTTTCCTGCTTCTTCCAGTGAAGAGTTCTCATGAGTAAAACAATTCTTAAATACAACTGGGAGCCTTAGCAATTAAATTGAGCCTATAATGATAACGATGGAGTTAGAGTTTCAGTATAGGATTTAGAGATCAAAGACACAGAGTCACGCAATTTTTCTCCAACTGATCTCTGCTCAAATATCCTTTCTGCAGAGAGGCTTTCCCTAAAGATAAGTTCACATTGCTCTGGTCTGCATTTTCTTATTTTGTATTTTTATAACACTTATCACCATAGTTTTTGATTGATTGCCTTGCCTACCTCTGCTGCTTTCTGAGATGGTACAAACTTTGTCTTGACCTCTATGCTCCTTTCTGCTTAGAGCAGTGCCGGATATGTGGTAGGCATTGAACATGCGTTTGTTCAATAACTCAATCTGTAAACATGAGGTGAATGGGCTTTGTGCCACCTTCGTCACTGTGTATTCTGCACATCCACATGTGCCTCTGCAATAGCGGTGGTTGTGGTCAGCACTCCCTTCTGGGTTTCAGTGCAGAACTGGTGCAGTGTATCCTGTTTGTTCTACAGCACATCACTGATCTCTCACAGGCAAGCAGATGTGTAAGGGTGAGTGGGATCCTGTGTGTGGTGCTGGCCTCAGTATTCTAACATACCTCTCCATGCATGTTGTCTTTTAAGCATGCCCACCTGCTCACTGGGGCCCAAACTGCATCCACACCTGCAACTGCCACAATGGGGCCTTCTGCAGCGCCTACGATGGGGAATGTAAATGCACTCCTGGCTGGACAGGACTCTACTGCACTCAGAGTAAGTGGCAAGCCTTGTGAGATTCCCTAGCAGGAGCCACACATAAGCGGGAATCTACCTTGCTGTTTGCATACAAGATCTGAATTCACCAAGAGTCCCTGCCACTGGGATACTTGGCCCAGCCAAGGACTTCCAGATTTCTGAATGTCTCCCAGTGAGACAGAGCAATCACGTTTCAAGCCCTCTGCCTCTGTATCTCTATATTCCAGGTACTCTGGACACTGAGCTGGAGCCACGCTATAGTGCGATGGTGTGCAGCTCCTTTCTCCTCTGCTCTTTGACCAGAATTATGTGCCTTAAACTCCCTGTCATTTATTCCAGAATCACAAATGTTAGGATAAATATAGTTCATAGAAAAGTGGTGATCTAGGAGCACAGCTGTTAGGATAAAGCTAATAGTTACAAAGATAGTGAAGACAACAAGCTTCAGTGCTTGGCATTTGTGTTCTTGGAGAAAATTGAGTGTACTGATCCTCCAACTCATCTGAGCTTCAGAGTCACCTGGAAGCGCATTAAAAGGTAAATCTCAGAGCTGTACCCCTAGAGTATCCTTATAAAATAGTCCAGCGTGAGATTTTATTATTTCCATTTCCAACAAATTTCCTGGTGATGTTGATGTTGTGGTCCAGGGACCTCACGTTAGGTGTTACTGCTTGATTTCTTTTAGAAAACTGATTTGAGAGAAATACAAAACAGATTTTTTTTCATTCAATCATTCATACACATTTTGTTTTGTAATTTTAGTTCCAATGCCCTTAAGGCAATGACACTTTCCCCACATCTTCCCTGAAGTTCTGATTTCCATTATTCCTTCTTCTCTACCCCTTCCTGTCATCAGGGCTTTGTTTCTAAGAACATGCTGTCCCTTTGACCTGAAAGAGTTGGTTATTCCTTAGAATGAGTGCCTCCCTGGCATTACTGGTCACATTAAAGTCCTGCTCATTGTTTGGCTGAAAGTTGAGCAATTAGAGTGAGTTTTGCTCCAGGTTGAGGGGTGACAAAGGGTGTATAGCCTTGTAGGTTCTAAGAGTCTCTGTCAGATCAGAAAGCCTGGCCATTTTTAGGTTTTAGAGTTTTGTTCCACGTTTTCTCTCAACTCTCTCCTGGATCTTCTACCGTGATCCCACCTAGAATGGTAACTGGTGGTAATTAGATACCAACTACTTCTCAGCTCAGATTTCCAGTTCTTTTTGCCATTTTGTGTTCCCGTAGTGTCCTAACCATGGAGGTTTCTACATCATTTTCTCTATGATGTTTTTAGCATCAAAAGATGTAAAGAACAAAGGTCTCCCCAGCTGAGCATCACTGTGAAGAAAAGACTATTCTTTTTCCCTCTTGCCTTCAACTGAAGAAAAGAGGCGAGATAAGAACATATGATGTATGATCGTCATTAATAATAATGAATAATGTCAAAATCAAGAAATGAGCTGGGGATGAAAGCTGAGTCAGAACTTAAGGCAATTCTTGTTTAATATTAATTAGAGAATAGGCTGAACCAGTCATTTGGAACTTTCTAAAAGTGACTGTAGATCTTGGTGCGTGAAAGGAGTGGGACTGCCCGGATCAGTTCTGTGGGGAGAAAAAAAGAAATAAAAAAGTTTCTGAACTCCTTAGAGAGGAATACTTGGATGTTATTAATATTTCTAAAATTAAGCCCTGCTTCATTTGGAGGACATTTATAAGTGGAATCCATGCACTCTGAAGTCAGATCTGCCTGCATTTGAATCTAAGTCCTGCTATTTGCTCTCTGTGTGACTTAGGGTTTTCTAGGCTTGGGTTCCTGTTATAGGATGGGAATAGCTGTCCATTCCTGTTGAGGATTAAAGGATAGGATACATGACAAGAGCTGGACAGAGCACTCAGAGCTAGGCGTTACGTAATGCATGGTAATGGTAGCTGTCACTGCTTACCAGCTTCTGAGCTTTGTCTTTGCTTCTTGTAGTTTGACTCTCATTAAAGACTCACCACCATAAACTAGGAAAATGTAAAGCACATGTGATCCTTGGCAGCCAGCCTGGAGTCCTATTGTCATTATGCCAGAGGACCCTGATGCCTACTAGCTGGCCTATGTCTGCCAATGGGCTTGCACATGTCCCCCGCTGAGATTCCCTTAGCCTGGACCTTGGAAACTGAGGGGACAGTGCAAGGGCTTATTACTTTCTTAAAACACTCCTGTGAGGACAGTTTTGCCGGCTAAGCCTTCTACCACACATCTTTAGGGAAGGTGATATCTAATTTAATAAAACATACAGCCAGACATATATATGGAGGCACATTATGATTCAGACTTGACTCCACAACAGCTTTGAAGGTGGTTGGTTTATTTTTGTTACTATTTTGGGGGCAAATCTGTTAGCAGAGATATTTTGTGCTACAAGTCAAAGCAAACAGGTAACTTTGATAGGAGTGTTTATTCAGTGCAAAGTGGGTCGAGAATTTGGTGTTTGAGCGGAAGAATGAAAGGAAAGGCCTCGAGCATGCAGGCACTCTGGGGTGATCGTGATAGAAGATGTTCACCTTTCCTCCAGGAGTACCAGTAAAAGATAAATTTCCAGATATGAGCCTGTTCTTTTCCTCACTCATAAGTTATAACTTCTTTGTGAGAGTCCTGTCTTTGGCGTTCAGAAGCTTCTGTGACGTGCTGAGCTGCGCCATTGTCTTTGTTCACTCTCGAATGGCTTGGTAAACCTTACGTTTGAACACAAACGTGTTGGAGGCACTAGCTGTGCTATCTTCAGCAGCTTCCTGATTGCTGATTGTCCTTCCTCCTCACGCAGGATGTCCTCTGGGGTTTTATGGAAAAGACTGTGCGCTGATATGCCAGTGTCAGAACGGAGCTGACTGCGACCACATCTCAGGGCAGTGCACTTGCCGCACTGGGTTCATGGGGAAGCACTGTGAGCAGAGTGAGTATGAGAGTGTGATACCATTACCGTTACCATTACCAGGATCTGTACCAGTACCATTACCAATGAATTGATTCTGACTCTTAGCAACCCCATGTGTGTCAGAGTAGCACTGTGCTCCCAAAGTATCAATAACTCGCTATTCAGGAGAGTCTCAGACCTTTCTTGGAATACATCACTGGGTGAACCTGAATCTCCAGCCTTTCCATTGACATCACATTCTTTAACCATTTATAACCCTAAGAGATTCTGTAACATCCATTCTTGCCCTTGTTAGATGCTGTCCAGTTGGCTCTGATTCCTAGTGACCCTGTGCAGAACATATTGACACCCTGCTGGATCCTGCAGCATCCTCCCAGTCTTATGCCTATTGTTACAATCCCTGGATCAAGTCATCCTCACCTTCTTTGATGGTCTTCCTTTCCTTCACTGACCCTCTACTTTTCCAAGTATGATGTCCTTTTCCAAGGACTAGCCATCCAGATAACATGCTCAAAGTATGTGACATCAACTCTCACTGTTTTTGCTTCTAAGGACCGTTCTGATGGTTCTTTTTAGATGCCACGTTTTCTCTAGACTCAGTCTTCCTCATCCTCGCTCACTCATTGCCATCAACTTGGTTCTGACTCACAGAGACCTTCCGTTGGGTTTGTTTCCAAGGCTGGAAATCATAATGAGAGGAGACTGCCCACTTTCTCCTGTGGAGCTCCTGGTAGAGTTGAAGAGCCACCCTTGGGTTCGTAGCACAGCACACTACGGACTCCACCACCAGAGATACTTCAACCTCCTCAATGCCTGAAAATATCGGGATAGAGCTGTCAGCTTTGTGCTGTATGAGAGGATGGCTTATTACTCACCATCACCCTGACCGCCCCTCCCAGTGGATGAGCAGTTCAAGGATCGTTGTTGGCCGTCTTTTCACTCCCACTTCTTCTAACTGTTCAACGCTCTGGGTGGAGGCAGTGTAGCTACAGGAATGAAGACAGAATTCAAGTTTTCCATTCTGTGCATTCTGCCCCTCCTAGCCTCTATTTTTGGAATGTGACCACTTGGGACTTTAAAAGTGTCCATCAGTTCTCGTTATGGGCAGAGGCAAAGTTTAATCTCACATTGGGATGGAAGGTATTAAGTGGGGCCAGGTTAGAGACACAGGAGAGGAGGAGCTTGGATCCGGGCAGGGTGAACTTCATTTGTTAGTGATGTAACAAACTTATATAAACATTTCTACCTTTTACACAACCTGCTTTAGGTAGTGCTCTTACATTGTGGCCATTTACACCTTTTCATCTGAGCCTTAACCCTATGTGAACGTAGTACCTTAAAATTCTTTGTTGTAAAAATCCCACTTGGGGAGAACACATTACGTTGAAATAATCTAACCTTATTTTCCAAGTCCACCTACCAGCTAAGTACCTGCTTCTGGGGTTTTAGGAACATTAGCTTTAAGCTGAATATTTCGAATCAGTTTGTCAGGCCTTTCCCCTGTGACTTTCATTCAGCAACCAAGAGGAATAAATAAGGTGTATGGGACTCACCTCCCTATAGCAAATGCCATCCAGGCAAGAAAACTTCCAGCTCTATGAAAAAGTGAACTGTTAAAAGGGAAGTGTTTGGGGTTTTGTGTTTTTGTTTTTGTATTTTTTTTAAAAAAGGCACAGTGTGACCTATGAAGTCCGATCTGCTTAGCAGGTCTTTGGCAACAAACATCTACTCCCCTCTACTCCCCTAGAACCCCACCAGCTCCACAGGACAGTGAGGTGACAGCAATCTTAGGTGTAAACCCCCGGATATCTTTACATTTGCTCAAGTCTAGAAGATAGAAGACTGACACCCAACGCTCCCCACACAACAGAAATGGTCCAGTTTGAATCCTGTGCTGCTGTTCTGTGTGATCATAAGCCAGATATTGAGTCATGCAAATGTATGTACACCTCTCTTCATGTATATTAATTGTGTGTACATGCATACAGATATCTAAACATAAGCTTAGAAACAAGCATAGGCTCAAAACTCTCACTTGAATGCCAACCTGGTTAAGGTCTTATTAAATAAAAAGCTCTTAAGTGCTTCCGTGATTACTCTGAACATCAAATTAAAATGTCTCTATTTTTGGAGACTTCTCCCAATGCTCATTTATAAGCAGAAACCCTGCGTTCGACAGACAACTCTGATAATAATAGCACATTGCCCCCTGCTGCTAGCTCTGAAAACAACAGTGGTATTTCATCTAGCTTTAAAATGCTTAAGACCGCGTTGGGAGCTCTGGTAGTATGGTACATAGGTATGGAGTGCACTGTTAACCCAAAGGCAGCCCCTCTTTAGGGATTTGAACCGACACAGGGCTTCACAGGAGAAAGATCTCTTCCATGCAGGTCACAGCCTCAGAAAACTGATTGGATGATCTTCTGTGAATTTTAATGTCGTTTGTTAAAAATCTCTGGAATGACACATAACTTGTTGAGCTACTAACCAGTAGCTAAGAGTCAGTGATTCTAATCAGCCAGCTTCTCCAAGAAAGTAAGAGGGACAGCCTATTCCTCTAGAGACATAGAGCTTCTGACACTCCATGGAGGGCCGCTGGGACACTAGTATGGGTTATGCAGTTTTGGGGGGAACCCGATAGCACAGTGGTTAAGAGCTCTGCTGCTGAAGAAAAAGTTGGACCCCCACTGGGGGTCCTCAGGTGAAAGAGGTGTCAATCTGGATCTGCAAAGATGAAAGCCTTGTAATCCCTCAGATAGTTCTACTCTGCCCTGTAGGAATACTCTGAGTCAGAACTGACTCAATGACAAGAGGGAATGTTAATTGTTGAACTCTGTGTCAAACTGATTCCTATTTAGACCGTTTCATAAGACTCTCACTGATTTAGCCTCTCAGCCTTCAACATGCAAATACAGATTCTGAGCCATTCTATGGTGAATTTAAGGATCCCTGGGACAGAGTTAAGCACTCCAGGGCTAGCCATAAGGTTGGCAGTTTCAACTTACCCAGTGGCTTCTTAGAACAAAGACCTGGTCACTTACTTCCATATAAATTACAGTTTACAAACCCCTATGGTTCGTTCTACTCTATTTCATGGGGTCATGGAGCATTACACTTTGACTCAAAGGGCATTTAACAAGAGCAACTTGGTAATGTTACCTGGGAAATTAACAGAATTTGCTCCCCTTTCCCCTCCTATGAGTTTATCCAAATCATGCTACCATTAAGATTACTGTCTAACATTCAGTAAACTATGCATCTTTTAAAAGAAGCATCTCTAGTTTATATTTTCAATCTCATTTCAGTCCATTCTACAAGTTTGGCTGGAAGATTCTGCTCAAATTGCCCTCATGATTATCCTCCCACTTCTGTCAGTTTATCACAGGTTCCTTTCAGCTTCTTCGATGTTACCATCAGGGAGGGATGTCCAGTCTAGAGTTACAGTGTTGAGTGGCTCAGTCCTCATCTGACTTGAACTGTTTGTCCCACCATGGTTGAAGGAATGCTGTTCAGCTCTGGGACACTTTAGCTGGGCAAGGACTTCAGAAGGACCCCATACAAACAGACAAGGGTCATACCATCAAATACAGTCTTGTTCCAGACCCTGGAAACTAGGAAACTATGTCTGACTTTGATCTTCTTCTTCAGAGTGCCCTGCAGGGACATATGGCTATGGCTGTCGCCAGATATGTGACTGTCTGAACAACTCTACCTGCGACCATATCACCGGGACCTGCTACTGCAGCCCAGGATGGAAGGGAGCACGATGTGATCAAGGTAATGATACCACTGAAAATAATAGAAACGAACTACTATGAAGGTAGTGACCACTGTGTAACAGCCAGCACTCAGTATTTTCACTTATTTTATCTAATGTAATCCCAACCATGATTCTACAAGGCATAGCTATGATATATCTAATTGTCAGGTACATCTTATCATTGCTGTCCTACAAATAAGAAGGTAATAGCTAAAGAAGTCAAATATTTTCCAGTCACATGTGAAATATATCATAGCCAATCCTGTCTGTTTCTTAAGCTTTAGATAATTCCATTGTTCCTATAGTGGTTTTAGCTTTACTGACTTGTAATTGGAATGGAAGAAAAAAAATTTAAAGGATGTGACTTGAGAACTGCTAACATGTTAATAGACTCAAGAAACCATCACCACAATAAAGATAATGTATTTATCCATCATGCTCAAAGTTTCCCAACGCCCTTTTCAATGATCATTAGGCCCCAATCACTATTTTTTTAATCACTAATTCATTTGAATTTTCTAGAATGGCATGTAAGTGGAATCACACTATGTTCTTTTTTGTCTGGCTTAATATACTCCACATAATCATTTTGAGATTGAACCATGATGTAGATATCAACACTTCAGTTCTTTTTATGGCTAAGTAGTATGCTATTATAGGGATCTACCATAAGTTATTTACACATTCAATTTTTTAAAATTTTTATTGCAATATAATATAATACAATATAAATCAATGCAAAAATTTTGCAATAAATAGAATAAAAAAAATTCTACCTCCTACCAATCCTCACCCCTCTAATCCACTTCCCCTTTTGGTTCCCGTACACATTTTACTAACTATCTTTCTATTTTTCTAATAATGGTCTCATTCATATTTGTCTTTATGAGACTTAGTTTACTCATCATAATTCTCTCCAGTTATATAGGATTTTCAAAATTGTTACTCCTGAGTGCTGCATAGTATTCCATTGTGTGAATGTACCATAATTTCTCACTCCACTCAGTTGTGGTTGGACATTTGGGCTGCTTCCATGTTCTTGCAATGGAGAATAATTCTGCTATGAACATTGGCATACAAATCTATACTTGTGTCTCAGTTCTAATTTCCTTGGGTATGTCTCTAGTAATGGAATAACTAGTTTCTATGCTCAGCTATTTGAGGAAACACTAAAGCTTTCCAGAGTGATTGTACCATTTTACAGTCCCACCAACAGTATATTAGAGTTCTCACCTCTCCACATCCTCAACATTTATTGCTTGCTGTCCTGCTAAACTTTGTCATTGCTACTAGGGTGATATGGTAATCTCAATGTGTTTTTTACTTGCATCTTTCTTATTGCCAGGGATTTTGAGTACTACTTCATGTGTCTGTTGGCCATCTGAATGGCTTCCTCTGTGTAAAGTCTTTCCATATCTTTTGTCTATTATGCAATTGGATTAGCAGTCTTTTTTTTCTGTAGTAGTCTGTAAACTTTTGTTATGAGACCCTTGTCATAGATGATATTGACAATTTTTTTCCCAATCAGTAGGTTTTCTTTTCACCCTGTTAGAGTTGATATAATCAAGGATGCTTTAGGCAGAATATTAAATGATCCAGGAAGTATTAAAAAATGATGGAAAGAATATACAGAATCACTGTATAGAAAGGAATTAGCAGACACAGAAGAATTTCATGAAATAACATGTGAGCAAGAGCCTATGGTGATGAAGGAAGAAGTTTAAACTGCTTTGAAGGAAATAGCAAAAAAATAAGGCCCCGAGAATAGATGGTATACCAATTGATATATTTCACCTCATAATGCTGCCCTGGATGCACTCACCAAGTTGTGCCAAGAAATCTGGAGAACAACCACTTAGCCAACTGACTAGAAGAGATCTATATTTGTTCCCATTCCAAAGAAGGGTGACCCAACAATGTAGAAACTATAGAACAATCTCATTGATTTCACATGCAAGCAAGATTCTACTGAAGATTATCCAAAAATGACTCAACAACACATCAGCATAGAACTTCCAGAAGTCCAGGCTGGGTTTAGAAGGGGTTGTGGTACTAGGGATATTGTAGGTAATGTTAGATGGATCTTAGCTGAAAGCAGGGAGTGCCAGAGGAATGTCTATCTGTGTTTCATTGATTATGCAAAGGCATTTGACTGTGTGGATCAGAACAAACCGTAGCTGACTCTGAGAAGAATGGGAATCCCATAACACTTGATTGTGCTAATGAGAAACCTATACTTGGACTCGGAGGTAGTCGTCAGAACAGAGCAAGGAAACAAAGCATGGTTCAAAACTGGGAAGGGTGTACGACAGGGGTATACCCTGTATCCATACCTTTTCAACCTGTATGCAGAATAGATTATCCAAGAGACTGAGCTCTATGAGGAGAAATGTGGCATCAGGATTGGTGGAAGATCTATCAACAATCTGCGTTATGCAGGTGACACAGCCTTGCTTGCTGAAACTGAGGAGGAGCTGAAGCGCTTGCTGCAGAGGGTCAAGGGCTGCAGTCTTTAGTATGGATTGAGGCTCAATGTCAAGAAGACCAAGATTCTCACCACTGGACCAATTGGCAGCATTCAGATGGATAGTGAAGAGATTGAGATTGTTAACAACTTTAGTCTGCTTGGCTCCACAGTCAACACTCTTGGCAACAACAGCCAGGAAATAAAAGACATATTGCGAAGGGAAAGTCTGCTGTTAGGGACCTCTCCAAAGTACTGAAGAGAAATGGTGTCACTCTGGAGACTAAGGTGTGTCTGATACAGGCCATGGTCTTTGCAATCACTTGTTATACATCAGAGAGTTGAACAATGACTATGGAGGTTAGAAGGAGAATTGACACCTTTGAGCTCTGGTGCTGGAGAAGAGTACTGAATGTACCATGGATGCCAAGAAAACAAATAGATTCATCCTAGAGAGGGTTAAACCAAGCTGCTTCTTGGAGGCAAGGATTCTGGGGCTTTGCCTGACATACTTTGGACATGTTGTAAGGAGAGACCGGTCTTTGGAGGGGGACATCATGCTGGGGAGAGTGGAGGGACAGCGCAGGAGGGGAAGACCCTCTATGAGGTGGATTGATTCAGTGACTGGGGTAATCGGGATGGGTGTGTCGGAGGCAGTGTGATTGGCACAGGATAGAGTACGGTTTAGGCCTGTTTCCATAGGGTCGCTATGAGTCACAAGAGACTCTATGGCACATAACAACAATAACATTAGAAAAAGGTTTTGAAGCACACAGGGATTTAACATTTAGAAGATCTCATTCATCAATTTTATCCTCCCAAGACTGTGCATTTATTGCTGTATTTTTAAGCCTCTTTATACCATAGGCTAGACCTTCTAAGCTTGATACCAGTTTGTCCCTTATGAATTTTATGGTTTGGGGCTTTACCACCAAGTCTCTGACATATCTAGTGTTGATTTTTTTTTTCTGTAATATGAGATGTGGATCCTGTTTCAGCTTTCTCCAGGTAGCAGTCCAATTTTGCCTGCATCATTTGCTGAAGAAGTTGTAGTTTTCCTATTTAATAAGTTTTGTTTCCTTATCGATTATCTGTTGACCACAGATAGCTGGGTCCATTGCTGAGTTCTCTTTTCTCTTCCATTGGTCTGTGTGCCTGTCATTGTACCTATACCATGCTGTTTTGGTTATTACAGCTATGTAGTAATTTTTGAATTCGGGGAGTACCATTACTCCTAGTTCATTTTTATTTTTCAGAAGTACTTTGCTTATTCGAGGTCTCTTTGCTCTCCAAATAAACTTGACAATTGCCTTTTCTTAAAAAATAAATTTGATATCTGTATTGGGATTATGTTGAACATATAGATTGCTTTGGTAGGTTTGTAATTTTCACTATACTGAGTCTTCCTATCCATAAACAAGGAAAATTTTTCCATTTATTTAGGTCTTTTATTGTTTGTCGCAAAAGTGCTCTGTAGTTCACTTTGTACAGATTTTTTTGTGTCTAGTTAAGTTCATTCCCAAGTATCTCAATTTGTGGTTGGCTGCTGTAAATGGTACCACTTTCTTGGTTTCCTTCTCTGAGTTCTCTTTGTTATTGTAGAGGAATCCCTCTGACTTTTTTGGGTTGATTTTTGTGTCCTGCCACCCTACTAAATTGATCTACTCACTCTAATGGGTTTTTTGGTTGAGTCCTTGGGATTTTATGTGTACACTATCATATCATCAGCATATAGTAATAGTTTGACCATGTCTTTGCCAATGTGGATATGCCTTTTATTTCCTTCTCTTGTCGTGTTGCCCTAGCAACTACTTTCAGTACAATTTTTAATAGGAGTGGAGACAGTGGACTTCCTTGTCTGGTCCCTGTTTTCAAGGAAAATGTTTTTAGTCTTTCTCCATTGAGAATGATATTGGCTCTTACTTTTCCATACATACTTTCCACTATGTTGAGGAAAATCCCTTCCATTCCAATTTTGCTGAGTGTCTTTATCAGGCAGAGGTGTTGGGTTTTGTCAAATGCCTTTTCCACATCAGCTGCTAGGGTCATATGATTCTTGTTATTTGTTAATGTGGTGAATTACATCGATTGCCTTATGTTGAACCATCCTCACATACCTTGTATGAATCCCACTTGATCAGGATGATTTTTTTAATGTTCTGTTGGATTCTATTGAGTAGGATTTTGTTAAAGAATTTTGCATTTATATTCATGAGAGACATTGGTCTGTTGTTTTCTTTTTTGGTAATATCTTTGTCTAGCTTTAGTATTAGGGTTATGTTTACTTCATAGAATGTCACTGGGAGTGTTCTTTCTTTTTTTCACATTTTTTAAATAATTTAAGTAGAATTGGTGATAGATCTCTGAATGTTTGGCAGAATTTAGCCATGAAGCCATCTAGTCCAGAATTGTTTATACACCTTAAGATGGACATTTTGGTTGTTTTCTGTTTGAGAATTTTCTATATAAAGTCACTCTAAACTTTAGTATGTGCTCTTTGTGTGGTCAAATGCTTTTCTTTCTCTTGGGTAAATCCCTAAAGATCAGTGTCTGTGTCATAAAGTAAGTGTATGTTTGATTTTTAAGAAATGTGTGGCCATGGTTTTTAACTAGAATATGTATCGTAATCGGATGGAAATATGTATTGTTAAATGAACACTTGGTACCACCTGAGTAATGATGTTTCTGAGGAGTGTAATTCTGATTCTAGGGTTGCCACAAAGCCCTTGAAAAGGCTCCTTATGATACTGAAGCATACTTTTCAGAGACCCTTACAGAAGACTACAACTCCCAGAGCATGTGGTGCTCTTTAAGTCACAAGCAGGCTATGTTGTTCTTGTTATGTGTCTTTGAGTTGCCTGTGACCCATAGCAACCCTATGTACATTAGCTCTAAACCCTGCCCTATCCTGAGCCTGTCTCACTGACACTGACACACACACCTCCATTACCCCAGTTACTGTGTAAGTCCCTCTCATCTCAAGTCTTCCTCTCCCACATTGTCACTCCACCCTCACAAGCATGATGTCCTTCCCCAAAGATTTGTCCCTATTGGCTAAATGCCCAAAATATGTGACATGGAGCCTCAGTATCCCTGCCTCCAAGGAGTAACTTGGTTTCACCTTCTACAGTACAGACCTATTTGTTCTCTTGGTGGTCTGAGACTACAGTCCTTGACCTTCTGCAGCAAATGCTTCAGGTCCTCCTTAGTTTTGGCAAGCAAGGTTGGGTCATCTGCACAATACGGGTTGTTGATGAGTATCCTGCCAATCTTCATAAAGTCACCAGCCTCCTGAATGATCTGTTCCACATGCAGATTAAAAATGTATGGAGACAGGACACATAGGCTATGAAAGGTTTTAAAGAATTCCTAAAGTGTTAGGTCACCTTGGACTTCAGATTGCATAGGTAATAGTACTTAAAACTTTCAGTTTTGCTTGTAGCATGACTTTGCATGCTCATGAATTACATTTGACTGTTCTAACAATATGTAGCTGGATTTCTCAACTACATTGTTGTTAATAAATGCATTTTGTAATATATCGCACCAAGTCAGCCTTGCTAGACTGTGTGTCAGAGGAAAGCCTTATAACACTTAGGAATGTAAAATTATAGGAACATGTCAACTGGGAGCTGTTTCACGAAGGCCAATTTGCTCATTTACAAAGGCTGCATGTGTAGCCAGAGAGTTTGCACAGGGAGGCATTGGAAGAATGCTATTCCATTGTGAGGATTGCTATCAGTGTCACCAAACAAAATGTGTTTGAATTTGCTGAATGGAAAACTAATCTGTTCTGTAAGCTTCCACCCATAACACAATAAAATGTTATTAAAAAAGAGTGTAAAGGAAAGTTCAGACTTTCTGAACCCAAGGGTACAAAAGTCTTTTTACTTTACATGCTGGGCAGCTGAGCTTCCAGTCTGGTCGTTAGTGTCCTCACTGGACGGACCCTGAGGAAAAGCCACGTGAAGCTGAATTTGATTCCTAGGAACATTCAGAGTGATGTTATCAGATGATATCAGGACAGCTCTTTCTGTCCTGGAAAATAACATTGCACGGAACAATCTCTTCCAAGTTCAAATGTCTGTCAAAATGAGCTCATAGCCAATTCTGTTCTTGGACAAGATTTGTAATGGAGTTATGCTTGTTTAAAAAGGAAATTACCGGTTGGAAGCACTGAGGGAAGATGTAAGATTAAGTTAGACAGTTGATAATTTAGTCCTCTATACGCTCAATAATGGCTAACAAATAAAGCAAAAATAAAAATTAAATTGTTGTTGTTGTTGTT
>NW_006399796.1:15903611-15910893 GCF_000299155.1 Elephantulus edwardii
TCTGCCAATTCCTTTCTATATAATGACTCAGTGTATTCCTTCCATCTTCTTTTAATACTTCGTGGATCATTTAATATTCTGCCCAAAGCATCCTTGATTACAGCAACTCCAGGCTTGAATTTCTTCTTCAGTTCCTTGAGCTTAAGCCACCAGACAAAGCGCTTTCTCTGAAATACACCAGAAGGTTCTAAACTCTACTGTGGAATTTGGGAATTCAGGAAAGACTTTCTCTCTTTTGAGGCTCAGAGAAGTATTTCTCTGGGCACAGATAAACCCATACTATCTGAAAATGGGGAATGTTTTTCTTTTTTAACTTCCAACTCAGTTCCCAAAAGTTTCAAATTAACATTTCATGAAGAGAAAATACTGAGCCTTCAACACAGTGTGAATTTTTTTGTGCGCTGAGATCAAACACTGATCCTTCATGTGTCTTCTCTCCCCTTTCTAGCTGGTGTGATAATAGTTGGAAATCTGAACAGCTTAAGCCGAACCAGTACTGCCCTCCCTGCTGATTCCTACCAGATCGGGGCCATTGCAGGCATCGTCATTCTCATCCTGGTAGTCCTCTTCCTCCTGGCACTGTTCATTATTTATAGACACAAGCAGAAGGGGAAGGAGTCAAACATGCCAGCAGTCACCTATACCCCTGCTATGAGGGTCATCAATGCCGAATACACCATTTCAGGTAAGATTGCAGCCACAACAGACCTTTTGCCATCTCAGTTCTGTGAAATCAGGTATTAGACTGTATTATCTATTGTTTTTGCTAGTTGCCTTAAGTTTGGAAAAGGTATAAATTGTTACAGATATGCTTTACAGCAGTAATAAAATATTCTATTGTCTTACATGTTGTTGTTATTATGTGCTATCAAGTCAGAACCAATTCATAGCAGACTTCCCAGTGAATTTTTCAGAGGCTGTAAATCACACAGGAAGAGATTGCTCATCTTTCTTTCTCAGAGCAGGTAGTAGATTCAAACCACCTGCCTTAGGATTGGTGGCACAACCCTTTACCCACTATGCTTATGTGAGAGTATTTAAAACTGGGTTCGTTCTGTTTCATTCTATTACTGCTCTTGACATGGAAAATTTCCAACTGGAAGAAGCTTTGCTTTCAACATATGTAGCAGGTATGGCAGAGAAGATGAGGAGCAGGATCATAACTTTACCAAGGTCATGGAGAAAATCAGAGATGGGAACGAGGACCTCTGTCCTCAATCTTAAATGTTTTCATTATGCCCTCCAGTCCTCCCTGTGTCCACAGGAATCACTAAGGGGAACAGCCGTGAGGTTATGTAAGAAACAGGTTTGATACTAGCAAGAACCGACGCTGTCCTTCAAAAACCTGTTTTAAATCTTTCTGTCACAAGAAGTCTCCAGAAAAAGAAGGAAGAATTTTTTAAGCAAGATCCTCAGACATCAGTAGTAACCACTTTAACAGGGGAATGTGAACATTAAATATTTATTTGTGAGGGGCAGTTACTGAAGAGTTTCAAGCCAGTGTTTACAAACACAATGCTTCTAGGAGAATACGTACAAGAGCTTATTATTTAGTGAGGTGTTTCTAGTGTAGAGTTACTGTCCCAAGAATGGGACATCTTAAAAGAAAGAGGAAGGTTACAGCAGAAGCCGTTTTAAAGCACTACCTTTCCAAGTCCCGGAGTAAAGAGCAATTATCTATGGATACTTTCATACTTTTCCAGGAGGCGGGGAGGAAGGCAAGTGGCTTCTGCTTCTAGCAACTTTGCTGAGGATGCTGGACAGGAGAGGATTTTGCCCAACATGGCTTACAGAAGCTGATCAACCACTTTTTCTTACTTTGCTCCCCAACCCCCCCAATCCCTCTGCTGGCACTTTTGTACACAGTTTTAGGGAAGCCTGCCATCTTAACTATTTCCTTCTCTTGTTGCAGAAACTCTTCCTCACAGCAACGGTGGAAATGCTAACAGCCATTATTTTACCAACCCCAGCTACCACACCCTTACCCAGTGTGCCACATCCCCTCACATCAACAACAGGGACAGGATGACCATCACAAAGGTAAGGGGAAACGGTGCAACTGTCTGAACATGGACAGGACAGATAGGAAAGAAGCAGATTAATTGAGCATTCCTACTTGCAAAATGCTTTTCGTGTCTTATCTAGTTTGTTCTTGACATTTCTTATTTAACGGGATCTCAAGCTCCGTGTGAAGTGGAGCTATTCCTTGGAGAAGGACATGATTCTGGGAAGGGTGAAGTGTCAGCAAAGGAGAGGAAGACCCTCAACCAGGTGGATTGACAAAGTGACAGCTGCAATGGGCTCTTTTGTGTCAGGAAGTGTGAGGATGGGACAGGATAGGACAAGGTTCAGGTCTTTTATTCATAGGATCACTATGAGTCATGCTCAACTCGATGGCATCTAACAACAACAGTAACAACAAGCTAAGTGACAAAAATCCTGGGAGTTGGGGAGTTTTAAATGATGCCTAAGCATATCTACCCAGCTAGTGAGTATATGAGTATATGGCAGCAGATAGATATATGAGTCAAGAAAATCCTTAGCTCTACTCCATGGAGGGAAAAATATGGTAATATGACACGAGAAGTTAAAATAATGTTTCATAATGAAAACATAAAGATCTATAGCAGAATCATGCTTAGGTCAAATAGCCAAGATTCTTTTTTCTGACCGCTTATCTATCTTTCTGCATCCCTTCTTGGCTACCTATATGTCAGTAACAGCAGCCATAATATGGATTTATTTCATTTGAACCACATTGCTAATCTTGTACATCAATAATAGTCAACTAGTGGCATGCTAATACAATGTAAGCACTCTAGAAATATACATACACTTACTCTTCATAAAACCTTATGAATCAAGAGCAGCATTGACCCACAGATAAAGCTCCAAAGGCAAAAAATGAGCTGGATAGAAAGACTAATGGAAATGAGAGTTTCAGGGAGGAAACATGAAAAGTTGAATTACATTGTCAGCAACATAATTAATTCTATTAAAAAAATTTTATTAAAAACCAATTTGTTTTGTAAACTTTTACTCAAATCACTCAACAAATTTAAAAATATTATGCTGAGTGAAATATCTCAGTCCCCAAAACACAAAAATGAATAATGCCACTATTTTTTAATTTTTTTTTAATTTTTTTTAATTTTGATGAACATTTACAGAGCCTTTGGATTTCGATTCATTCATTGTTGCATTTTTCTCCCTCCTCACCCCTCCTCATCCAATTGACCCTTCTCTGAAAAGTAGAAGAAAAATTATTTCATTATTATACAATCCATTCCCTCCAAGTTCACTCTACTATGCAGTCTTCATTTTGAACTCCTGTCATGATAATAGTACCTAATCATATATCACTTTAAAAGCAATAACGCCTCTATTATTGAACAGGACTGTTAGAGTAGTTAAGGGAAACTAAGAAAAGAAGGGATAAATAATGCACATGTCATTGAAACAAATGAGGGAAAGAACTGTATAAAAGGAATATGTGATTAGGTATTATTGGCATGACAAGAATAGAGAATAAGAGCATAGTATAATAAAGTGGTCCAGGGAGGACTGTATAACAATGGAAGAACTGTTTTCCAAAGAAAAAAGTGAACTGGGGGTGAGAGGGAACAACGAGGAAAATGTGCAACAATGAATGAATGGAAATCCAAGTTCTTTATAAACTTTCATTGCTGTTATGTGCCATTGAGTCATTTGTTCCATACTGAGCCAACCTAGCCATCTCAAACGCACTTATTCCCACCGCTCCAGTCACAGAATCGATCCCTCTCATCGAAGGTCTTCCTCTCCTGCGCTGTCCCTCCACTCTGCCAAACATGATGTCCCTCTCCAAGGACCAGTCCCTTCTTGCAACATACCAAAAGTATGTCAGACAAAGCTTCAGAATCCTTGACTCCAAGGAGCATTCCGGCTTCACCTTCTCCAGGACAAACTTGTTTGTTCTCCTAGCAGTCCATGGTATATTTAACACTCTTCTCCAGCACCACAGCTCAAAGGCATCAATTCTCCTTCTATCAGTGCTATTCACTGTCCAACTCTCTAATGTATAGTACATAATTGTGAAGACTATAGCCCGGATCAGGCGCACCTTAATCTTCAACCTGATGTCGTTGCCCTTCAGTACTCTTGAGAGGTCCCTCACAGCCAACTTTCCCAGTGCAATTCGTCTCTTGATTTCCTGGCTACTGTTACCAAGAGTGTCGATTGTGGAGCCAAGCAAACTATTAAAATCTAAAAAAAAAATTAAAAAATCAACTATGGGTCAATTCTGACTCATCACAAAAATATTAAAAGTTGATTATTATGTTACAATTGGAGAAACTGATACAGAGAAAAGTTGGAAACCTAGAGCTTTTCAGAGTCAGAACTGCCCCACTAGGAGACCTAACTCAGCACAGGCGTTCCCCACGTACCTGAATCCCCAAATATCTCTACCTTCCAATTACTCCATTGCCTAATTCCCATTCTTTATTATAAGAAAACCAAGCTAATTAAACCACTGGTAATTAAATAAATATAGCTGAATTTTAATTAGAGTGTCTCATATTTAAATAGCACTTCACATTCTCCAGAGAGTTTCACATTCATCATTCCATTATATTTTCATACAAATTCAGAGACAGTGGTCAAGTACATAGGAAAACTACTTAACTATAATTCATACAGGAGCCTACAGTATTTTGATAACTCGGACCAAGTTGGTTGGTGTTTTTTTTTCCCTTTAATTTCAAATTCACATTGTTGTTATTGTTGTTAAGTGCCATCTAGTTGAGTATGACTCATAGTGATCCTATGAACAAAAGATCTGAACCCTGTCCTATCCTGTGCCATCCTCACAATCTTGGACACTCTTGAGCCTATTGTTGTAGTCATTGTGTCAATCCACCTGGCTGAGGGTCTTCCTCTCTTTCCTGGTCCCTCTGCCTTTCTAAGCATGATAGTCCTTTCCAATGAATAGTCTCCCCTAGCAATTTGCCCCCAAGCAGCACTCTGGCTGCACCTTTTCCATGACATATCTGTTTGTTCTTTTGGCAGTCCGTGGAATAGTCAGTATTCTTCTCCAAATGATTTCTTAACACTGTCAAATTCTACATACATAAGCTCCAATACTGTCTAGTTGGCAAAGTGAAGTGGAAAACTTGAGGTGATTAGGGAAAGAGTTGGGACTGAGAAACACGTATCCTGCTGTTCTGTGAGAATCACCAGGTCAAAAAAAACTCCCCGTGGTTCAGCTTCAGTGAAAGACCTATCTGAAATATGTACTATGGACTTGCATTTCCCTAAAGCATTAATACTAGATAGTCTCTTTAACATATATTGTTTTTTATTTTAACAGTCAAAAAACAATCAGCTCTTTGTGAATCTTAAAAATATGAATCCCGGGAAGAGAGGCCCTGTGGTGGACTGCACGGGGACCCTTCCTGCAGACTGGAAACATGGCGGCTACCTTAATGAGCTTGGTAAGAGTTTTCAAATCTCATGTTAATTAGCACCTCTCCTTGGTGATGCGATGAATGAAGCCTTGACTACTAGCAGAAAGGATGGGAATTCAAACTCACCGCGAGGTGCCTTGTAAGACAAGTCTGGCAATCTGTTTCTGAAAGGTCACAACCTTGAAAATTACATAAGACATTTCTAGTCTATGCACATAAGGTTGTCATGAGTCTGCATAGCCCCAAGAGAAATCACCTTATCTTTTGGTCAAGCTGAAATAATCACAGATGTATACATGCTTCAATGTGATTTGTGGAAAGCATATAATGGGTTTATACTTACCACTTACACAGGACTTACTACTGCCCTAAATGCTTTATTCATTCCACATTTACAGGAGTTTATAAAATCAGGCAAAGATAGAGCTTACATTGTAGTTCTACATATATTGACTTACATGAGTAAGAGTTGCTGTGAGGACAACTTCAAGTCACAACAACTCAACACAATTTAATAGAATGTTACCCAGTCCTATATCGTGCTCACAGTTGCCAGTGTGATCAAGCTCACCATTAGGAGCTATTATGGCAATACATTTCACCAAGAATCTCTCAAGTTTTATTGACCCTCTATTTCACTAAGTACAATGTCCCTGTCTCGTGATTGATCCCTCCTAATACAGTGTTGAAAGTAAGAGAAATGTCCCTAAAATATCACAGTAGAAAATCCTGGCTATAATTTTCTGAGAGAATGATGGAACCATTGAAACTATCATTCATCACATTTGAATCTAGAACAAAACTTATCCTTGGGGCTCAACTTTTAGCCAAAAAAATGTTGTTATTGTTGTTGTTATGTGTTATCAAGTTGATTTTTATTTATAGCAACTCTATGAACGATAGATGGAAACCTCGCCCTATCCTGCACCATCTTCATGATCAAACTCATTGTTGCAACCACTGTGTCAATCTTCCAGGCCTATATGGTGAACAGGAACTCCAGAAAGGCGCTTCTCCCAGTCTAATCAAAAGGGCAGCATTTGTGCAAGAATGAATCTCAGAAAGCAAGAAAAAATAGGGTAGAAGGAATAATGGAAACAAGAATCACACTGGAAGAGTGGGGAAAGTACAATTACATTGTGAATTCTTTCCATTCGTGTTTATTGTGTTTTATACAATCATTCACATACAGTGTGTTTTATAGAATACTATTAATCTATGTCTATTATCTCCCCATCTTTCCTATTTCTTCACCCCTAACCTCTGCTGTCTTAGTGATTCTCTTCCTTCCCATTTTTTCTGCCATCTTTCTCCCCATCCCTTTCCCTTTTGAATATTTATACATATCTTGCTCAATTATCCTCCTAATATCATTAAGGAAAACATATACAAATGGTTGAATAGAAATTAATTTGTTAAAAAAAAAGAAATTAATTTGTTTTCAAATCACACACAAGAAGAAAAAAACTGGTAAATGTTCTATTTCCTTAGTTAATTTTTTGAAAACTCATCAAAGTTCTACACCAACATTGGAAATAGATTTCCAGGCCTTTCTTCCAAGAAATTAAAAATGAACTCAAACCTTCAATTGTTTAGCTAACAATTGAGCATGTTAACTCAATATGTACCATTCAGGAGGTCTAATTTGTACTAGTATTAGTATTAAAGTACCCTTGAGAGTTTTAACCCCTTGACAAAGGAGTAGGTATCCCTCAGCCACATTTAGAGAAGTGACATACCACTAAGTATATGGTACAGCTCTGAGGCGTGTGTTTGTTATTTTCAGAGAGGAGCTTAAGCATATAGAAACTAATGTGTTCAATGTCTTTGGCGGA
>NW_006399796.1:15911258-15911879 GCF_000299155.1 Elephantulus edwardii
GATTACCTGTGTTTTATTTACTATACAAAGGCATTAAGCTGTGGAGATCATAAAGATGATTGATAGCATTGCAAAGAATAGATTGGCCCTATATGTAGACCAAGAGGCAGTCCTTCAAATGGAACAAGGGGATGCTGTTTGGTTTAAAATTAGAAGAGATGTATGGCAGAGTTGTGTTCACCACACTTATTCACTCTTTATACTGGGCAGATAATGTAAGAAGCTGGAATGCATAAAGGACACAGCATCAGAATATGAGGATGACACATTAACTGGCAATATGCATATAACAAGATCTTGCTTCCTGAAAACAAAGAAGATATGATGAATATCAAAGAGTAGTGTCTGTGTATAGAATGACTTACACTTCAACATCAAGAAAACAAAAGCCCTCATAGTTGGACCAGTAAGCATCATCATGGGAAATGGGGAAAGATTGAACTTGTCAAAAATTTAATTTTATTTGGAGCCACAATCAATAACCATGAACTCAGCAGTCAATAAATTGAGAAACATACTATGAGAGGGATTGATTCGGTGACTGGGGTAATCGGGATGGGTGTGTCAGAGGCGGTGCGGTTGGCGCAGGATAGAGCAGGGTTTAGGGCTGTTGTGCATAGG
>NW_006399796.1:15911979-15928437 GCF_000299155.1 Elephantulus edwardii
AACAACAACAACAACACTGCATCGAGCAAATCCCTTGCAAAAGACCTCTTTTAGTTGTAAAAAGCAACCATTTCACTTTTAAGATTAAGATGTACCTGACCCAGGTTATCTCATTTGAATGAGGAATCTGGATGATAAAGATCTAATACCTTTAAATTATGGTGTTGGGCAAAGAATGTTAAACATATCACAGATTTCCAGAACAGATCTGTCCTAGAAAAAGTACAGTTGGAATGTTCCTTAGAAGGGAAAATGACATTATTTTATCTCTCGTGCATTAGCCATGTAAAGAGCCTGAAAAGATTATCAAAAGCCTGGAGAAGAGCATCATGCTTGGTAAAGTAGAAGGAGGCTACGAAGAAAGAGGAAGACTCAATGCTATGGATGGACACAGACGTTGCAACAGTGGGGTCTAACGTGGCTGTGATTGTGAGAGGGTGCTAGACCTTACATTCTGATTTATGTAGAGTTGCTGTGAGTCTGAACCAACTCAACACCTAATGACAGTCTCCAGATATTGCATGAGGCAAACTAATACCAAAAATTACTTCTTGTTTCTTGGGAATTCAAAGTGAACTGGGCTTCCTGAATTTTTATTTGCTAGATCTGGAAACTCTACAAGATAGACCCTCCCTTTTACATTTTCTTTCAATATAAAAATAACCTTTGGAGTACAGAGAGGTTAATTCTCTTGTGCAAGATATCTTAGAAATAAAGAGGTTAAAGCAGTTTTTAAAGTGCATCTTGTGACACCTGCCCCCTCACAATTTGCTGCTTCTCTGTGTATACTGTGTATGTCTGATCCGCTGAGAGCTACGTGTAGAAACTAGTACCTAAGTGTTCTGGATGCCCTGATGCTGCAGAAATAGTAATGGTTGTGTAGAAAAAAATCATAAATCTATCAGCATTCAATATCAATATCATCCATAAAATAAAAATCCACTGCCATCAAGTAGATTTTGACTCATGATGACCCTCAAAGACAGAGCAAAACTGTGGATACAGTCTCCAAGCCTTGACATCTTTTCAGAAGCGGCTACCTCCTCCTCCTTCAGAGCAATCAGTAGATTTGATCTCGCTTTACATTTAGCAGCCTGATGTCTTAACTGCCACATCATCAGGGTTCATATGATCAGCAAGGTATGCAATTCTAAACATTAAAGGTCAAAGTAATTTATATACAAGATTCACAACAAGCAAATTGGTAAAATAAGATCATAGAAGATAAATGGTTCTGATTTACATTAATAATTTGTGTGCAGAACTACATGAAATGTTATTCGGTGGAATACCAGTCCGCACTAACGACGGAAAAGTTCTCTTGCTCCACTTTGACCTACTGTAATTCGTCCTATTTGAGGCAGTGGCTTCTCTGTGTTAGGATAATGGATACACAAACCAACCTCTTTCATGACTTGAAATATTAGCTAGTACTTATCTCTATTTCCATTTTCAATGTGTATTTTTCCGGTTTTTATCATAGGTGCTTTTGGACTTGACCGAAGTTATATGGGAAAATCCTTAAAAGGTATGGTATTAATCTGGGGGAACAAATTTATTTATCAGAATCACAATTTTTTTTTTACTTTTTTAATTTAGAGACTGACATAATTTGTTAGACAAGCCAGGGTGGTAGTGTAGAGAAAATGTAGAATTGTTAATGTGGTTTTGTTGTTGTTGAGTACCATAGAGTCAGCAGTGACCCATAGCTGACCCTCCAAAGGTTTTTCAGATGCCGCTAACAGCACAGGAGGAGATTGCCTATCCTTCTCCCACGGAGCAGCTGGTGGATTTGAACCACATGCCCTTGGGATTTGCAATGCAGCTTCTTGCTTCTAGACCACCAGAGCTCCCTTGCTAGAGTGATAGTTATTCAAATAAGCAAACCAATATTGTTAGCAAGATAGAGGCCACATGTCCATCTTGATATATGTCAGGTTGCTGGGGTAAACTCTTGTTTTCTTTAGAAAAAAAAAACATGACTATGAGAAGGGGCGGGGGGGGGGGATGTGTGAAGGAAATTTGGAAAACATTGACCTGGCTCTGTTAACTGAAGTCTGAACCTTAGGGAAGAGATTGAGTGATAACTTCTTGTGTCCAGTCCTGCGGATTTTATGTTAATGCAGAAGGATGGTGGTTTATGTTCAACCAGAGACATCTTGAAAGAAATCCTGGTAATTTATTTCCAAAAAATCAGCCATTGAAAATCCTACAAAGCACATTTCTGTCCTGACACACATAGAGTCACCATGAGTCTGAATCAACTCCCAGCAGAGCCTTCCCCAGCCTGGTATGAGAACGAGGATTTACAACAGCTGGTTTCACGGCTGAAGATTTTAGGAATTCAGAGACTACTAGAAAAACACAAGGGGATTAATTTTTAATATGATAACCAAAATGAAATCAGATCTACAATGTTTATATTGATACTTACTTTAGAAAGGAACTAAAATCCCTTGACCATAGATGGATTTTATAATACATTCTCTCTAAGGTAAGAAGAAAATAAGTTTATCAGATACATGTATTTGAATAGCAGTAATCTATCCCAGTGAATTTCGGTCAGAAAAAGAAAGGGCCTGTCCCATGAAACACTATTTACCTTTGTTCTCATCTTTCTTCACAGACCTGGTAAAGAATTCTGAATATAATTCCAGTAACTGCTCCCTGAGCAGTTCGGAAAACCCATATGCTACTATTAAAGACCCACCTGTACTGATTCCCAAAAGCTCAGAATGTGGCTATGTGGAGATGAAGTCACCAGCCCGGAGGGACTCCCCATATGCTGAGATCAATAACTCAACTTCAGCTAACAAGAATGTCTATGAAGTTGGTGAGTTCTCCCCAACAAGTGACTTCATATGGGACAATTTTCTTCTTGTATTGGAAGTAATTTTAAAATATTTGGGAATCTTATATTTGCAGTTCATATAAAACTTACTGAAAGTAATGACCTCTATTTTTAGGCAAATGATGTGTATGGTTGTTTTATTGATTTATTAATATTAATTGATGTCAGACAAATTTTTCAAGGGAAATTGCATCCAAAAAAATTAAGGTAAATTCTCCTTATCTCCCACCTGGCCATCTATCTTTCGCTGTGTAACCATAGCGAATATTTTAACACACACATGGAATAGCTTACATATATTCACTAATATGTCAAGTTAGCCAAAACAAATGGTTCAAGTGGATTAAACAGGTGGTTCTATTTCCTGGTTAGATTCATTATATTGACATAATATCTTTAGCAGGACTGGAACATTTAACTTCCGAACTTGAATAACAGTAATATTCTCATGTATTAATCTAATAAATTACTATAAATTCTATTTAAAATTGCAGTTGCCCTTTGCAAATCCAATTTTGGCAAAGTTAAAATATTTTCACTTGTCTAGTCTTCATTTGCTAGACAACAGGGTGATGTATTTAAACATTTTTGTCTCTCTTTCCCTCTCCATATTGTCTAAATACTGAAGATTTTCACTTCCAAAAAATTATTCATTACTTGTAAATGAAGTGGCTAGTTGGATATTACTTTATTTAAAGCCATAGATATGTCATTGAATGGGTATATATAAAACATTTTTAAAGCAAAATTAATTTTTTTTTAGTTTGCGTTCTTTTTTTATTGAGATCTTAATGAAAGTTTATAAAGAACTTGGGTTTCCAATCATTCATTGTTGCACATTTTCCTCCCTGCTCCCCCATCCCCAGATCACTTTTTCTTGGGGGAAAAAAAGTTCTTTCATTTTTTTTTAAACTATTAAGATAGCTTGTTATAATGGAAATCATAGTGACCTAAGTATATTTTCTTTAATATATATATTTACTTGGCTTTTAATTTTTTTAAAAGTTGGTTTTCTTACATTTACATTGTACTTCATTCATGTACACTGTTTGAATATGTATTTTCTCATGATACCTAAAAAGTTCTTCTAATACCTTCCCCCAGTTTTTTTCCCTTTTTCTGCCCTCCTGTTCTATAATTCCAACCACATGTGTGTGTTTTTATGTGATGCTATTCCACTTGATTCTTATGTTTTATTCATTTTCCTTCCATCTTGTCTCTGCTTTTATCCCTACATATATTTTCAAAAGGTCAGTGATGAGTCACCTTCAAGCCATCTCTTAGGCTAACACAGTAGAAGGGGAATTTGACGGAGAGCTGTAAGCCGGAACCCTAAAATTGTAAACATGCTGAATATTCCCATGAATTAAAGGGCCTTCGTCTTCTCATCTGTCAGTATGACCCCAAGAAGTTTTTAGATAATGACTGAATTCTAGGGTTTCTGTACGTTCCACTGATGTCTTTAATCCCATCCTTTTACTCTGAATGTCTTTTGCATGTGTCAGTGCACGGCAACCACAGAGCAGCCTCCCCATGTGATTCTCAAAGACCTGTTTATCCTTCAAAATATTTTATAGTATTTTTATAAAAATTCCTTTCCAGTGTGTGATGTATGCAAGAAATGGCATGTATTTTTTCATTAACCAGTGCTAATAAATTAATATGTCCTTGTCGTTGGTTATCACAGAACCTACAGTGAGTGTGGTCCAAGGAATATTCAGCAATAATGGGCATCTCACCCAGGATCCCTATGACCTCCCAAAGAACAGTCACATCCCGTGCCACTATGACCTGCTGCCAGTCCGAGAGAGCTCGTCATCCCCCAAGCCAGAGGGGGATGTTGGAGGCGGCAGCAGCAGCAGCAACAACAGCAGCAGCAGCAGCAGCAGCAGCAGCAGCAGCAGCAGCGAATGACACCAAAGGACTGAGAAGCCACTGGGACCCTTTGCAGAACTGCGTTTCGGTTCTTCTCCATCCTCACGTGTGCCACCTTATGTGAATGTTTATTGATCTGGTAGGCAGTTGTTGGACGTGAATGAGAAAGCTCAAAGCTGAGGCTGCCCCTGACTGGAGATGCTTTCTGTCTGGGTGGCTTGGAAGGAGTAATCAGTGTGATTTCTCATTGCTCTTAGTTTTAGAACTGCAACCGTGAAGCATGGTTTGCTGTAAGACGCTGACACAGGCCTTGCAGAGCTTGTGGAACTCCTTCGGAGACACGGGTTGCAGTGGACATTGATGTTATTGCTTGGAAATTTAAAAACCTTCCTTCTCCTTTTCACTGTAGAGCTGTTCCTAGGATTATGCAGTTGACCATAAAATTGACTTCATAGAGGTGGTATGAAACACTAAACAAATAGAAGGGACACTTTGAGTCCTCCTTATCTAATTTTCTTCAGCAAATCTCAGAATGGTAGGGATGATATTAACCCAGGAAGAAATACTCTGTCAAGTGGCATAACTGGATAGACTTTGAATAAATGCTAGAAATGGATAGAAAATTTAAACATGACATGTAGAATTTTTTTTTTATTTTTTTTAGGATAAGGAGTATACAATTCAAATCTCTTTAAAACTAGTGGAAGTATTACAAGAGTCAGTACATGGATATGCCAGCCAGGGGTGATTCCTTTGCCCTATTTGAACCTCAGTCCACTTTAGATGGGTGGTACCATTCTGAGAAGTGTCCCCATTATACACATTCACCACTAAAGAGCCAGGACATATCGATGATTATTTCATTAGCCTAGAAATGAAATAATTTTATTTTTACTGACTGGATTGAATAATTGTATAATGATTGGTGAAGGGTGTAAATTTTAAGTGTAAGGAGACACGTTTTGTAAACCATTAGTGATGCATACTGTAATATAGAATTAGGAGAAAGTTTTATGTTTTCCCTAGAGGTGATGGAAATATTTTTGTGCGTATTTGAGAAGAGGGCACTTTTCCTTCTATTAATTGTGGATTTAGAGAAACTATGCTTAAGCTGGTCTTTTGCATTGCTAATATGATGTGTGCTCTGTTTTTCGTTAATTTGTATTTCCATTTTTAAGTTGTATATTCTATGTTTTGTAGTGCTTGGATTGTCAATGAAAGAAATCTATTATATGTTCACTGTTTGTTTTATTATTGCCATTCATTTTCTTCCTGGTAAAAATGCATTGATTTTTTTTTTTCCTTTTGGAAGGAGGAAATGACATACATATATGATTCAAATCTACTAAAACTGATCATTACTAAAGTAGTATAATAACCAATAGGCAAATGCCTTATGATTGAAATAGGGAGGCTATTTAATATTGCAAGATGGGGTTCTTTTTGATCTGTGCCTGCAGCTTCTAAGTTCTTCGAGAAAAAGCATACTCATTCTGCTACTAAAACCTGACTGTATTGATAGTAAGTTAAAAACTTCTCATAAAGAGTTATAGATATGCTAGTTGAATTCTTTTTTCAAAGAACTTCCAATAAAAGGTATCTTTGTCATCAGTGAAAAACTCTATGATAAAACTGATATGGGGAAGAAGGATGTGAGACCTTATTATTGAGGAATACTATACAGAACAGATCATTCAGGAGGCTGGGCTTTATGAGGAGGAATGTGGCATCAGGATTGGAGGAAGACTCATCAACAGCCTGTGTTATACAGATGGCACAACCTTGCTTGCTGAAATTGAGGAGGACCTGAAGTGTCTGCTGCAGAGGCTTGATAGTGTAGTCTGCAATATGGATTGAGGATCAGCATCAAGAAGACAAGTATTTTCACCATTGGACTAATTGGAAGTACCATGATGGATGGAGAATAGATTGAGGTTGTTTGGTCAGCTCCACAATCAACACTTTTGGCACCAGTAGTCAGAAAGTAAAAAGATGAATTGCATTAGGTAAATCTGCTGTCAATGACCTTTCCAGAGTACTGAGAAGCAACAATGTCAATCTGGAGACTAAGGTGCATCTTATCCAGGCCATGGTCTTCACAATTACTGGCAAAAGGATAGCAGAAGAAGAATCAATGCATTCGTGTTGTTATGCAGGAGAAGAATCTTATACCATGGACCACCAAGAAAATAAATAGATCTGTCTTGGAGAGGGTGAAACCAAGTTTCTCCTTGCAGGCTAGGATTTTGAAGCTCCGCCTCACATACTTTGGGCATGTCTCTAAGGAGAAGGACATCATAATCGGAATGGTGGAGGGACAGTGCGAGAGAGGAAGATTCCAGATGAGATGGATTGATACAGTGACTGGGGCAATGAGGGTTGATGTGTCAGAGTCAGAAATACTGGCTCAGGACAGGGCAGGCTTCAGAGCTATTGTACACAGGGTCACTATGAGGTGACTCGATGGCACATAACAACAACTTCAACAAAGGGAGAGCTTACTAAGAACATTTATTAAGGTGATACTTCTGAAAGTAAACTGAGGCAGTATTAATAAGCATGCTGCAATGGACTTGGATCAAGACTGCTCTAGGCAAATCAGAATGGTTGGTCTGCCTGTGTATGCTTATCATGCAGTAGCACTTTTCACTTCAAAGTAGGTATCCCATCAGAATGGTAGTTAAGCTGTAAGCAAGCCAATTGTTTTCTCTGACCTACCAGAATAAGCCAAGTCACTGAAATACTCAATGAGGGAGCAATTGGTGATCTTCAGTATTTTAAAGGCCTGCTTTTATGGCATCCTGTATCAAATAGTTAATTAATATCTGTTATATACACTTGTTCTGCCAGTAAAATGCATATGCCATTGTCCCTACCAGTCATCAGTTGATACCATGTTACCAGTACCTGTAAGGGCACTTTGGTCAGATTCATGATAAAATATGCACTTCTTTCAAAGCTGTGTGGGATTTTTTCCCCCAATAACTTCAAATTTAGTTGAAGGCATTATAAATTAGCCTGGACCAGATCTTAGAAACATTGAGCTTATTGCAGTGGTTAACCATAAGGGATGGGATCTCTCGCGGTTTAGTAACCACAAAGAATCATTTAATGGAATACCAATTGACATATTTCAGCAACAGGCACTGTCCTGGACATCCTCACCAGGTTGCGCTGAGAAAACTGGAGGATAGCTACTTGGGCAATTGACTGGAAGAGATCCATATTTATTTCCACTGATCTGACAGAGCGTGTAAATTATCGAACAATATCACTAATAATACACGCTAGCAAAATCTTGCTGAAGATTACTAAAAAACAAGAAGAACAATACATCAACAGAGAACTACCAGAAATACAAGCTGGGATTAGAAGAAGCCATGGCACTAGGGACATCATTGCCAATGTCAGATGGATCTTGGCTGAAAGCAGAGAGTACCAGAAGAATGTCTATCTGTGTTTCATGGACCATGAAAAAGCATTTGATTGTATAGATAACAACAAATTGTGGCTAACCTTAAGAAGTATAGGAATCCCGTAACACTTGATTGTGCTCATGCGAAACCTATACTTGGACCAGGAAGCAGTGGTCAGAACAGAGCAAGGACACCCTGCATAGTTCAAAATCAGGAAAAAAGTGTGTCAAGGATGCATCCTGTATCCATACCTTTTCAATCTGCATGTAGAACAGATCATTCAGGAGGCTAGACTTCATGAGGAAGAATGTGGCATTTATCAATCGATTGGAGGAAGACTCATCAACAACCTGCATTTTTCAGATGACACACTCTTGATTGCCAAAACTGAGGCTATTTGCTGAAGTGTTTGCTGCTGAAAGTCAGGGTCTGTAGTCTTCAATATATATTGAAACTCAACATCAAGAAGACAAAGATTTTCACCACTGGACCAATTGGCAGCACCATGGTAGATGGAGAAGAGATTGATATTGTTAACAATTTTCAGCTTGCTCAGCTCCACAAACAAAACTCTTTGCACCAGCAGTAAGGACATAAAAAGATGAATTCCATTGGGGGAATCTGCTATCAGGGACCTATCCGAAATGGCAAAGAGACATGATATCCATCTAGAGACTAAGGTTCTCCTGATTCAGTCCATGGTCTTTGCAATTACTTGCTATGCATTATAGACCTGAACAATGACTAAAGATTGTAGAAGAAGAATCAATGCGTTTGAATTGTCGTGCTAGAGAACATGCCATAGATATTGAATATTCAACGTACCATAGACTGCCAAAAGAACAAACAGGTCTGTCTTAGGATAAAACAAAGCTGCTTTTTGGAAGCAAGGATTTTGAAGCTCTGTCTCACATACTTTGGGCACTTGGCCAGCACGAGCCACTCCTTGGAGAAGGCCATCATGCTTGGAAGGGCAGAGGAACAGAACAGAAGAGGAAAACCCCAGATAAGATGGATTCACACAGTAACTGGGGAATGAGGGCACGTGTATTGGAGACAGTGACATTGGCTCAGGATAGGGCAATGTGTTCAGAGCTGTTGTGCGCTATGAGTCTCAAGCAACTTGATGGCACATAACAAAACATCTCTTTTATGGATGCTTTATCTCATCAGAAACTCCATGATAAGTTTTACCTTTGCTCCCTTAAAGTTGGTTAAAATAAACCAAACAAAAAGTCGCTACTTTTTTTATTCTTCTATTAAAAATATAAAATGTCAAGTGTGATGTAAAAACCCTAAAAGCGTAGGTAGAAACCTGGACAAGAGATGAGAACTCTGAAGTAACATGATGGTCCCTTACTATGCTTGCTTTCTGACAAATGACTTGGCCAGTAGTGTCCCTGAGCAACATTTATACTGAAGGGGAGTCTTGCATCCTAGAATCCACTCCTTAGAGTTAATATTCAAACATTGGAACACATGCAAATAGCACTTCAGCTATTTTTAAACTACATATTACAAATGGTGATGTCTATTGTGAGGCATTTTATTTCCAGGTATCTTCATAAAGATTTGGGTGGGGAGAGAAATGCTTTTGCTGAAATGTGAATTGGAGAAAAGAAAGAAAAAGACTCTGGGAATTTCATCCCTCTGAAAGTATCACATTGGGCACTTTTCCAGATCTGTCAGATATAATTGAATGGTGATGTCATTCTTCATCCATAATAAGTCTGTTCTCATGACCTGTCAATCCTTATGAATTTTGAACACTAAAAAGAATTGCTCTTCTTTGACCTATAAAGCTCTGGAAGCCTGTATCTTGTAGGAGCTTTGGCAGTCTATACAGTAGGGACTTGCATGTCCAGTCCAAAGTTTAACAGTTTGAATCCACTAGATGCTCTACAGGAGAAAGATAAACAATCTCCTCGCTTGTGATTTACAACCTCTGAAAACGCGGGATTAACTCTGTGTCAGTTCCAACCGGTCGGCAGTGAGACAGTGAAAGATCCTATGAAGCAAAAGACTAAAGTAACAAGTGAGTTTGGAGATTGAAGAAAAAAAAAGTGATGTGTAAGAATGTCAGTCTAACTATTATTCTTTCCTTGGAAGGTGATATATCAGAAAATTTATAAAGTATCTGTGTGTGTGTGTGTGTGTGTGTGTGTGTAGACATACACAGATACATTCAAATTGGCAAAAACAAATATTCATGCTTGCTTTAAAAATGTGGATGTTATTGTAGTTAATTGCATGATGATAAAGAATATTTCATAATTTTTATATTTGACATCAATTTCTCTTCATAGCACATAAGTAATGTTAACAAATAATTTAATGTACTTAACATCATTTTTATGGAAAAATGGCTCATTCATTGCTCTCAAGTTAGAACTGACAGTTGATCCTCCATTGGGTTTCTGAGGTTCTAATTGCATGGGAGGAGATTGCTCATCCTTTCCCGGGAATCCATGGGTACATTCAAAATGCTGGAGAGATGAGCTCTTTGGGCTGGCAGCACTATTGTGACTCTCTCTGGTGACTATGTTGCCAAAGTTCATCAAGGGAAATTATATTCACCATTTTAAGGAAAACCAATCACATAATTGTATAATAGGGCAGTTAATTACACTCTGTTCCAATAAAACTAGTTAGCACATTGTCTGTGCAATGTTATTAGAACATGCAAACAACTTCATAAGGCTGTAACCACCTCAACTCCAAAGAGCTGCCAAAGTAGTTGCTAATTATTAAATTTTTTAAAAATCTTTATTCCTGCAAACATTGTATTAAAGCATTACAATACCACTTGAAAATAATGAAAATATTAGATGCCTAAAGGTTAATTTGACACTTAAAATAAGATCAAATAAAAAATTAATTGACTTTAAGATTATATTTTTTAAATAATGAATTTTCTATCCCTGAGTGGCATGTCTTTATTTTTCAGACTAAATATCTAGGAGTTAATTTGGCCTTGAAGGCTGTAGATAATGAAAGTGTATATAAATGTGCAAGCATGACTTACTTGGTATGAATGGGTATTTGTTTTTAAACTAGTGCTGTACAGCCAACTGCCTATTTAGGGTACGACTAATACTGGCTGGGTCTGCTGGATCTACTACTAGCTGGATACTACTAATGCTGGATCTGCTGCCTCTAGTACAATATTTCACCTTGGCTGCATTTTTATATGACTAAATTGCAACATATATATATATATATATATATATATATTTTTAAAGGGGAAAATAATTCAAAGTACATTAGGATGTTCGTGGCTGTAGCAAACAACAAAATGCTTTCACTGTTGAAATATCTCTATTTTCCAAAGATGATAAACTTTCATCAGTATTAGCCTCCATTGTCGTTTATATCACCAAATGAGCTTGTAGATTAATGTAATAAACTTTCTAATGAAAATCTCCAGAGTGGCGTTTATTTCTACATCTGACTGCACTGTTCATTAATTACAAGAAAACCTTAAGATCCTACTGGAAAAATTTATTGTGCTCTCATTTCACCTTAAATGTACACTTCTAAAAAGAACTCTTTTTCTCATACTTAATTACTCCCTTTCATTGCTTTTCAGTCATAACTGACTCATAGAAGAGCAAGATCACATTGAACTTGAGAGACTGTAAATCAGAGCAGGGGGAGAGTGACCATCTGTCATTAGTGGAGTCACTGGTGAATTCAAACTGCCAGATAGATGTGACCTTTGGGTTAACAGCGTAACTCCCTAGGACTTACTCTTTCATTGCAACATGGTCAGAACTGACAAGCTGACAAGAGCTGATCCTCCACTGGGTTTCCTAGGCTATAAATCATGAGAGAGGAGTTTGTCGCTCTTTCTTCCACTGGTAGATTAGAACTGCCAGAAAGGGACCCTATTTGGATTACACCACAACTCCCTACCAGAATTTAGTTACTCACATATCTGCTTTTCTTTGAAACTACTAATTCTTTGTAAACAGAGATAGCATTTTATTTATATTTGGATCCCCAAAATTCAGGCTAGTAGACAGATCTTCTATAACAACTTTATCTTATGTAGATTTCCTTTCTAAAATCTCAAAATGTGTTAGTATTCTCATTTAAAAATTAAAGAACTTATTGGTAACTTTTTTGTTCCAAGAGTAATAAATTGTTGTTTCTCTTTGTTGTTGTTGTTATGTGCCGTCGAGTCATTTGCGACTCATAGCGACCCTATGTACAACAGCCCTAAACCCTGCTCTGTCCTGTGCCAATCGCATTGCCTCTGACAAACCCATCCTGAGTACCCCAGTCACTGAATCAATCCACCTCATAGAAGGTCTTCCCCTCCTGCGCTGTCCCTCCACTCTACCCAGCATGATGTCCCTCTTTAAAGACCTGTCTCTCCTTACCACATGTCCAACGTATGTCAGACGAAGCCCCAGAATCCTTGCCTCCAAGGAGTAGCCTGGTTTAATCCTCTCTACGATGAATCTGTTTGTTTTCTTGGCAGTCCATGGTACATTCAATACTCCTTTCCAACACCACACACAACTCAAAGGCGTCAATTCTCCTTCTATCCTCCCTAGTCATTGTCCAACTCTCTGATGCATAACAAGTGATGGCAAAAACCATGGCCTGTATCAGGCGGACCTTAGTCTCCAGAGAGACACTGTTGCTCTTCAATATTCTGGAGAAGTCCCTAACCGCAGACTTTCCCACTTGCTCTTTATTTGCTGAGCTTCTGAGTGCCATGCACAGTTGGAGATGCAGAGATGTGTAAAACATAGATGCTCCCTTAAAAGAGCTATTATTTAGATAGAAGAAACATCTAACTAGCTATGTGGATTTTACACGTTACCTACCGCTCAAGATCTTGGTTTTTACACCATAATATTTTGGAAATAATATGTCATAGAGCCTTGTGTGAATTCAAAAACTTTATCCTTTCAAACTTCTTCCTTTGATATCTAGTTCATAGTAAACATCCAGCAATTATTAGCTATCATTACTGTTATGAAAAATTAGCTAATAATATAAGTGAGTGTGCAATAACCAGATGAGTGGTGAGGTTCCTAAAACAGAAGTGAGCATTTAATGAATATTATAAAACCTATGTGTTTATGTGACCATATCCTGATCTATTTTTGTACTAGCATAAAATTCCGTGCATATTTTATTTCTTGAGAAGTAATTTAGGGGAACAATAATAAGATTATATTTCACGTTCATGGGCAATGCTACCTTCCTGAAGAGAAGAATTCATTGGAATATTAAGATGTGGGTTTCTGGGCATTTGGTGAATTGGTCTCATATTCCCATCCTGGAGAACACAGTCATCAAAAAGGCAAGTGCTGGCTGATCTTGCAACATAAAGAGAATTCATACACAAGGAGACATAAAGGGTTTGGAAGAAAGCACAGCTTAGAGGTGAAATGCTGATGGGGTAAACTACAGCGGAGGTGTGTGGTGACAGGCGCAGCTGCTATGAATGCATGCACAAAGAAAAAGGAAGGGAGGCGTGGAGGTGTTCACATGTGAAGCAGAAAAAAAGATAGATTAATATTTGCAAAAACGCATGCATATATACACATACTCATTGCTGCTGAGTTGGAATTGGCTCAAAACTGACCTGAGAGAGTTTTCAGAGTCTGTAAATTGTTGGGAGGAGATTGCCCATATTTCTCTTGTGGAGCTGCTGATGGATTTCAGTTGCCTGCCCTTGGTTTGATGATGTAATTTCTTAACTGCAACCTCACTAAAGCTCATTAAATGTTGGATATTAAAGAATCATATAACTATTAAAGAATCCTGTAAATGAGAGAAATGACATCTTATTTTGTCACAGATTCACAGTATGTTCTTGAGCACATCGCCCAATCTTAAAAGGTGTTATACCCAAGTTCAAGACCTCGTTCTGTGATTTTTTTTAAAAAAACTAAATGTCTTTGAGTGTTAGGATAGATGTTAAAAATTATCCTGATGATTGCCAGCTCTCTCTTACTTACTGACATGTGTTCCTCAGCATAGGAAATGGTACAGGTTCTAGTGTGATAATGTTGTAGGTATCTGGGAAGTCTGTGACTGATGAGACTAGAAAAAATATTTTGGGGGAAACCAAAAGCCAAATAACAAGTGAATATCACACTAAGTGTTGTTATTGGCTATTGAGTTGAAACCAGTTCATACACACAGGAGGAGATGATCTATCTTTCACCCTCTGGGCAGCTGGTGGATTTAAACCCCCTGTTTGGGTTGGCAGCACAACTCCTTACCCACTAAGCCAACAAATTTCCATCTCATATTAAAATGAGGCCAAAACAAACCTGGACTGAAATGCACAGAAAGCTGAAGCAGGTTGACACGTCACACCAGACACAAAAATAATCTCAAGATGGGTAAGAGACCTATGGGTAAAGGCCCAAACTATAAAGATCATAACAGAATGTTCACTTCTGCAGCACATATACAAAATTGGAATGATACAGAGAAGATTAGCATGGCCTTGGCACAAAGATGGCATGCAAATATATGAAGCAATCCATATTTTTGATAAATGCTAGAGAGGATGTGAGGAGATAGGAAGGAACTCTTAGACATAGTTGGTGGAATTGTAAAATGGTACAGTAACTCTGGAAGGCAACTTGGCATTTTCTCAAAAAACTGACCATGGAAATTCAGTATGACCCATATATTCTACTGCTTGGAATATACATCAAGAAAATGAGAACTGAGGCACAAATGGAGACTTGTACATCAATGTTCATAGAAGCATTTTTCACCATTGCAAGAATACGGAAACAGCCAAAACGTCCATTTACAGTTGGAAGGATTGAGAAATTACGGTACATTCATATGTTGGAATATTACGCAGCATGCAGGAGCAATGATTTTGCAAATTACTACCTAATTTGGGAGGGACTGGAGAACATTATGATGAGTGAACTATTACAGTTCCATAAGGACAATCACTATATAAGACCAATATTGTAGAACATGTATGAGGGTCCAAGGGGGGAGCGGGCAGCAGAGGGGTGAAGAAGAGAGGGGGTCAGGGTAAAGGGAGAGGTGAGTAAAGAAAATGAGAAGTATTCGATGTGAAAAACATGCATACGAACTTTATAAATAAACCAGTATAAAATAAAAACGATAATAAAAACAATTATCATGAGAGATAAATTGAGGCCAAGCTTAGAAAGCCTTGCCTCGGTATAAAGAGGCTGTTAAATATAGCAAAAAATACACAGCCAGGAGAGGATAAAATTGATAAATGAGAGCTTCTAAAGAGTAAATATCCTACAACCAGGAGAAGATAAAGTAGATGAATGGGACCTTCTAAGAATCAAATCCCTATGCACATCCAAAAACTTCTCCAGCAGGGTCAAAAGGGAAGCCACTGACTGGGAAAAAGTATTTGGTAATAATATTTCAGATAAGTGACATATATCCAGAATTTATAAAATACTTGAGCACCACAACAAGATAAAGGTAAATAATTCCATAGAAAAATGGGCACAGGATATGAACAGGCACTTCACCGAAGACGACATTCAGATGGCTAACAAGCATATGAAGAAATGTTCAAAATCCTTAGCTCTAAGAGAGATGCAAATCAAAACACCTATGAGATATCATCTCACCCCAGTCAAAATAGCAAAATTTAACAGAACAGCAAGCAACAACTGCTGGCGAGGTTGTGGAGAAACTGGAACCCTTAGTCACTGTTGCTGGGAGTGTAAAATGGTGCAACCACTGTGGAATGTGGCATGGGGTTTTCTCAAAAAGTCACAAATAGAGATACCATTCGACCCAGAAATTCCTCTACTGGGAATATACCCCAAAGAGACCATAACTGACATCCAAGCAGATATATGTACACCCATGTTTATTGCTGCTTTGTCCACAATAACAAGGAGGTGGAAACAACCTAAGTGCACATCAACAAACGAATGGATAGAGAAGCTGTGATATATTCCCACAATGAAATACTATGCTGCATTGAAAAGCAAGGAACTCATGCAATATTATTCAAAATGGGTAACTCTGGAGGACATTATGCTGAGTGGAGTATCCCAGTCACAAAAGGACAAATAGTGCATGTTGCCACTGTTGTAAAAGAGGACTGACCTTAGGAATGGGGAGAGACTGAGTAAGAAGAGTTCAATAATGTATACTGCACTGAAACAGATGAGGGAGAAAATTGTTTAAAAGGGATATATGATTAGGAATTTTTGTCATGACAGGAGTCTAGAGCAAAGGCTACATGGTGGAGTGGACCTGGGTGAGGGTTTGTAAAACAATGAAAGAATTTTTCTTTTACTTTTCCAAGAGGGTAGTGTTCGT
>NW_006399796.1:15929247-15929990 GCF_000299155.1 Elephantulus edwardii
ATTGATGGAAAACCTCATAAGCAGTTCCTTACTTCACCTCTGCCTTGCATGCGGACTTTCAAGCTATAAAACAACCCAGTGGTAGATGGAATTTGGTCCAGAACTTAAGAACAATAGACATTTTTTAAAAAAGGAATAAATCTCTGAATAAAACACTTTTCCAATAGGGTGAAAAGAAAACCTACCAGCTGAGAACTTTCATACAAGTAATTAATGATCTGACCTACAATCAACACCTGGCCTAGTTTTCACAGCTGATAATGAGCTTCTTCAATGATTTTTCCCACACATGTAATCAATCTGATTTCTGTGTAGGCCATGAGGTGAGGTCCATGTGTATAGTCGCTGTCTGTGCTTCTTATAAAAGGTATTTGCAATGAATAAACCATTGATTTTACAGATTCTATCATTCTGTCTCCAGCCTCATTTCTGTCACTAAGTCTGTGTTTCCCGATTATCTTTCTTCCTTGTTCACTCTCTTTGCATTTCAGTCACCCATTAATACTAAGTATCTTGGTTGTGTGTTCGATGGATTTCTTTTTTTGTTTGTTTGTACATTGAATTTTATTTGGAATACTACAGCTCCAAAAGGCAGCTCGGAATGACAAAGCAAAATACTACAATGAAATGTGGGAGGAGCTAGAGTCAGAAAATCAAAAGGGCCGAACTGGCTCAGCATTTCTTAAGCTCAAGGAACTGAAGAACAAATTCAAACCTAGAGTTGCTGTAATCAAGGATGCTTT
>NW_006399796.1:15931560-15965301 GCF_000299155.1 Elephantulus edwardii
GATGGGTGTGTCAGAGGCAGCGTGGTTGGCGCAAGGTAGAGCAGGGTTTAGGGCTGTTGTGCATAGGGTCGCTATGAGTCACAAACGACTCAACGGCACATAACAACAACAACAACTTTAAAAAAAAATTAAGATTATACAATTATCTACCTACTGCCATCCAGTTCATTCTGACTCCTAAAAACCCTCCATTGGTTTTGAAGGTTATAAATCTTTACAGGAGGAGGCCATTCAAATGTATGTTTTTTAATTACCAATCTAACACATAACAAACTCTTATCAATCTTCTCTATGTAACGATATAGGATCTCTCTTAACTTCTTCTTAAGTATTATTCTCTTAATATTTTTATACTTTTTAATTTATATGATTCAATTATTTATGAGAGCCTAAAATTATAACTGAAGCAACTGAACACAGGGAGATAAAGATGTTAAAGACTGTATCTATGTCATATGCTAGTACTTAGTATATCTAACTCACTAAGCCTATGAAACTAAACCCAAAGCTCAAATGGTTGAATTTTGCAAAATGGGAGAAATGATATATTTGATAATTGTTTTTGTTAGGTGCCGTCAAGTCGTTAGACGACTCATAGCGACCCTGTGAACGAAAAGCCTGAGCACTGTTTGTACATCGAGTTTCCAGAGGCAAGCCATTTCGGAATTGACTGCTGCTGCTGCTTCCAGGCTTGTTTTAGTAGGGAAGCTCCAGCCAACACTGTCCATCATGGATAACCATTATCACATTTGGCATATCACTGTCACAGTGTTCAGCATCACAGCAAACACGAGTTACCTCTGTACAGCAAGGCACAGACCAGTGCTGTACCACCTAGAAGAATGTTTGACGGGAAAACAATTTGAACCTGGCCTAAGAGCTGCAGATTAAAATCACCCACCTTCAGCTTGGTAGCATAATTTTCTGTCCTCTGGGCCAACGTAGCTCCCTCTATGTCGTGGTTGTTATTGTTGTTAGGTGTCGTTGAGTCGTAGACGACTCATAGCAACCCTATGAATGAAAGACCTGAGCACTGTTCATACATAGTTTCCAGAGGCAAGCCACAATTAATTGATAATTGGCACTGACTATTGTCATATAAATTAGCCAGAGAGTGTCTTTTGTAAATTAACTCTGACTTTATTGATTTTATTCTATATAGTAAACTAGGATCCATTAGCCCAAACATCTGTTGGGGCTATGAAAACTTTTTTTACATAGTCAGTTGCTTTATAAATCACCCAAGTGAGCTAAAACTTTAGCAGTTTAAGGTAACTGGTTTTTAAACCTCACAAAACTGTGTCTACCATCTGAAAGCCATACAAAAGAGAGATCTATATTTGTTGGCTTTTTATTACTATTAATTTCAATAACAATTTACAGAGATTTTCGATTTCCATCCATCCATTGTTGCTCTTTTCTCCCTGCCCCCTAGCCCCCAGTTTACTCCTCACTTTGAAAAGTAAACGAAAAATCCCTTCATTGGTATACACTACTTCCCACACCCTCAATCAATTTCTGATTGCAACTATTGGTAGAAGTCATCTCTTTCCTCCTCTTTGGCTCTGGTTGTTTTTTGGTGCATAAATTTGAATGAAAATGGTAAAAGGTCTTCCTTGTATGCATATGGATATTCTCCTGTCACTAACAACGTTGCATTTCAAGATGTAGAAATGGTCTTTTTAACTATGAATGTGACCCTGCTTTTTCTCACCTTTTAATTTTCAGTATAATAAATCGCTCAATGTCAAGAAGACAAAGATTCTCACAACTGGACCAATTGGCAGCATCAGGATGGATGGCGAAGAGATTGAAATTGTTCACAGCTTCAGTTTGCTCGCCTCCACAATCAACACTCTTGGCACCAGCAGCCAGGAAATAAAAAAACGTATTGTGATGGGAAAGTCTGCTGTTAGGGACCTCTCTAAAGTTCTCAAGAGCAATGGTGTGTCTCTGGAGACTAAGGTGCATCTGATACAGGCCTTGGTCTTCGCAATCACTTGCTTTGCATCAGAGAGTTGGACAATGACTAGGGAGGATAGAAGGAGAATTGATGCCTTTGAGCTGTAGTGCTGGAGAAGAGTATGGAGCGTACCATGGACTGCTAGGAAAAGAAACAAATTCATCCTGGAGAGGGTTAAACCAGGCTACTCCTTGGAGGCAAGGATTCTGGAGCTTCGTCTGCCATACTTTGGAAATGTTGTAAGGAGGGAGAGGTCCTTGGAGAGGGACATCATGCTTGGGAGGGTGGAGGGACAGCGCAGGAGGGGAAGACCTCTATGAGGTGGATTGAGTCAGTGACTGGGGTAATCGGAATGGGTGTGTCAGAGCCAATGCGATTGGCACAGGATAGAGCAGGGTTTAGGGCTGTTGTACATAGGGTCGGTATGAGTCGCAAACGACTCAACGGCACATAACAACAACAGAGCACGCAAAAAGTCCCATGCCAATCCATTTCACTTCACCAATGCCTAGTATGTAAATATCTCTGTGTTCCATTTCTTCGTTAGCAATCTCCAATTTTCCTACATTCATACTTCTCACATTCCACATTCCAATCATTAGGATCTGTTTGCAAGTATTCTACCTCCTCTGTGATTCCCAACACGAAGGCACTGCCTCTGGTGCCATATCTGCTAGTCTAACCTAAATGCTATCTGCAGTACATAGGGTTTTCAAAGGCCTGTTATTTCAGAAGTGGACTGACAAACCTTCTCACTAGTCTCCCTTAATTTGGGTGTTCAGCTTTTTTAGAGAAATATTTGACAGACAAGCCTATTACCCAAAAGAGTTTAAGAGAGTGCAGGTAACAGATCAGCTGTTGTTCCCAGGAGCTCACCCTTTTGGCACATGTGTTGGGTTCCCAACCTCACCCCGCCTTGCCAGCACTCAGCTCAATTTCTTCTTCTTGCTCCTCTGGCACCTCCTGTCCCCTCTGGCTTGGTAGTTGAGGCTTTCCATCCCCTCTGTACTCCCATTTCTTCTTCACTCTCCTGTGATATTGGTACTCCTGGCAAAGGGGTGAGGGGTGTAAGTGGTGTTTACAAAGTGGAGGTCTATAAAAGGCAGAACTATCTCAAAGCTCTTCCAGGAGCTGTGATCTGGGCAGGAGCTGTGGTTCAGGCAGAAGTTGGGGTCTGAGCAGCAGCTGGGGTCCAGGTACAGACAGACACTGTCATGGAAACACTCATCAAGTTGTGCCAAGAAATCTGGAGGACAACTACCTGGCCAACTGACTGGAAAAGATCCATATTTGTTCCCACTCAAAAAAAAGTGACCCAACACAGTGTGAAAATTATTGAACAATACCATTACTATCACATGCAAACAAGATCTTGCTGAAAATTATCCAAAAACAACCGGAACAACACATCAATAGAGAACTGTCAGATGCACAGCCTGGGTTTAGAAGCAGCCCTGGTATTAGGAATATTATGGCCAATGTTAGATGGATTTTAGTTGAAAACAGAGAGTGCCAGAGGAATGTCTATCTGTGTTTCATTGACCATGCAAAGGCATTTGTATGAATCACAACAAAATGTGGCTAACTCTGAGAGAAATGAGAATCCCAAAACACTTGATTGTGCTTATGTGAATCCTATACTTGGACCAGGAGGTAGTCATCAAAACAGAGCAAGGAAACACTGCATGGTTCAAAATCAGATAAAGTGTATGCCAGGGATGCATCCTATCTCCATACCTTTTAATCTATATGTGGAACAGATCATTTGGGCTTTATGAAGAGAAATGTAGCATTAGGATTGAAGAAAGACACCTCAACAATCTGCATTATGCAGATGACACAACCTTGCTTGATAAACCTGAGGGAGACCTGAGTCATTTGCTGCAGAAGGTCAAAGACTGCAGCCTTAAATATGGATTGAAACTCAACATAAAGAAAACAAAGATTCTTACCACTGAGCCAATTGGCAGCATCAAAACAGACAGGGAAGAGATTAAGATTGTTAACAACTTCAATGCTTGGCTCAACAATCAATTCTCTTGGTATCAACGGTCAGGAAATAAGACTAATTTAATTGGTTAATTAGTGGTTTATAATTCATTAAATTAATTGTTGTCAGGGATCTCTCCAGAGTACTGAAGAGCAGCGATGTCAGGTTGGAGACTAAAGCACACTTAATCCAGGCCATGGTCTTCATAATTACTTACTGCTATGCATCAATGAACTGTACAATGCCTAAGAATTATGGAAGAAGAATTGATACAGTTGAGATGTGGTGCTGGAAAAGAGTCTTGAATATACCATGAACTGCTAGGAGAATGAATAGGTTCATCCAGGCTTCATTTGACATATTATGGGCATGCTGCAAGGAGGGACTAATCCTTAGAGACGGTCATCATTCTTGGAAGCTGGAGGGACAGCACAAGAGAGGAAGACCATGGATGAGATAGATTGACTCAGAAACTGGGATAATGAGGGTAGGTGTGTCAGAGACAGTGAGTGTGACTCAAGATAGAGCAGGGTACATAGGGTCATTATGAGTCACAAGTGACTTGACGGCACATGCAACACAACAACAACAACTTGAAATAGATATTTGAAAATACCATCTCATACAAGTGTCTCATAATAAAAGTGTACAGAATGTTACAGGACCTCCACAAGAAAGACTGATAACCCAACTGCAAAAGGGGCAAAAGACATTCACAGAGGAAGACATTTGGATGGCCCACAGATGCTCGAAATCTCTGGCAATAGGAGAGATGCAAATAAAAACCACAATGATATACCACCTCAACCCAGTAGCAGTGGCAAAGTTTAACAGGGCAGCAAGCAATAAATGTTGGTGAGGATGTGGAGGGATAGGAACTCTCATACACAGTTGGTGGGATTGTAAAATGGTATCATCACTCTGGAAGGCAGTTTGGCATTTCCTCAAAAAGATGAACATAGAAATTCCATATGGCCATCTATTCTACTCCTAAGAATAGACCGCAAAGAAATTAGAACTGAGACACAAATGGAGATATGTACACCAATGTTCATAGCAACACTATTCACAATCACAAGAACATGGCTATGACCAAAGTGTCCAACCACAATCGAAAGGATTGAGAAATCATGGTGCATTCACACAGTGGAATAATAAGCAGCACACAGGAGCAATGATTTCAAGAATTACTACAGAACTTGGGACAACCTGGAGGGCTTTATGCTCAGTGAACTGACACAGTCTTATAAGGATAAATACTACATAGGACCATTATGCAAAAGCAAAAAACTAACTAGTAAAACGTTTTTTGGAATCTAAGGCAGGAGGAAGCGGTGGGAACAGAAGGGTGATGGTGGGCAGTGGGGAAGAAAACATATGCTCGTTCAATTTGGCAGGTGGAGGGAGGGAGTGTAAAGTAAATGGGAAAGATCCAGCGAGGATGTTGAAACACAGGGTAGTGATGGACTTCACTTAGTGGTGACTTATTTTATAACACATAGTGAACGAGAATGATTATATGAGACACAACGTGAGGGAAAGATTCATGCGTATCAATGTAAAAGTTCTAAAAAAAATAAGTTAAAAAAAAGAGGCCAAAAGATGTTCTATCCACGACTTATAGGATCCAAAGAAATCACCTGGAAAGGAGGCAGTTGGTTCCACCTCCAGTCATATAACTAGCAGGAGCACAGTTTGTCAGTATTCTAGCAAACTGTGTCCTTGACAGTTGTAATAGTCAGGTAATCTTTAGTAAATTTCACAGCGTCAAGTTATGCTTAACCTCTATACATTATCTTTATTACTTTAGAAACTGCTCAGTAATTTGATTTTGAAAATATTCTTACTGATAATCATGGAACGTCATTTTATTCACTTGAATGTTAAGTTCTTCTGAATCAAGTATTTTTGGTAAATATTCATAAGGGAATATGAGACTTCATGAATGCTGACCTTATCCTAGGAGGTCTGTTAATAAATCTCTTCCTTAAACAACACTTCTGAATTGTACAGCACTCCTCTGTCAATTTACTTACTGCATTGAGGTAATAGGGGTTGGCTGTGATGCTGAACCTCATGCCACTGGAGGTCAAATGCCATAATGGCTGTCCATACTGGACAGTGTTTGGTGGAGCTCCAAGTTAAAGACAGGTTTGGAAGCAGGAGTGGCATATACTTCCTAAACCACATGCCTCTGGAAACTCTATGAACTTAGAGAAATGACGATAGGTATAGAAAGCCCTCAGGTCTTTTGTTTATAGGGTTCCTATGAGACATGCTTGAGTCAACCGCAATCAACAGCAACAACAAAGAACACTTACACTTAAAGCTTTCACTTTGTTGAAAATATAGTGAAAACATTAGCTACATCTTAGAAAATGGCATAAGCCCTTAATATCTGTCATCTCTCCCAGGAAATGTGGAAAATTAGATATACCATTTAAATTTTTTCATTGTCTTTTGAAAATTTATTTTCGTTTCCTCCTCTTTCTGGCTTATTTCTAAATTGATATGTTAGAGAACAATGGTACAGTTTACTCCAGCAACTGTGCCAGCATTAGGCACAAAGGAATTAGTACGTCAAACTCAATTTTTGTTTTTATAGTCAGGAAACTAGTCTTAAATAATCACCAATGTCTCCATAAACAAAGATAAAACAGTGGTTCTCCAAAGAAGGGATCACACTTCACTTCACCTCCAGTGCATTTGACAACCTGGAGACAATTTGGGTTGTCACAAGAAGGGACTGCTACGTGCATTAACAGATGTTGTTATTGTTATTGATGTTATGTGCCGTCAAGTCACTTGCGACTCATAGCAACCCTATGTACAACAGCCCTAAACCCTGCTCTATCCTGTGCCAATCGCACTGACTCTGACACACCCATCCCAAATACCCCAGTCACTGAATCAATCCACCTCATAGAGGGTCTTCCCCTCCTGCGCCGTCCCTCCACCCTCCCAAGCATGATGTCCTTCTCCAAGGACCGGTCTCTCCTCACAACATGTCCAAAGTACGTTAGATGGATAGAGATTTTAAAAATGAAAAAGAAGAAAAAAACAAAGCAAGAGAGTTTGTGACAGCTACTCAACATGGAGTTACCTCATGTCTCAGCAATTCTATTCCTAAGTATTATACTCAAGAGAAAGTAAAACTAATGTTCACATGAAGACTTGTACATCAATGTTAGCAGCAGCATTATAAAAGCCAAAAGGTGAAAACAACTTGAAAATATACCAACTGATGAACAGATAAATACAACGAGGTATACTCATACAATGTAATGGTAGCTGTTGATAAAAAGAAATGAAGTATTTACATGTATGAATGAAAAATATGTTAAGGGAAGTAAACTAGATACAAAAAGACTGCAAATTGCAGGATTCCAGTCATACTGTTGTTATGTTCCATCAAGTTGGAGCCAGCTTGTAGCTGACCCTCCAGCAGTCTTTCAGAGGCACTAAATCAGATGGGAGGAAATCATTCATCTCTCTCCCTCTAAGCTCTGGTGTGTTTGAGCCTCGTTCTTTTGGTGCAGCAGTGCAAGTCCTTACCACTAAACCACCAGAACTTCTTAGTAGATCCTGGATTCATAGAAACTCAGAATAGATTGGTAATATCCAAGAGATGGGAGAATAACTGCTAATGGGTACTGGCCTTCTTTGGGGGTATGATAAAAGTCATAAAATAACATAATTATAACAGTAGTTGCATAACTATGAATAAACTTGAGAATTAAAACCTGTTTAATTCTATACTTTAAATAAATTCTATACTTTAAATAATGGTGTGTGCATTATATTCAACAAACATGTTATTTTTCTTTTTATGAGAAAGCAGATAATTTTCTGGCGATACTATGACTTTGCTATTTCTTAGGGAATCTTGCTGCTGTTCTCTTGGAAAAAGCAACAAACTCTATCCAAGATCCTCATATGCCACAAACACTTCAGGTGCCCTCACATCTGTTCGGTCATGATATTTAAATGCTTACCAGGTAACCTTTCTTGCTCTAAGCGCCACCCAAAATATCATAACTTTTTGGTTCATCTCTTAAATGGATCAGGGAAGCACTCAGAATATAACGGGCATTTTCTTTGAAGCTTCCAAAAAGGCGCACAACGTCATGTGCCTCTTCAAAATCAGTGGAAAGCTTGAGATGCAATATTTATCTCTCCCTGGGGCGGGAGGGGAAGGAAAAGTCTTCACATGCTCTAAAAACTTCACTGGATGGCAGATCATGGTGACTGTGTACATTTTTTCTTTCCTATTTTTAATCTGCCTTTCTTCCTTAGCAGGTTAAACCTTGAGCTTTTCACCAGTTTGATATTATTAAAAAGTGATGCATAAGGGATTGGCATCAATGGAGGAATAAACTGCTGTTTATTGTGACAACTCATAGATATTTCACAGTTGAGCTGGATTCCATAGATTCTTTTTTTTTCCTATCTCTGACTCTTTTCAGGAGCAAATCACCAGGTCTTTCTTCAGAAGCATCTCAGGACAACAGTGAGTAAGGAACAATCAAGGATACTCCAACAGAGAGCTTAGACTGTAGGGAGGTTTAGAAATCATGTCAAGACTATGAAATCCCCAAGCAATTTGTGGAATACCAATTGTTGTCTCCCAAGAAAGACATGTAATCCAAGACATGCTCACTGGCTTATGCCAAAAATACTTAGAAGATGAATGCACTTGCTGTAAGAGACCTATATTAGTTCTCATTCTCCTTCCCCCCCAAAAAGTGATCCAACAGAATGTGGAAATTATCAAACGACATAATTACATAACATATGTAAGAGAGATATCTACCTGTGTTTCATTGACTATGCAAGGGCATTTAACTGTGTGGGTAACAACAAACTGTGGTTAACTTTGAGGAGAATGGAAATCCCAGAGCACTTGATTGTGCTTAAGTGAAACCTATCCTTGGACTAGGAAGCAATCCTCCGAATAGAGAAGGAAAGCACTGCATGGTTCAAAATCAGGAAGAGGGGGGGAAAGAGGAAAAAGTCAGAAAGGGAGATGCATCAAGGATGCATCCTGTCTTCATACCTTTTCAATCAATATGCAGAACAGATCATTTGGAGGCGGAGCTTTATGGGGAGGAATGTAGCATCAGGATTGGAAGAAGACTCACCAACAACCTATGCTATGCAGATGACACAACCCTGCTTGCTGAAAGTGAGGAGGACCTGAAGCACTTGCTGCAAAAGGTCAAGGACTGTAGTCTTCACTATGGATTGAAGCTCAACATCAAGAAGACAAAGGCCAGTTGGCAAGGATCAAGATGAATGTAGAAGAGATTGACGTTGTTAACAGTTACAGTTGCTCCGCTCCACAATCAGCATTCTTGGTAAAGCAGCCAAGAATTCAGAAGATTAATTGCACTGGGAAAATATGCTGTCAGGAACCTTTTCAGAGTACTGAAGAGCAATGATGTCAGTATAGAAACTAAGGTGTGCCCAATTCAAGCCATGTTCTTCACAATTATTTGCTATGCCTCAGAGAGCTGGACAATGACTAAGGATTACAAAAGAAGAATTGAAGCCTTTGAGTTGTGGTGCTGTAAGAGTATTGACCACACAGGGACTGCAAAGAAAACAAATAGGTCTGCCTTTAGAGTGGGTGAAACTAAGTTTCTCCTTGGAGGCTAGGATTTTGAAACTCTGTCTCACATACTTCAGGCACATAGTCAAGAGGGACCCATCCTTGGGAAAAACCATCATGCTCAGAAGGGTGGAAGAACAACACAAGAGAGGAAGGCCCCAGATGAGATGGACTGATACAGTAACTGGACAATGGGAGTAGGTGTGTCAGAGTAAGTGAGACAGACTCAGGACAGGACAGGGTTCAGAAGTGTTGCTATGAGTCACAGATGACATGATGGAATATAATAACAACAATAAAGAAAAATATTTCTGAAGATTATTATAAAATGATTGTACAACAGTATATTGACAGAGAAAGGTCAAAAATTATTTAGAAACGGCTATGATATGAGGAATATCATTGCTAATATCAAATGGATCTTGGTTGAAAGCACAGAATAACCAAAGAATGTCCATTTGTGTTTTATTATTGACTATAAAGGCATTTTATTATGTGGATCATAAAACATCATGACTAACACTAAGAAGCACGAGAATCTCAGAATATTTAATTGTGCTCATGTGAAGCTCATACACAGATCAAGTAACTACTGTTCAGACATAACAAGGGAACACTGCATGGTTTAAAGTAAGGAGAAGTATGCATCAGGACTATATCCATTCTCCAAGTTTATTCACTTTAACTTGAAAATCTTTCTGTAGAAGCTCAAAGAATACAACCCTCAATAGGATTGCATCTTAAAAAAACAAAAATATTCAAAAATGGACCCATAGGCAATATCATGATAGAGATACAAGAGATTGAAACTGTCAAGCTGTCAAGAACTTCATCTTATTTGGATCAACAATCCACACCCTTGGTACCAGCAGGCAGGAGATTAGGAGACATTGTACTGAGAAGGTCTACAGTCAGGGACCTCTCTAAATGATTGAGAAGCAATGATTTCAGTTTACCTGATTCAAGTCATCGTCTTTTCAATCACTTGTTGTGCATCTGTGAGCTGGACAATGACCAAGAATGACAAAAGAAGAATTGATGTCAAAACTGAGGTGTTGCAATACTGAATATTCATTAACTGTCAAAAGAACAAACAGATATGTCTTACAGCAGCCAGAGCGCTTCTCTCACATACTTAGGGCATAATGCAAGGAGAGGCTATTCCTTGGAAAAGGATAACGTGGTGGAGGGTCAGCAAATGTGGAGAGTCACCAAAAGAAGAAAGACCCTCAACCAGATGATTGACAGAGGGACTTTAACAATAGACTCGAGTATGTCAACAATTGTAAGGAGGGCACAGAAGAAGACAAGTTTCAGATGTTGTTCATAGTGGCACTAAAAGTTGTATTTATTAAACAGCATCTGACAACAACAAGAAGATACTCAATTTTATGCTGAATGAATAATTAGACATACTGGATTATATGAAGAATAATGGGACTTCAGAATTAGAGGAAGGCTCATCAACAACTTTCATTATACAAATGATACAACCTTGCTTGCTAAAAGTAAAACAGACTTGAAACACTTGCTGCAATAAATCACACACGACATTTATGTACGTATTATATCTCAACATCAAGAAAATAAAAATCCTCACCATTGAACTAATAAAAAACATGATAGATGTAGAAAAGATTGAAATTATCGACAATTTCATCCTACGTGTCTCCACAATCAATACCGATGCTAACATCAGTCAAGAGTCAAAAGATGTGTTACATGGGGAAACCTTATGCCAAGGACCTTTCCAAAGAACTCAAGAGTAACAATGTCAATTTAAAGACTAAGGTGTGCCTGGTATAAACCATATTCTATTCAGTTATTCCTTATGTATCTATAATTTGAAATGTGAATAAGACAGGCAGAAGAAAATATAATGCTTTTGAATTATGGTGTTGAAGAAAATATTGAGCATCCTATGAACTGTCAAAAGAGTAAACAAATATATCTTGGAAGAAGTGAAATCTGGTGTACTTTAGAAGCAAAGCTGGTAAAACATCTTCTCAAGGTTTTGGACAGATTATCATGAGAAGCAAAAAGCACTGAGTCTGTTCAAATACGTTTCTGTGAAATGTGCTTACTTAACTTGAAGAAAGCAATAACAAGTGGGTCCTCTTCTCCTTAGTAGATCTTTAGCCTAATTTTGTGGTGATAAAGGATGAAATTCTCTTTAGTGACTTTTTGTGGCATCCTAAATTGGAGAATGACTTTATCCTAGGCCACTAGGTTTCATTAATATATAAAATTTTAGCATGAGAATTTATTTATAGATATCTAATCGTTGTTTATACCTAGACAAGAGTCCTTAATATTGTAATAGAAGTCACCTGATAGTTTTTTCTAGGATTATGCTCAACAAAAGACATAATTAAAAATGCATGATTATGTTTTAAAAAGTTGGTCATTTTCTTTAAATTATAGTATTTTAAAGGAGATTTACTTTACTATAACTACTCACAAATTAGTTGGGTGTTGATAAATAGAAATTTCTGTCCTTTATGCTTTTGTAACTCCAAACATATTAGGTAAGAAATATTCTGAATATTTTATTTGCTTTGCAGATAGATTTTATTTCTGGAAGAAAACAAATGAGAATTGGATCACTGCAACAAAAGTCATTAAGAATCATCAAAATGAAAGCAAGATTTTTCTTACTTGGCTGAAATATTGAAAAAGAATCTTACCTGGCTAAGCTGGAATGTTGCTCTTGAGGGTGAGGAATGTATTATTTAAAAAATGAGCAAGGGGATACAAAGAAGGTGGGAACCCTATAAAGCACAATGTAGGGGCTCAAAATACTGCCATTTCTCTCTTCTTGGAAAAGATACTAAAATGATTACCACTAAGCACTCTCAAATTTAAAAAGCAGCACCATGTGGACATGCTGATTACCAGAAAATGATTTGATTTTTGTTTTGTTTTTATTTTACTGTGAAAATCATGCTATATCTCTTATTTGGGTAACTGATTCTGTTATGGTCTCAGTATCTGGGATATAAGAAAAACAAACCAAACATGTTATTAATGATGACCCACTAGTACAAGGTAGAACCACCTATGGAACCTCTCATCTGGCCTTTTGGATTTTTATTGTGGTTTGATTATTACTTGGCTACTATAATGCTGGAAGCTATGCTGTTGTTGTTATGTACCATTGAATCACCTTTGACTCAAAGCAACTGTATCTATGTGCAATGGCTCTGAAACCTGCCCTATCCTGAGCCAATCTCACTGACTCTGACACATCTAATCCCATTTCCCCAGTTATTGTATTAATCTATCTCATCTGGGGTCTTCAAATCCTTCACTGTACCTCCACCCTTCCAGACATGATGTCCTTCTCCAAGGACTGGCCCTTCCTGGCTATGTGCCCTAAGTATGTGAGACGGAGCTTTAAAATCCTTGCCTCCAAGGAAAACCTTCATTTCACCCTCTCCAAGACATACTTGTTTGTTCTCCTAGCAGTACATGATATGTTCAAGACTCTTCTCCAGCACCACACTCAAAGGCATAAATTCTCCTTCTATCATCCTTAATCATCATCCAACTCCCTGATGCATATCAAGTAATTGCAAAGACCATGGCCTGGGTCAGGCACACCTTAATCACCAGACTGACATAGTTGCTCTTCAGTACTCTGGAGAGGTTCCTGACAGCAGACGTACCCAATGCAATTCTTTTTATTTTCCTTTTTTTTTTTTAAAATTTCTTGACTGCTGGTACCAAATGTGTTGATTGTCCACAATCAACAAATCCAAGCAAACCAAAGCTGTTTACAATCTCTATCTCTTCACCATCTATCATGATGCTGCCAAATTGCCCAGTGGTGAGAATCTTTGTTTTCTTGATGTTGAGTTTCAGTCCATATTGAAGACTACAGTCCTTGACTTTCTGCAGCAAATGCCTCAGGTTCTCCTCAATTTCAGCAACCAAGGTTTTGTAATCTGCATAACATAGGTTGTTGATAAAACTTCCTCCAATTCTGATGCCACATTCCTCCTCATAAAGCCCAACCTCCCAGATGATCTGTTCCACATATAGATTGAAAGGTATGAAAATAAGAGGTTTCCCTGGCATACATCTTTCCTGATTTTTAACCAGGCAGTGTTTCCTTGTTCTGTTTTGACAACTGCCTCCTAGTCCAAGTATAGATTTCACATACACACAATAAAGTGTTCTGGGATTCCCATTTCTCTCAGAGTCAGACACAGTTTTTTGTGATTCAAACAGTCAAATGCCTTTGCATAGTCAATAAAACACATTCTTCTTGTACTCTCTGATTTCAGCTAAGATTTATCTAACATTTACTATAATATCCCTAGTGCCACAGCCTCTTCTACACTCAGCTTGCACATCTGGCAGTTCTCTGATTATGTGCAGTTACAGTCATTTTTGGATCCTTTTCAGTAAGATCTTGCTTTCATGTGATATTAATTATTTCTGCACTCTGTTGGATCACATATTTTGGGAATGGAAACAAATATGAATCTTTTCCAGTCAGTTGGCCAGGTAGTTGTCCTCCACATTTTTTGGCACAACTTAGTGAGGACATCCAAGGAAGCATCTGTTTATTGAAATGTGTCAATTGGTATGCCATCAGTTCCTGGGGCTTTGTTTTTTGCCAATTCCTTCAGAGAAACTTAAACTTTCTCCTTCATCATCACAGGCTCTTGATCATACTTTATTTCACAAAATTCTTCCGTGTCAGCCAATTTTTTATTTTGGGGGGGTTACAGTGACCCTGTATACTTTTTCCATCTTCTTTTAATGCTTCCTAGATCATTTAATATTCTGCCCAAATCATCCTTAAGTATTGTAACTCAAGGTTTGAATTAGTTCCTTGGTTCCTTCAACTTAAGAAATATTGAGCTAAATGTTGCCCATTTTTAACATTTCTATTCAATACTGAACTGGAAGTACTTGCTAGGACAATATGATAAGAGGAAAAAAATAAAAGGCATCCAGTTTGGCAAAGAGAGGGGCTTGAGAGAATTATGTTATGTGAAATAACTTAGCTCCATAAGGACAAATTCTGTATAAAACCATTATAGAAATAGAAAGATAACTAGTAAAATGTGTGTGAGGATCCAAGAGGATAAGGGTAAGAGCAGAAGGATAAGGATGGGAAGGGGGAGAATCATAAGGTCGCACAATTTTATGGGTTGTGGAAGAGGTGGGTAAAAGAAATTTAAAAGATCCGTTGTGAAAAACACTGTCTACAAACTTTGTGTGTAAACCGGTTGTTGGTGTCATCATTGTTGTTGTTAGGTGCCATCAAGTTGAGTACTACTCATAGCAGCCCTATGAACAAAAGACTGGAATCCTGTTGTGCCTCCTCACACTTCCTGACACACAAAAGCCCATTGCAACAATCACCATGTCAATCCATCTCTTCTGTTGACCTTCCACCCTTCCCAGCATCACGTCATTTTCCAAAGAATAGCTCCTCCTAGCAATGTGCCCAAAGTATTTGAGGCAAGGCCTTATCATTCTTGTCTCCAAAGAACACTCTGGCTGCACCCTCTCCTAGACATATCTGCTTGTTCTCTTGGACATCCATGAAATGTTCAGTGCTCTTCTCCAACACCACAGCTGAAAGACATCAATTCTTTTGCTGTGATCCCTGAATCAGATGCTCCTTCCTCAAACTGACAGCATTACTCTGCAATAATTTGGAGAGGTCCCTATCTGCAGATTTTCCCAGTGAAATGTGTCTCCTTATTTCCTTACTGCTGGTACCAACGAAGCATGTATAAAACAAAAATTTTATTTAAGAAAAAATAAATGTCTAGTGAGTTCAGCCTTTTTAATTTCCTGATTCACTCTTTGCACATTTCAGTATAATACTTTGTCTTCTCACGATGTCCTTTGAAATCTTCTGTTCAGCTACTACTTGATTTCATCCCTTTGCTTTGGCTTCTCTGCTTAGCAAGACTCAAAATGAGGAAAACAGCTGCTGACATTCATGAATCAGAATGAGGAATATATTAAATATAAATGTAGGAAAACTGAAAGTTGTCAAAAAATAAAATGTAATACATAAAGTTTGGCATTATAAGCATTTGTGAACTGAGATGGAATGCTGTTGGTCATTTTTAATCAGACAATCCTACAAGCCGCTAAACTTAGAATGCTAAAATAAAGAAGTATGAACTTGCCTGTATCATCTAAAGAACATAGATGTTACCAAACTGTAGTACTATCAGTGATAGGATACTACCCACAATTATGCAAGGATAATCTGCTAATACATATTTTTCAAATACATTAACTACAGATGAAAAAGTTGAGGGTTTCTACCAGGTTTCTCAGTCTGAAACAGATTAAACATTCAATTAAGATGAATTCAAAATAATTGATGACTGGAATACAAAAGTTGGAAACAAAGAACAAGACTGGTGCTTGCAAAATATGGTTGGTGACAGAAATGAGGCTGGAAAACTCATGACAGTATTTTGATAGAAGTTGCAACAATTTATTAATCAAAAGTAATTTTTTAAATAACGTATTTCTATATACTTGATGACATATACTAGGATCAGATTCACTCTGAGGAAAAAGAAGGCAAAAACGTTCAAATTCAGCAGTTAGAACAAGGCAAGCAACACTGAGTAGAACAGACCATCTATTACTTATGTTGTTATGTGCCATCGAGTCAGTTGCAACTCAGAGCAACCCTATGTACAACACTGAACCCTGCTCTATCCTGTGCCAACCTTATTGTCTTCGACATGCACTGTCCATTACCCCAGTCACTAAATCAATCCATCTCATTGAGGGTCTTCCTCTCTTGTGCTGGCCCTCCACACTTTAAAGCACAATGTCCCTCTCCCAAGGACTGGTTCCTCCTTGTAACATGCCAAAAGTATGTCAGATGAAGCCTCAGAATCCTTGCCTCCAAGGAGAAGCCCGGTTTCACTCTCTTCAATGAACCTGTCTGTTCTCTTGGTAGAATGTGGTATATTCAATACTGTTCTCCAGCACGACCTCTCAAAGGCATCAATTCTTTTTCTATCATCTCTAGTCATTGTCCAGCTCTCCGATACATACTAAGTAATTGCAAAGACCATGGACTGGGTCAGGCTCACCTTAATCGCTAGACTGACATTGTAACTCTTCAGTAGAGGTTCCTGACAGCATACTTTCCCATTGAAATTCATCTTTTGATTTCCTGGTTGCTAGTACCAAGAGTATTGATATTGGACACAAGGAAATTAAAGCCGTTAACAATCTCAGTCTCTTCACCATCTAATCACGATGCTGCCAATTGGCCCAGGGGTGAGAATCTGTTTTCTTGATGTTGACCCTTATTCAAGTACCTGACCTTCTGCAGCAAGCACTTCAGGTCCTCCTCAGTTTCAGCAAGCAACATTGTGTCTTGTGCATAACGCAGGTTGTTGATGAATCTTCCTCCAATCATTATGCTACATTCCTCCTCAAAGAACCCAGCCTCCTGGATCTTCTGTTGTTCATATAGATTGAAAAGGTATGGATATAGGACACATTCCTGGTGTACATCTTTCTCGATTTTGAACCATGAACTGTTTCCCTGCTCTGTTCTGATGACTGCCTCCTAATCTAAGTATAGTTTGTACTTAAGCACAATCAAGTGTTCTGGGATTCCTTTTTTTCTCAGAGTTAGCCATGGTTGGTTTTGATCCACACAGTCAAATGCCTTTGCATAATCAATAAAACACAGGCATTCCTATAGTACGCTCTGTTTTAAGTTAAGATCCATCTAACATTAGCTATAGCATCCTAGTATCATGGCCTCTTCTAAACCCAGCCTGCACATCGGGCAGTTCTCTGTTAATATAGTGCTACAGTCATTTTTGGATAATTTTCAGCAGAATCTTGCTTGCATGTGATATTAATTATATTGTTTGATAATTTGTCAGATTTCCTTTCTTTGGAATGGAAACAAATATAGATCTCTTCCAGTCAGTTGGCTAAATGCCAGTTAAAAGTGAAAATAAAGAAATTCGGAAGTCTTAAAGAGCCAAAATACAGACATAATTTAACTCACAAGCTTTTAAAATCCAACTCAGAGATATAATTGATGCATTGAATACATATGGCCTAAAATAAGTTGAGATGTGAGATGACTTTTAAAGCATCATCTATTAAGAAAGTATAAAGTCATTACAAAAGTCAGGACAGAAGAAATACCAAAATGCATGTCAAAGATGCATGTTTCTTTTGACTCAGTAACATTTTCTTTTCCAAATTGGAGAAGCTAAAACAAAAGGCAGAAAATATTTTAAAAAAGAGGTCTGAACAGAAAATTTCAAAGGGGAGCTCAGAAGACACAACAAAATATTCTAAAAAAACCAAAGTATTTTTTAAAAAGGACTTATAATTAGAAAAACAAAAAGGAAGAACACACTCAATATTTCTCCAAGAATTTAAGAAAAAAGTTTAAACTTGAAGTACTCTTTGCACAAAATATTAAGTGATACACAAAACATCATGAACTATGCAAAGATGGAAAGATTATAGTCATTGTATCATAAGAACTAGCTGATGCTGTGAAATTTAAGGAAGATGCATCTCAGCAAGAACGGGTACCAAAAGAAGAAGTCCACTGAAAGAACTGGCAAAAAAATAAGTCTCCTGGAATTAACAGATTTCCAAGTGAGATATTTTAGGAAATAGATACAAATCTGAAAGGACTCACTCGTCTATGCTAAGGATTTTAGAAGGCAGGACTCAGCCAGCTGATTAGAAAAGATTTATATTTGTTTTGTTAAAACAAAGATGATCCAATAAAATATAGAAAATATTGGACAATATCATTGATATCACATGCATGTAAATTTTTGCTGCTTATTATTTTAAAATGACTGCAACAGTACGTCAACAGAAATGCCAGCTGGATTCAGAAGAGTCTGTGGAATAAAAGATATCCTTGCTGATGTCAGATGGTTTCTGGCTGAAAGTAAAAGATACCAGAAAGATGTCTGCTTGTGTTTTCTTGGTTATACAAAGGCATTTGTCTGTATGAAGGAGCTCTGGTGGCCTAGTGGTAAGAAGCTGCACTGCAATCTCAGAGGTATGCAGTTCGAATCTACCAGATGCTCTGTTGGAGAAGGAGGGGCAATCTCCTCCTGTACTAGTCAAATATGATTTGATGGTACACACACAAAAAACAATAAAATAATTTAAAAAAAAACAACAAAGGCATTTGTCTGTATTGAGTATAACAAATTACAGATAACCTTGAATAGAATGATAATTCCAGAACACTTAATTGCATTAATGAAAAACATATACAAAAATTAAGAAGTAGTTGTACTAATGGAACAAGAACTACTACTTGGTTTAAGTGGAAAAAAAAAAGATGTAAATCAGTACTGTATCTTTTGTTCACATCTATTAAATCTATATACTGAATAGCACATCAACAGAGAACTGCGTGAATTGCAGGCTTTATTTAGAAGAGGCCATGGCGCTAGAGGTATTATAGCTAATGTCAGATGAATCTTGGTTGAAAGCAGACAGTACCAAAGAAATGTCTGTGTTTCATTAACTATGCAAAGGAATTTGATTGTGTGGATCACAAGAAACTGTTGCTGACTCTTAGAAGAATGGGAATCCCAGAACACTTGATGGTATTAATGCAAAACCTATTCTTGGACAAAGAGGCAGTTGTCAGAACAGAGCAAGGAAACACTGCATGGTTCAAAATTGGGAAGTGCATGTGTCAAGGATGTGTTATATTTCCATGTCTTTTCAATCAATAAGCAGAACAGATTATCCAGGAGGCTAGGATCTATTAGCAGAAGTGTGGCATCGGGATTGAAGAAAACTCATCAACAATCTGAGTTATGCAGATGACATGACCCTGCTTGCTGAAACTGAGGAGGACCTGAAGCCCTTGCTGCAGAAGGTAAGCAATTGAAGAACTGCAGCCTTCAATATGGATTGAAGCTCAAGATCAAGAAAACAAAGATTCTCACCACTGCACTGATTGGCAATATCAGGATAGATGATGAAGAGATTGAGATTCTTGACAACTTCAGTTTGGTTGGGTCTACAATCAACTCTCTTGGTAACAGCACCCAGGAAATTAAAAGACAAATTGCATTGGGGAAAATCTGATGTCAGAGACCTCTCCAAAGTACTGAAGAGCAGCGATGTCAGTCTGGAGACTAAGGTGCGCCTGATACAGGCCATGGTCTTTTCAATCACTTGCTATGCATCACAAAGCTGGACAATGACTAGGGATGATAGAAGGAGAGTTGATGCCTTTGAGCTGTGGTGCTGGAGAAGAGTATTGAATATACTATGGACTGCTAGGAGAACAAACAAGTTCTTTCTCGAGAGGGTGAAGACAGGACTGCTCCCTGGAGGCAAGGATTATGAAGCTTCGTCTGACATATTTTGGACATGTTGCAAGATGGCATCAGTACTTGAAGAGGGGCATCATGCTTGGGACGGTAGAGGGACAGCAAAGGCAAGGAAGACCCTTGATGAGATGGATTGATTCAGTAACTGGGGTAATGGGGATAGGCGTGTCAGAGACAATAAAATTGTCAAGGGATAAAGCAGGGTTTAGGGCTGTTGCATACAGGGTCGCTATGAGTTACAGGCAACTTGATGGCACATAACAACAACAACAACAGAGCAAATAATTTGAGAAGCTGGACTATATGAAGATAAATGCGACATCAAGATTTAAAACTCATTAACAGATTAGAAGTGATATATGATTGAGTATTATGGTTAACACAGGAATCCAGAATTAAGGTTGCATAGAGAAGTGTACTTGGGGTGGGGGGTAAGGGACGTGGGAATTGTATACTAATGAAGGTATTTTTTTTCTTTTTTTTTTCTCTCTTCGGAGAGGGAAGCGAGCTGGTGGGAAGGGGTGGGAAGGGAGAAAATTGCGGCAATGAATGAATGGAAATCCAAAACCTCTGTTAAAAAAATTATTTTAAAAAAACCTCATTAACAACCTGCATTATGCAGATGATACAATTTTACTTGCACTAGTCTTAAATATGGATTACACCCCATTATCAAGAAAGCAAATTTCTTACAACTGGACCAATAGGCAAAACTATGATAAACCCTCAATAGCTAAATTGACATGGTGACTCCCACAAGGGGATGGAGTGTGGAGGAGATCGTGAATATGGCACAGTACAGGGGAAGGTTTGAATCTGTTGTTCAAAGAGCTGTATAAGTCCTAGTCAATTTGACAGTACCTAAAAACAGCAATAGAAGTACTGGTAGATATTTTGTGCATAATGTGTTGGGCTATGAACCAAGTCCACATGGAAGAAAAATAGGCGGTGTCCTGTAAAGATTTACAACTCAGAAGCCTTATGGAAGGGTGCTATGATGCAATTGACTCAACACTAGTGTTTTTGCTTTATGGTTTCCTTAGAAATAAAATTCTCAAGTCTGTAATCTTTACATCAAGCTTCCCGGAGAGGACAGTCTCAAGCCTGCATTGGGGTCTGGGTTTTCAACTTTGGGCTCCTAACACAGTGTTGGGAGCTGCTACATCAGATCTAGAAGAGGTTTATCTGGACCCCAGAAATTATCACTTTTTAAAAAATTGTCACAATTTGACAGCAGTGTAAAAAGAGTCACAAAACTTAGCAGAAGCTCAGTGTCAAGGATCTTCCCTCAATACTGCCTCAAGCAAAAGTCTTTCCCTGAGGATGGTCCATGGAAGTTGGACTTACATCCTCCTAAATAAGAGACAGACAATAGCATGATAGAACAGTAGAAGAAGTGTGTGGCGCAAGACAAGTGACTTGTGGACTAAGCTATCATACCAAGAGGTGGCGGGGAAAGTAGGGCTTGACCAGGTAGGCAGGAGTGCAAGGAATGATGATGTAGCAGGGAAGAGACAAGACACATGTGTCTGGGGAGGAGGAGCAGTGAATCTATTGGTTATTTCTGTAAGGGAAGTGTCTTTCATCTGCTCGGTAAAGTGCTTGTCTGTCAGATATTGTTCTAAAACTAAGCATCCAAATTAAGACAGACTAGAAAGAAAGATTGGTCATCCACTTCCAAAGTATAACAGGCCTTTGGAACCCCTGTGTACAGCAGAGCACATTTAGAATGGACAAACAGATATGACAACTGAGCCTGAGCTATCAAATTTGGAAACACAAAGGAGGAAGAACAACTGTAAGAAGAAACTAGTGGAATGTGAGAAGCATGAATGTAGGAAAACTAGACATTGTCAAGAAAGAAATGGAACACATAAGTACTGACATATTAGATATTAGAGAAATGAGATGGACTGGCATGGGACCTTTTTAATCAGATGATCATATGATCTACTATGCTGGAGATTAAAAGGTGAGGGGGAAAATGGGGTCACTTTAAAAATGGGGTCACAATTAAAAAGACTATTTCTAGATCCATCTTGAAATGTAATATCATGACAGGATAATGCCCATATGCATACAAGAAAGACCTGTGAATACCACTATCATTCAAATTTATACACCAACAACCAGAGCCAAAGAGGAGGAAATAGGTGATTTCTACCAAACGTTGCAGTCAGAAATCAATATAGCATGTAACCAAGATGGATTAATAATAATGGGTGACTGGAATGCGAAAGTTGGGAACCAGGAAGAAGGAATAGTAGTGGGAAATATGGACTTGGTGACAGAAATGAGGCTGGGGATAGGATGATAGAATTTTGTACAATCAATGATTTTCATAGCAAATACGTTTTATAAGAAACATAAATACAGGCTATATGCATGGATTTCACATGATGATATGCACAGAAATCAGGTCGATTACATCTGTGGAAGGAATCTTTGGAGAAGTTCAATATCAGCAGTGAAAACTGGACCTGACACTGATTGTGGAACAGACCATCAACTACTCATATGCAAGTTCAAATTAAACCAAAGAAGGATAAATCATACCCACAGGAATTAAAATTTTATCTTGAGTCTAGCCCTCCTAAATTGAAAAAACAACTCAGGATTAGGTTTGAGGTTTTGAACACTAATGAATGAAGACCAGATGAGCTGTTGGAAGATATCGAGAATAATGTTCATGAAGACTTTTCGCCTTTATAAAGAAGGAGGGGGAAAAAAAGAACAAAATGAATGTTAGAAGAGACTTTACTAAATATTGCACTAGAGCACTGAGAAACCAAAGCAAAAGGGAAAAATCAAGAAGTTAGGAGCTGAATAGAAGATTTCAAAGGGAAGCTTGGGAAGACAAGGCAAGGAATTAAAATGAAATGCGCAAGGAGATGGAAAATGAAAACCAAAAAGGCTAAATTCACTCAGTGTTTCTTAAGATGAAGGAACTGAAGAGCAAATTCAAGCCATGAGCTGCAATGCTTAAGGATGCTATGGGAAGAATACTGAATAGTTCAGGAAGCATTAAAAGAAGAAGGAAGGACTATACAGAGTCATTGTACCAAAAAGAAGTGGCTGACACGGAAGGATTTCAAGAAACAACATATGATTAAGAGGCAGTGGTGATGAAGGGGGAAGTGCAGGCTGCTCTGAAGCACTTGGCAAAAAATAAAGCCTGAGAAATTGATGGAATACCTATTGACGTATTTCAACAAACTGATGCTGCCCTGGATGTGCTCACCAAATCATGCCAAGAAATACGGAGGACAACCACTAAGTCAACTGACTGGATATTTATTCCCATTCCCATCCCCCTCCAAAAAAAAGTGACCCTACAGAGTGTGGAAAACTATTGAACGATATCACTAATATATCACACTAGCAAAACCTTGCTGTATATTATCCAGAAATTACTGGAATAGTACTACCAGAAATATAAACTGGGTTTAGAAGAGGTCATGACACTAGAGACATTATTGCCAATGTCAGGTGGACCTTTGCAGAAAGCAAAGAGTAGCAGAGGAATGTCTATCTGTGTTTTATTCACTTTGTAAAGGCATTTGTGCGGATCACAACAAATTGTGGCCAACCTTGAGGAACATGGGAATCTCAGAACACTTCAAAACCTATACTTGAACCAGGAAGCAGTCCTCAGAACAGAGCAAGGAAACATTGCATTGTCCAAAGTCAGAAAGGGAGTGTATCAGAGATACATCCTGTTTCCATACCTTTTCAATCTATATGCAGAAGAGATCATTTGGGAAGTTGTGCTTTATGAGCAGGAATGTGGCATCAGGATTGAGGGAAGACTCATCAACAACCTACATTATGCAGATGACACAACTTTGCTTGTTGAAACTGAAGGACATCTGAAGCGCTTGCTAGAGAAGGTCGAGGATTGTAGTCTTCAATACAGATTGAAGCTAGAAGACAAATATTCTTACCACTGAGCAAATTGGCAGCACAATAAGAGATGAAGGTTGTTAACAATTACAGCTTGCTCGGCTTAATCAACATGCTTAATAATAGCAGTCAGAAAAATCAAAAGATGAATTGCATTGGGGAAATCTGTTGTCAGGGACCTCTCTAGAATACTGAAAAGCAATGATGTCAGCCTAGAGACTAAGGTGCACCCAATCTAGGCCATTGTTGTTGTTGTGTGCCACTAAGTCTATGACCATGGTCTTCACAATTACTTCCTATGCTTCTGAAAGTTGGACAATAACTAAGGACGACAGAAGAAGAATCAATGTCTTTGAATTGTGATGCTGGAAAAGAGTTTTGAACATACTGTGGACTGCCAAGAAAACATGTAACTCTGTCTTAGAGAGGCTGAAACCAAGTTTCTCCTTGGAAGCTAGCATTTTGGAGCTCCATCTCACATACTTTGGGCACATGGCCAGGAGAAACTAGCCCTTGAAGAAGGATATCATGCTTGGAGGGGTGAAGGGACAGCACAGGATAAAAAAAACTCCAGATAAGATGGATTGATACAGCAACTGGGGCAATGAGGGATGGTGTGTTGGAATGAGTGGGACTGGTTCAGGACAGGGCAGGTTTGTTGTTGTTGTTGTTATGTGCCGTTGAGTCACTTGTGACTCATAGCAACCCTATCTATGTACAACAGCCCTAAACCCTGCTCTATCCTCTCTCAATCCCACTGTCTCTGACACTCCCATCCCAATTACCCCAGTCACTGAATCAATTCACCTCATAGAGGGCCTTCCCCTCCTGCACTGTCCTTCCACCTTCCCAAGCATGATGTCCCTCTCGAAAGACCTGTCCCTCCTTAGAATATGCCCAAAGTATGTGTCCTGTCTCCATACCTTCTCAACCTGTATGCAGAACAGATCATATGGGAGGCTGGGCTCTATGAGGAGAAATGTGGCATCAGGATTGGTGGAAGATCTATCAACAATCTGCGTTATGCAGAAGACACAGCCTTGTTTGCTGAAACTGAGGAGGACCTGAAGCGCTTGCTGCAGAGGGTCAAGGACTGCAGCCTTCAATACGGATTGAGGCTCAATGTCAAGAAGACAAAGATTCTCACCACTGGACCAATCGGCAGCATCAGAATGGATGGTGAAGAGATTGAAATTGTTCACAGCTTTAGTCTGCTTGGCTCCACAGTAAATATTCTTGGCACCAGCAGCCAGGAAATTAAAAGACGTATTGCCATGGGAAAGTGCTGTTGGGAACCTCTCTAAAGTACTCAGGAGGAACCGTGTGTCTCTGGAGACTAAGGTGTGCCTGATACAAGCCATGGTCTTTGCAATCACTTGTTATGCCTCAGAGAGCTGAACAATGACCAGAGAGGAAAGAAGAAGAATTGATGCTTTTGAGCTTTGGTGTTGGAGAAGAGTGCTAAGGGTGCCATGGAATGCTACGAAAACAAACAAAATCATCCTGGAGAGGGTTAAATCTGGCTGCTCCTTGGAGGCAAGGATTCTGAGGCTTCGTCTGACATACTTTGGTCATGTTGTAAGGAGAGACTGGTCCTTGGAGAAGGACATCATGCTTTGGAGGGTGGAGGGCAGGCACAGAAGGGGAAGACCCTCTGGGAGATGGATTGATTCCGTGACTGGGGCAATCTGGATGAGTGTGTTGGAGACAGTGAGATTGGCACAAGACAGAGTAGAGTTTAGAGCTGTTGTACATAGGGTCACTATGAGTCACAAGCGACTCGATGGCACATAACAACAACAAACAACATGTCAGACGAAGGCCCAGAATCCTTGCCTCCAAGGAGCAGCCTGGTTTAATCCTCTTCAGGATGAATCTGTTTGTTTTCTTGGCAGTCCATGGTACATTCAATACTTTTCTCCAGCACCACAGCTCAAAGGCATCAATTCTCCTTCTATCCTCCCTTGTCATTCTCCAACTCTCTGGAAGAGATCTAGGTTTGTTCCCATTCCAAAGAAGGGTGCCCCAACAGAGTGTGGAAACTATAGAACAATATCATTGATTTCACATGCAAGCAAGATTCTACTGAAGATTATCCAAAAATGACTGGAACAGTATATCAGCAGAGAATTGCCAGAAGTTCAGGCTGGGTTTAGCAGGGGTCGTGGTACTAGGGATACTGTACATAATGTTAGATGGATCTTAGCTGAAAGCAGGGAATACCAGAAGAATGTTTATCTGTGTTTCATTGATTATGCAAAGGCGTTTGACTGTGTGGATCATAACAAACTGTGGGTGACTCTAAGACAGATGGGAATCCCAGAACACTTGATCATTCTAATGCAAAACCTATGCTTGGACCAAGAGGCTGTCATCAGAATAGAGCAGGGAATAGAGCAGGGAAACATTGCATGGTTCAAACTTGGGTAAGGTGTACGCCAGGGATGTATCCTATCTCCATACCTTTTCAACCTGTATGCAGAACAGATTATCCAAGAGGCTGGGCTCTATGAGGAGAAGTTGGCATCAGGATTGGTGGAAGATCAACAATATGCAGATGACACAACCCTGCTTGCTGAAAATGAGGAGGACCTGAAATGCTTGCTGCAGAGGGTGAAGACTGCAGCCTTCAGCATGGGTTGAGGCTCAATATCAAGAAGACCAAGATTCTCACCACTGGACCAATTGTCAGCATCAAGATGGATGGTAAAGAGATTGAAATTGTTAACAACTTTAGTTCTGCTTGGCTCCAAGGTCAACATTCTTGGCACCAGCAGCCACGAAATTAAAAAACGTATTGTGATGGGAAAGTCTGCTATTAGGTGCCTCTCCAGGGTACTGAAGAGCAATGGTGTCACTCTGGAGACTAAGGTTCATCTGATACAGGCTATGGTCTTTGTAATCACTTGTTATGCGTCAGACAATTGGACAATGACTGTGGAGGTTCAGGACAGGGCAGGGTTTAGACTTGTTACATATAGGGCTGCTATGGTTCACAGGAAACTCAATAGCACATAACAACAACAACAATCTTTACTGAAGCAAATTGTCACAACTTTCTCTTGTAGAGCAGCTGGCAGATTTGAACCACTGACTTTTCAGTTTCCAACCAAGCTCTTAACTGCCATGACACCAGGGCACCTTATAAAAATGGGCTCCAAATAAATATTTTAATTGAATAAATAAATATAGGATCATTTTATAATTTGTTTCATGGTCTAAGGTAAGAATCACTGTTAAATATTATGAAATTAAAGAATCATTCAATGAAAACTGAAAGACTAACAATAGGCTTATTGAAACATTGCCATGTAAAGATATGCTTCTTTAAGTTTATGATTATTCTTTCACTTTTTATTTAACCACAAAAGAAATGTATATGGGTGGGGTGAAGGAGATAAAACAGCTGTCTGTGGCTCGAAAGTCAGACTGATTTAATAATGTCACCATCTAAGGTAACGACTTTGAGAGAAAATATTTGCTTGAGTGTTTACACAATGCATTATTCATTATTCATTATTTTTTTTATTATTCATTATTTTTAAAACCAGACTCACCACTTTATAGGCAGAGCACTTACATTGTGAGAAATTAGTTCAGAGGCTAAGGGAAAACAAATTCTCCAAGGGAAACCTCAGTGGAATCTACAAAAACTAACAAGTGCAGCTACCATGAGGGCAGCTGTCCTCTCTGAGATGAAGGAGCTCTTTGGTGAGTTCAGCCCTTGCTGGTTGTATTAGCCTGTGGCCCCCCAGTCTTCTTGTTTTAGTGAATTTCTTCTGCAGTAGTGAATAATACTTTTTGTACAAAGCTAATACTTTGATGATTAGAAGACTCTGATATCTTGCCTAGAACTGAAAGATATTGGCTTGTCTTTCTATTAACTCACAGAGGATCATTAAACCCTCCTTTCAATGACTTCTCTCATGCCTTTCACTCTAACCAAATAGATTAGAATGATTTTTTGCCCAGTTTGTTGTTGTTATGTGCCATCAAGTTGCCTGCAACTCATAGCAACCCTATGTACATTAACTCTGAAACCTGCCGTATTCTGAGCCAATCTCACCATCTTTAACAGAACTAATTTCATTTCTCCAGTCACTGAGTCAAACAATCTCATCCTGAATCTTCCTTCTTTGTGCTGTCCATCCACCCTTCCAAGCATGATGTCCTTGTACAAGGACTGGTCCCTTCTGTCCACATGCCCAATGTATATGAGAAATCCCTGCCTCCAGGGAACAGCCTGATTTCACCCTCTCCAGGACAGACCTGTTTGTTCTCCTGGCAGTCCACAGTATGTTCAACACAATTCTCCAGCACCAAAACTCAAAGGATGGTCCTTCTATCATCCTAGTCATTGTTCAGCTCTCTGATGCATAACAAGTAATTGCAAAGACCATGACCTGCATCAGGCACCCCTTAGTCTCCAGACTGGCATGTTTGCTCTATAGTGATCTAGAGATGTTGCTAACAGCAGACTTTCCCAGTGCAATTAATCTTTTGATTTCCTGACTGCTGGTGCCAAGAGGGTTCATTGTGGAGCCAAGCAAACTGAAGTTATCAAGAATCTCAATAGCTTCTCCATCCATCACAAAACTGCCAACCGACCCAGTGGTGAGAATCTTTGTTTGCTTGATGTTAAGCTTCAGTCCACATTGAAGACTACAGTCATTGACCTTGTGAAGCAAACATCACAGTTCCTCTTTAGTTTCAGCAAACAAGGTTGTATAATGTGCATAATGCAAGTTGTTGATGAGTCTTCCTCCAACCTTGATGTCACATTCATCCTCATAAAGTCCAGCCTCCCAAATGATCTGTAGATTTAAAAGTTATGGGTTGTTATAGGTCTCTTCATCTGGGGTCCTTGCAACCATGAAAAAAAAAACACAAGACACCAATCAAAAAAACTGAAAGAGACACCTACAAAGGAAAAGCAACTAGATTAAATTATAATTTTTCAGCAGAAACCACGCAGGCAAGAATACAATGGGATGGCATTTTGAAAATTGAAAGAAAACAATTGCCAACTGGGGATCCTGCACCCAGCAAAGCTCTCTATCAAATATGAAGGAGAAAACACATCATTTGCAGAAAAAAAAAAAAAGAACTTCAGGAATTTGTGAAAACAAGACCAAATCTACAAGAACTTTAAAGGGAAGTCCTTCACACAGAGACCGAAAAGGAAAGTGGATAGACAATAGTAACAAGAAACAACAAAAAAAAAACCCACAGCAAAATGGCAAAAATAAATCCTGATCTGTCAATAATCACATTTAATGTGAATGGACTTAATGCAGTAATCAAGAGAAAAAGAGTAGCAGAATGGTTTTTTAAAAACCACCACAAGGGAGCTCTGGTGGCCTAGCAGCAGGAAGCTGCACTGCAATCCAAGAAGTTCACAGTTCAAATTCACCAGATGCTCTGCTGGAGAAGGAGGGACAATCCCCTCCTGTACCAGTCAGATCCAATTTGATGGTACAATGCACACAAAAATAATAAAATAAAATTTGGGGGGAAAAAACCACCACAAAGTCCATCAATATATTGTCTACAAGAGACACATCTAATAAACTAAGAAAAAAATGGACCCTGGTAAAATCAAAGGCTGGGCAAAAATATACCAAGCAAATGGCACCCACAAAAAACAGAAGTGGCAACACTAATCTCTAATAAAATAGACTTTAGAATGAAAATCTATCAATGGAACAAGGAAATAAAACCTAAAATATGGGGAAATGGTAACCTCTTCAACAAATGGTGCTGGCAAAACTGAACTGCCCCCTGCAGAAAGCTGAGACAGGATTCACATCTCACACCATACACAAAAATCAACTTAAGCTGGATCAGAGACCTACTTGGAATAAAGCCCCAAACCATAAATCTCATAAGAGACAAACTGGAATCAAGCATAGAAGGCCTGGTCTGCAATATAAAGAGATTGCCAAATATAGACAGAAATGCATAACCTGAAGAGGATAAAATTATTGAGTTGGACCTTCTAAAGATTAAATACCTGTGCATGCCAAAAACTTTTCCCAGCAGGTTGAAAAGAAAACCTATTGACTGGTAACAAATGTTTGACAATACATCTCAGACAAGATGAAAGTTTATAGAATACTCCTGATCCTCCACAAGAAAAAGACTGTTAACTCAATTAGAAAATGGACAAAAGACATGGAAAGACTTTTCACAGAGGAGAACATTTGGATGGCCAATAGACACATGAAGAAATGCTCAAAATAACTGGCAATAAGAGAGATGCAAATCAAAACCACAGTGAGATACCATCTTATCCCAGTAGCAGTGGCAAAGTTTAGCAGGGCATCAAGTAATAAATGTTGAAGAGGTTGTGACAAGATAGGCACTCTTATACATTGTTGGTGGGAATGTAAAATGGTATAACCATTCTGGAAGGCAGTTTGGTGCTTCCTCAAAAAGTTAAACATATACATTCCATATGACCCAGTTATTTGACTACTCAGAATATACCCTGAGAAAATGAGAACTGAGGCACAAACTTGTACACCAATGTTCATATCAGCATTTTTCACCATCACAAGAAAATGGAAACAGCCCAAATGCCCAACCACAATGGAATGAATTGAGAATTAAGGTACATTCACAACAATGAAATACTATGCAGCACACAGGAGCAATGATTTTGTAAATTACTACCTAACTTGGAAGGACTGGAAAGCATTTTGCTGAGTTAACTAATTCAGTTTCATAAAGACAAATACTGTATAAGGCCCTTATTATAGAAAGAGTACAAGGGATCAAAGACGAGGAGAGAGGAGCATATCGTTGGGGAGGAGGGCTTTATCATAGGTCACACAATTTGATGGGTAGAGGGATGGGTAGTTAAAGGAAAGGGGAAAGATATAGTGTGAAAACAATGTATAAGAACTTTGTGAGTAAACCAGTATAAAATAATTTTAAAAAAAAACACCATATAGGGTTTTTATAAACAAACCAATATAAAAGAAAAACTTACTTAAAAAGAAAAGGTATGGACATAGGATGCAACCGGGAACTCAAGTTTTCTTGATCCTGAACCATGCAGTGTTTCCTTACTCAATTCTGACTACGGCTTTCTAGTCAAAGTATAGATTTTGCACAGGCATAATCTAGTATTGTGGGATCCCCATTCTTCTCAAGATTAACTAAAATTTGTTGTGATCCACATAGTGAAATGCCTTTGCATAGTCATGAAACACAGACAGACACTCTTCTGGTAATCTCTGTTTTCAGCCAAGATCCATTTAATGTTGTCTATAATGTCCCTAGTGCCATTGCTCCTTCTAAACACAGCCTGCACACCCAGCAGTTCTCTGTTGATAACTGTTCCAGTCATTTCTGGATAATGTCCAGCAGGATCTTGTTTCTGTGTGATATATTTATAATGTAATTTTTTGGGTTTTTTTATGTTTAAGGAAATACTACTTCAACTTAATAGTCATGCCACTATTTGTCTCCATCGTTAGTTTGTTTTCTCTATATATACCTAAACACCATCATTTTTCATTTCTGCATTGTTGTAGAAATGACTTAAATTGTGAACTACTGTTTAAGTGGTTTAATTTCTTTTCTAGAAAGGAATGAGAGAAACATATTCTAAATCAATAATTCATCTTGTGAATGATAGTAATGAAAGGGAATATGGAGTTAGTCATGACTACAGAAAGATTTCCAGTTTTGACATCTTTGTAATCTTAGTCTTGGCAAATTCTGTAACTTGTCACTAGTATACGTATCTGGAAAGAAAATATATTGAAACTGTCCTTCCCCATAGAACTGGCATAAAGTTTATCATGCATGATGCTTGAAATCTCCAAATGCATGTGTTACTGAGTAGAAAATGATATAAAATAACATTTACAGTTTCTGAGGTATTTTGTTTAAGCTATAATTTACCAAAACTATTAATGTAAAAATATCAAGATTAGAGAAAAACAAACGTATTTTTTTAGCATTGTTGTTGTGGCTGTGTGCTGTCAAGTTGCTTGCAAGGCATAGTGACCTTCTGTACAACAGAAGCCTCTGTCACACTTACCCGTATTACTCCAGTCACTGTTTGTTATGATCCACACAAACGCCTCTGCATAATCAATGAAAGACAAGATAGACATTCCTCTGGTATCCCTAGCACCACAACCCCTTCTAAACCCAGCCTGCATTTCTGGCAGTTCTCTGTTGATGTGCTATTCCAGTTGTTTTTGGATACTCTTCAGCAGAATCTTGCTTGCATGTGATGTCAATGATATTGTTCGATATCATATGCAGTAGGTTCCCTATTTGACAAATTAGAACTTCCCCATAAGGTTTTTGAGCCTATAAATCTTTATGGAATCCTGATGCCATATGTCCTTCTATTTTTTGACTATTGCTTTCATAATCTTTGAGTGTAGATTCAAGTAAAAAAAAACTTTAAGCCATACAGTAAGTATCTCCTTGTTCTGTCTGAACCACTGCCTCTGGGTGTATGTATAGATTCCACATGAACACAATACAGTGTTCTAGGACTTCTATTCTTTCTACTGCTTCCATATTTGTCACAAGCCATGTAGCTAAATATCTTTGTTAAGTGCTAAAACATATACAAACACCTTTTGGTACTACCTGCTTTTAGCCACTATCAGTAATGCTATCCCTTGTTTCACGTCCTGTTCTGAATTCAGCTTGAATTCTGTTGATGTGCTGCTGCAATCATTTTTGTCTTCAACAATATTTTACTTGCATACAATATTAATTATATTCATCACCAATTTCCATGTTCTGTTGAATCATCTTTTTTTGAATAGGCAAAAATATGCTGGCTTTCATTCAGGTAGACAAATAACTCTCATCTAAATTTCTTATAACAATTTAGTGTTTCCAGCATTTCATACAACTATTGAAACATCTCAGTTAGAATATATAAATTCTGAAAGTCTTAATTTTCACTGATAACTTCAGGGAAGCATGGATTTCCTCACCACCACCACTTTCAATGCCATCAGTTTTCCTTCACATGCAGAAATGGTTAAGTCGCAACCAATTCTTTTTGCTACAGTGATTTTCTGTATTCCTTTGATACTTCTTATATCAGTTGACATTTTATGCATAGAGTCATTCAAAATTACAACTCGAGGGCTGGATTTTCTTCCATTTTTTTCCCACAGAAGTAATGTTGAAAGTGTTTTCCTTTAGGATTTATGATTCCAGGCCTTTGCATATTTCTTCCTAATACTTTACTTTTTCTTCGTAAGCTGCCTTTTGAAATCTTGTTTTAGCTCTTTACTTAGTCATTTTTTTTCTCAATTTTTTTTTTGTAAAATGGGTCTCGGTAGTAGGGATATTATAGCTAATGTAAGATGGATTGTGGCAGAAAACAGAGAATACCAGAAGAATGTCTATCTGTGCTTCACTGACTATGCAAAGGCTTTTGACTGTGTGGATCACTACAAGCTTTAATGTCCATTATTTGGGGGATGCAAGATTTCCCACCTTACATCCCTTCTTACTTCTGAGTTATGGTGATCAGGAACCACCGAGAAGACTGTGTGGATCACAACAAGTTGTGGCTGACTCTAAGAAAAATGGGAATCCGAGAACATTTGATTGTGCTAATGCAGAATCTATACTTGGACAAAGAGGCGTCGTCAGAACAAAGAAGGGAGACACTGGACGGTTCAAAATCAAGAAGGGGGCCATCAGGGATGTATTCTGTCTCCATACCTTTTCAATCTGTATGCAGAATAGATCATCTGAGATGCTGGGCTGTATGAGGAGGAATGTGGCATCAGGATTGGTGGAAGAGTCATCAACAACCTGTGTTATGCAGATGACACAATCCTGCTTGCTGAAACTGAGGAGGACCTGAAGCGCTTGCTACAGAAGGTCAAGAACTGCAGCCTCCTATATGGATTGAAACTCAACATCA
>NW_006399796.1:15965476-15972363 GCF_000299155.1 Elephantulus edwardii
AGGCTGGAGACTAAGGTGCTCCTGATCCAGGCTATATAGTCTTTGCAATTATGTGCAGAATTTCAATCTTCTCTCTTTATTTTTGTCTATTTTTTCCCTGTCTTTTTAATCATCATTTGCTTTCTTCATATGTGGCTATATTGATGTTCTACTACAACTATTGTGGTCTTCACTCATTCGTGTTCAGCAAAGTCAAGTATATCTTTGAGAAACTCTTTAAATTTAGGTGGATGAGAGATTTGAAGAAGTAGGCAATGTGATCAGATAGGATGATAGAAATCATACTTCAATAGTAATTAACTATATAAAACACAATGCATAGAAATTATTGTATCAGGGAACTCTGGTATCCTAGTGGAAAGAAGCTGCACTGCAATCCCAGAGGCACACGGTTCAAATCCACCAGATGCTCTGCTGGAGAAGAAGGGACAATCTCCTCCTGTACCAGGCAGATCCGGTTTGATGGTATATGCACAAATAATAATAAAAAAAATTTTAAAAGAAATGATTGTATGAAACAAAATGTACATGAATGAACCAATGTATGCAAATGATTGTATAAATGTAAGTGATGATCTAAAACAAGATATAAATGAAAGAAACAATGTATGTGAGTGATTGTATGCAAACCAATGAAAATAGGGGGAAAAATCTTTACATTATGGTGGGCTAGGCTCAGTATCATTCTTGGGTTCTTGTGAGTTTGGATTTATTTTCTTCAGCTTCTACTTGAACCTGCATATGAACAGCTGGTAGTCTGTTCTGCAGTCTCTTTCTGGCCTTGTTCTGACTGATATCATTGATCTTCTCCATCATCTCTTTCTAGAGAGATAATTGGCTTGTTTCCTGTGTATTTCACTAGGGAAGGCCTATGTGCATAGTTGTTACACATGTTATTGAAAAAGGATATTTGCAATAAGTAAGCCATTGACGTTACAAAATCATACTATGAGAACTCTGGCATTGTTTCTATCACCAAAATCTTATTATACAGCTACTGATCCTTCTTTGTTTCCAACTTTTTCAATATAATCACCATTAATGATCAAAATACAATTTTGAAGAATTGTCATATCAATCGGTTTTCCTTGCAGTTATAGGGTCATTATCACCGGCAGTGCTGGACTTCAGTATATTGCTGTTGCGTTGTTGTGTACTGTAGAGTCAAAACAGAGCCATACCTGACCCTCTGGTGGCTTTTCAGAAACAGTTAATTGTACAGGAGGAAATTGCCCATCCTTCTTCCGTGGAACAGCTGGAAGACTCGAACTGCACACCTTTAGAATTGTAGCACAGCTTCTTGCTCCTAACCACCAGAGCTCTTACTTCAGGATACACTTTAAAATTTTTTATGATGAATGTGACACCATTGCTTTTCAATTTGTCATTCTTGGCATAGTAGATCATATGCTTATCTGATTCAAAATTCTTATACCAATCCATTTCAACTCTACTGGCAGAGTCTGTAGTGTGTTAGACTACTAGCCAAAAGTCTTTTTGTCTCTGACAGTAAAGAACAATGATTTACATTCCATTAAGATTCAGAACCTCAGTGAAGGCTGCTAAGTCAGAATCTATTCAATGGCAATGAGAATTAACACCCAGAATATAAATTTTTAAATATTCCATTTCATTTTTTACAATTGGGTTGGGAGTGTCAGAGACAGTGCGATTGGCACAGGATAGAGCAGAGTTTAGGGCAGTTGTACATAGGGTCGCTATGAGTCGCAAGTGACTCAACGGCACATAGCAACAACAACAACAACTCTCCTAGATTCACACTTCATACTTACTCCTTTCCTATTACTGATAGGTGTTTTCAGATATTTCTTCTCATTTTGAATCATGCCACATCACCAAATGAAGATCTCAAAACTTTATTTTACTCATATTGTTAAAGTCAACTCAACTTTGACAAGGCTGCTCTTCTCCAGTTACAGTTTAAGTGCCTTCCTGTCTGCCGGGCTCATCCTCCACCAATATAACTGATAATTGTTGTTGTTGTGCACCGTCAAGTAGGACCAATGAGTAGCTGACCCTCTAGTAATTTTTAGAAGCAGTTAATCCCATGAGAGGAGATTGCCCATCCGTCTCCCACAGAGTTACTGGTGGGTTTGAACAGCATGACCTTGAGATTGCAACACAGTTTCTTACCACTAGGTTACCAAATTTTCAATAATGATTGGCTGTTTTTCATAGGGTTTTCACTGGACAATTTTTTTTTAAAATACATTGTTAGTTCTTCCTTCTTAGTTCTAGTCTGCAAGTCTTGCTACAAGTTGACTACTGTGGGTGGTCCCGCTGACATACCAGTGACACAACTTCCAGCTTCACAGAGACGTGCAGGCCACTACAGTACAAGGAACTGGCAGATGAGATATGCAGTGGAATAGCTTCTTTTAACTAGTAAAGGACGCCTAGCTTAAGCATTGTGCTCTTTTTAGAGAATTGTCTATGTGAGATCAAATCAACAATGGTAGCTTGATAAGCTGCATGGAAAATTTAGTGGCTGTTGAGTTAAAAGTAATGAAGGCACATGACTGTGGGGGGAAAAAGATAGTGAGACTAGAAAAAAAATTTAATGAATGTCAACGAATTGAACTTGTAGAAACTATTGAAATGGTATGTTTTCAATTATGTACATTTTCACTAAAATAAAAAGGTGTGTTTTTAACTTTTTTTTTAAAAAAAAAAAAAGTGTAGGCCAGAAAAAATGCATCATGAGAGCACTTGCATGCTTGTTTAGAGCAGGCATTGAGAAGGGGATCCCTAGTCAGGAAGGAGCAGGGTCACCATTTGAGAAAGAGGCTTAAAAGGGACTGTTTTCCTTTCCTTTGACTTTTCTCTTTGAGAATTCTACATATGGCAACAAGTTACTGGAAGAAGAGGACAAGGTCACACTTCCAAAGGGCCGTTCAGATTCAAAAGACCCTTTCTGAGCTCACTTTTGTCAAGACCCCATGTAGTTACAAAGACTAACCGCATCAAAGGAATGGCTAAAGAGAACATGTTTACAAAACAGAAAATGCTTTCATAAATTCTTCTTTTGGTGACAGCAATTATTAAGTTGGTTTAAAAAAATATAATTATTTACATGATGCCGTTAACTATGTTTTTTAACTGTTGATTATGGTAAATGTGGAAAAATAACTTGTATTTTAAAATTTATATTATTACATTTATTTCTTCTTTTCTTAAGCAGAAGAAAGTCTCTTGTTCACAAAATAGATATTATTTCTTTCACCAAAGCAGGAGTCATCACAAAAGAATGCCCTGACAGTTTAACTGAGAGGGGAAGACGTGGAAAATCTGAGGGAAAAAGTCTGATCCATGTGTAAATTTCAAGCAAGATAGGAAGAAAAATAATTAACTAACTGAATTTCTAACTGGATTTGGGAGTGATGTTGATTATAATGATAAAGTATACAAGGAAGTCAGAGTAGTAAAAAAAGAAACTTGACAAAAATCAAGATTAAAGATTAACATTATATTGGAATGGGCTGGCAATGCTACTATCCAAATGTAACTATCTTACACAGTGGAAGGAATCACAGTCAATTTTCCAAAGTGAGCTTGACTTATTATGAAAAGAAAACACTGACCCCACTAATAAAGACGCCAATAAGATGCAAAATAAAACAACAAAAAAAGAAAAATATATTATTTCAGAAAAAATGGTAAATCATAGATTAATAAAGTAAAATATATTATCTCAGAAAAAGTGGTAAATCATGAATACAAAGCAGTTGACATTTATTGCAACAGCAGGTATAGGAATAATTTCTAAATTATAGTTTGACACATTTGAATTACAGTGCTAGCTGAGAATATCACTTGTACCATGGATTACCAGAACTTACAAACTGATCTTAGAGAAAGTACAGACAGAAATCTCCGTGACTCTCTTACTTCAAACATGTTATCTGAGAGGACCAATTCCTTCAAACAAATACCATCCTTGGTAAAGTGTTGTTGTTCTGTACCATTGAGTAATAACTTCTCAGAGCTGACCCTCCAGCAGGTTTTCAGAGACAATAATTCATACCGGAGAAGATTTCTTAACTTCCTCCTGCAGAGCAGCTGATGGATTTGAACTTTGTGCCTTTCAGGTGGCAATGTTTGTAGTTCGTTATCACTAAACTACTAGAGCTCCTGGTAAAGTAGTAGCTGTTATGCAATGCCGAGTTGAACATGATTCATAGTGACCCGATGAACAGCAGATCTGAATCCTGTGCTATCCTGCACCTTCCTCACAATCTCTATTGCTGTGGTCACTGTCAATCTATCTGGTTGAAAGTCTTCCTCTCTTTCGCCATGCTTCCACGTAAGCACTATAACCCTCTCCATGGATATAACCTCTCTTAGTAATATGTCTAAAGTATGTAAAGCGAAACTCTTTCATCTTTACCTCCAAGGGCCACTTGGGCTGCATTTTCTCCAAGTCATATGTTTGTTCTTTTGCAGTCCATGGGATGTTCAGTACTCTTCTCAGTCCCCACAGCCCCAAGGCATCAATTCTCCTTTTGTCATCCTTACTTATTTTCAAGCTCTCAGCTGCATAGCAAGTGATTGAAAAGACCATAAAGTGAGTCAGAAAAAAGAGGGAGATCCTGAATGAAATGGACTGATGCAGTGACTGTAACAATAGGCTCAAACACAGCTCTGACTGCATAGAAGGCACAGACCTGGGCAATATTTCTTTTCCAATATGCATAAAGCTGTTGTAAGTCAGAGTCCACAAGAAGACACCTAACAACAATAATCTATATTGTGCTATAAATATAACTCTGAATAAGTACCTCTTATGTCTTTAATTTAAAATTATTGACCAAGAAATAGCATTATGTGGGCATTTGTGATACAATCAAGCAACAGGGGAAAATACCACACACATTTTTGCTTAAAATATTATATTTATTTGTTAAGTGTACATTGACATTGGAAGGAGAAGTGGCATCCACTTCCATAATAGCTTGCCTCTGGAAACGTTGTGAACCTGGAGAGAGGCTGAAAGGCACCCAAGCATTGAGGACTTTCCTTCATAGAGTTGCTATGAGTCGCCTGAGACTTGATGGCACTTAACAACAACATACATTGACACATTTTAATTATAATGATGATCAAGAATATGACATAGCTTTTGAACTATTTTATCATTAATAAATTTAAACAAAAGATAGAATCCTAGTCCATCTATAGAGCATCATGTTTAGAGCATTGAAAACTAGCCATAGTCTCGAGAAAGGAACTCTACATTGTTGGTGGGACTGTAAAACGATACTGGAAGGCAGTTTCGAGCTTTCTCAAAAAGCTGAAGATAGAAATTCCATATGAGCCATCCATTATTCCAGTGCTTGGAATATATCCTGAAAAAAATAAGAACTGATGCACAAGCAGAGACTTGTACACCAATATTCATAGCAGCATTATTCACCATCACAAGAACATAGAAACAGCCCAAATGTCCAGCCACAATCAAATGGATTGAGAAATTGTAGAAACATTCATCCAATGGAATACTACACAGCATGCAGGAGCTATGATTTTGTAAATTATTACCTAACTTGGGAGGGATTGGAGAGCATTATGCTGAGTGAACTAACTCAGTCCCACAAGGACAAATATTGTATAAAACCATTACTGTAGAGTAAGTACAAGGATCCAAGGGAGGTGGAAGAAGGTGGAAGCAGAGGGATGAGGATGTGCAGGAGTATAGGGGGATTAATCATGAGTTTGTACAATTTGGTGGGTGTGAGGTGAGGGAAATTGGAAGAATCTGTTCTGGAAAACAGTGTATTCAAATTTTGTAAATAAACTAATAAAACACACACACACACACACACACACATAAAACCACCCCATACTAGTCATAATCTATAGGGAAAGCACAAGAAGATTTGTGCTCTTAATAAATATAACATAATTTAATGCTAGATTTTAAACACCACATTGTATTGTTGTTGTTATTGTTGTCATACAAAAAATATACCTACAGGAAAAAGACTCTATAATGTTACAATTAAAAATATAAGCAAAATTTGTCAGGAAAACGTTGTCAAAGAAGACATTTTAAAGTTAACAGTACAATGTATTCTTAAAAGTAACATTACAATGTATTCTGGGTAAAAAACTTTAAGGAATGTAAAAATGTTCATTTATAGCAATAAGCATCTCAACAAATTAACAATATATCATCAATATTCATAAACCAAAATAAGAGATACAAGGAGAAAAAGAACAATACTATTAAAGTACTAGTTGACTCCTATAGTGTATGACAGACTGCTTTTAACTCTTAGGGTTCATGACAGACAAAAAGATAAGGAAAAAAATTATAAAGAGCTTAATTACTAAGATACACATTGAGCTCTAGACTCTGAAAGCAGATGATGTATATTGAATTCTTCCTTTATAATGTCTTCTAGTATAGTATAATAATATTAGTATAATACTTTCTATAATAACTTCCATTAGGCTACAAAAGATAGCATCATGAAATATGGAGAAAAGATTTAAATTCGCAATGACTTCATCTTACTTGGATCAACAATCAACACCCTTAGCATCAGCAGTCAAGAAGTCATGAGACGTTTTGTGTTGGGATAGACTTATGTCAGGTACCACTCCAGAGTACTGAGAAGCAATGTTGTCAGTTCAAATACTAAGGTGTGTTTGACTCAACTAATTATATTTTCAATCACTTGCTATGCGTCTGCGAGCTGGACAATGAATAAGCTTGACAAAATTAAATGGAAAGAATATATCATAAAAATATATATGTTGCATTGTTGTTGTTGTTGTTGTTATGTGCCGTCGAGTCGTTTCCGATTCATAGCGACCCTATGCACAACAGCCCTAAACCCTGCTCTATCCTGCGCCAACCGCAC
>NW_006399796.1:15973315-15978883 GCF_000299155.1 Elephantulus edwardii
GTCTTCTTGACATTGAGCCTCAGTCCATACTGAAGGCTGCAGTCCTTGACCCTTCGCAGCAAGTGCATGAGGTCCTCCTCAGTTTCAGCAAGCATTAAAATAAATAATAAAAAATACCGCCTACCTATAATAAGGCTATATTAAAAATAAACCAAAAATCAACATAAAAAAAAGAAAAATTGATACCTTTTAGCTGTGGCATTGGAAAAGAATAAAGAATGTCCCATGAACTGCCAAAAGAACAAAGATATATAGAGCCTAGAGAAGGTGCAGTCTGAGTGTTCTTTGAAGGCAAGGATGACAAAACTTTGTCTTATGAAACAATGTATATAAACTTTGTAAGTAAACAAGTTTAAAATAAAAATTTTATTTAAAAAATACATACAAAAAATATACCTACAGGAAAAAGACTCTATAATGTTACAATTACAAATATAAGCACTTTGTCTCACATACTTTAGACATTGTTAGAAAGGACATGCTAGGAAAGGTAGCAGGTCAACGAAAGAGAGGAGGATACTCATGAAGATGGATTGACACAGACCGCTGCAATAGACGGAGGAATGGCATAGATGATGAGGACGGCACAGGATAGGACAGGATTCAGATCTGTTGTTCATAGGATCACTATGAGTCATACTCGATTCATCGGCACTCAGCTCGATGGCACGTAAAACAACAAAAGCGCCTTATTAAAAACAAATGGAGTATAAATAAATTTCAACGTAATTTATAGTTTTTAAAAGTTACTGAATTTATCCAAGAGCATTTTTCATTTATTAAATTGCAAAAAGATCATAATGTTGGGTCATCCCCGCATTATAAAGCATTCATGAAATGTCATTAGGTCTCTTCAACTCAACTAGAACTCAGTGACCCTATGAGCATCCTAAGCCCTATCCTCACGATCTCAATCCCAGTGTTACAGTCGCTGTCAATCCAACTCATTAAGAGTCTTCCTTGCATTCACTGACCCTCTACCTCTCGTAGCATAAAGTCGTACTCCAAGGACTGGCCTCTGCTGAGAACATGCTTAAAGTTTCTCAGAAGTTTTACCATTCTTTATCTAAAGGAGCATCCAAGTTGCACTTCCTCCAAGACAGATTTGTTTGTTGTTATGACATTCCATGGGATATTTGCTACTCTTTGCCAGTGCCACAATATTATATAGAGTTGATGGAATAGAAATTTAGTGAGTGCTCTTAAAGAGTATCTTCCAAATTTTAAACTTCATGTTTCTTTTAGTCACATCTTAGTAATTTAATTTATTGTTTTGCTTGTAACAAAACTATTGAGAACCATCCAAATGACCTTTAGTAAGAGACTCATTAAATAAATAAGTTATGTCCATAAAAAGGAGCATGTCACCATTAACAAGGATCAATAGTTTCATATTAAACATTATAAAAATATAGCTATAAGAAAATTAGAAAAGCTCAGAATAGGCTCTGTAACATGCTGTTATGTTAAAAATGTTTGCAAATATACAGAAAATTTCTTGAAGGACACACAAATATGCCAGTGGTGATTGCTTCTGACAAAATAAGTCATTTTTGGAGTGAGAAAAATCTTATTTTTCATTGTATATATCCCTTACTGTTGTTTGTGAACCAGTTACAAATGTTATTGTTGTTGTTATGCTATCTTATGTACAATACTTCTAAAGCCTGCCCTGTCCTGAGCCAGTCTCACTGACGCTAAAACACCAAAACCCATTACCCCATTCCCTATGTCAATCCATTTCATCCGGGGTCTTTCTCTCCTGTGCTGTCTCTCCACCCTTCCAAGCATGATGTCTTTCTCCAAGGACCTGACCCTCCTGGCCACATGCCCAAAGTATGTGAGACAGAGTTTCAAAATCCTAGTCACCAGGGAGAAACTTGGTTTCACCCTCTCTAAGACAGGCCTGTTTGTTCTCTTGGTAGTACAGGGTATATTCAATACTCTTCTCTAGCACCACAGCTCAGAGGCATCAATTCTTTTTCTGTCAACCTTAGTTATTGTCCAGCTCTTTGACACATAGCAAGTAATTGCAAAGACCATGACCTGAATCAGGCTCTCCTTAGTCTCCAGACTGACACTGTTGCTCCTAAGCACTATTGAGAGATCCTTGACCACAAATTTTTCCCAAGTAATTTCCAAATATTAGGTTTGCAAATTTTAAAGCATATTAAAAATAGATGAGAGTGATATTAGAGCTTGTGGGACTAAAATATTTATATTAACATTAAAATGCAGCATTAAAACTGGTAAAACATATTTGTTTCAGTTGAGCCAGAGGAAGTGTCTAACTGTAAGAAGTATTTTCTTATAAAAATGAGAGACTATTCTATGATGCTCGTTTTCTTCTTAGATAGGTAGCATCCAATTTTTTTAAAGAAAACAAGCCTACTTGACCAACTTGAAAAATGGAATTAATTTGTGACAAAAACTACTAGATTATCATGAACAGAAGCAAGAAAAGCAAGAAAAACCTTAAGGGAAGTTATTTCTAAATATAACATGCCATTCTTTCTGTGAGAACCAGTAGCTTTTTAATAAAGTCTTCTCTGATTACTTTCCCTCTTCTGCACTTTTATTTCCAGTTACCTTTCAGACGAGCTTGAGAATCATGCTCATGGTTTGCTGCTATCAAATATAATAAAAATTAAATATGTCCCATGGGTACTGCCATGGATTGTGTTTTAAGTGACTTCACCCATCTAGGGCAATGATCTGGCCCAATGGCTCTGTATCCATTATGGCACTGGCTTTGCAGTATGGCATTTATATGACACAATGGTGACTGTGCCATGGCAGTCAAGCTGAGGGCCATTTACACAGTGTGACATGCCTCCTTGCTTTGTGCACTTCCAGTGGCTTTGATGATGAGATCATCAAATAGTCCATTGTTAGAAACAAGAGACCACTTCATCTTGACATGGACAAAAGAAGAGAATTACTAAAAAGCTTGAAGGAGTTAAGTTTCTCACAATAAATAAACAGTCTGGGAAGGATTGGCAGCAATATAATCCTTTAGAAACACATTGATAGTTGGGTTTCTGTGCATTGTCAGCTGGGGTTCAGAATTCCATCCTTTTGGCAGAAAAAAAAAGGAATGTTTGAAACATAATGGCTTATTATAAGGGTGAAAGTCCTGTGTCAGTAGGCCCTCTTTTGACAGATTTCCCTGAAAAGTTTCAGAAATCTCCTGTTGAATTCTGATGTGATTAATTCTAAAATGTACTTCTCAAAAGTCAATGCATTCCTACACTGTTACAAAAAAACTGTTTAATTGCTTTTTTACTTCACTATGTTTGTCTTCATTCTTTAAAAAAAAATGCTTTGCAACTTATTTAGCATCGCTAAGACATATTTTTAAATAGTTGTTAAGAAAAACAAATTTGTGAATTAATGTTGTCAAAATGCAAATAAAAAACAAGTTCATTTGTTTGCTAGAAAAGTTCTCCAAAGGTCCCTGTAAGTTTTTTAGTGGGGAGGGGGCTGGAAAAAAGGCAGACAGCAAGGTTCAGCATTATTTAACAATTAGGCTACTACAAAAGAGAAAGAAACAGGGAATAAAGTAGCTGGAATGCATTGAGTTTAATAAATCCTCTAAGTGGATATCAAGATAATAAAAATACTCTGTGTTCTCTGTGTTTCCAAAAATATTTTCACTTAAAGTAAAAATTAGATCAATGACAAAAATACTATTTCATGCTTCTATTCTTCAGTCAGCTATGGGCCAATTCTGACTCAACAGGACATCACAACAGCAACAACCATACAACAGAAAAAGGTGCCTTGATTGAGTAAAGCTTAAATGCTCAGATGCCACATGAAAGGCTGCCAGTAGAAACTCACCCAGCTGCTCTGGAGAAAGATGAACTTTCTGCTCCTGGAAAGATTGACCCACTGCTATTCTGTTGATTCCAACTTGCAATGACCCTTCATTGGATGTCCGTGGCTCTGAATTCCTACTGGAGAAGACTGCACATCTTTCTCTAATGGAGCCACTGTCAGATTCAAACCCGTAAACTTTCAGCTGGAACCCCAAACATAAGCAAACAAATACACTGTTAGCAAGAGGGAGGTCACAGCTTGATCTTGTTATATGTCAGGTTGCTGTGGGGGTAAACTGATTTCTATGTTCTTTTGAGGCTACATTCTCAAATGGTTGAACTGTGTATTCTTTCTATCTTGTTTTGATCACTCAATCCAAAACATAAATGATGTTTAAAAAAGTCATATTATTAGAAAATTGTTTTGTTTTCCTTTAAGTATTTGTTAAAAGCATGTATTATAACAATATTCTGAAGAATATTGTTCTATTGTAAGCTGTTTAACTAAAGATAAATTTTAGCTTAAGAAATTAGTTTAATACAATGATAGAGGAGGTGCTTAGGCTCTAATTTCTCTTTATAGCAAATACTTTATGCTGATGTTGAATTATTGTTTACTTTGAGAGATTGCACTAATGATTATTTTCCTCTGACTTTATTATATATTTCATTAATTCTCTGTAACCAATCAATTATCCAGATCCAGATTGGTTTTATATTGTCAAGCTCTATCCTAACATTATTTCTTCTACTACCATAAAACTCATTTCAGCATTGTTTTCAGCGGTATATACTAAGGCACATCTACCTCTCTCCAATGGCACTATCATGTTTTTCAAAGCAAAACTAAAGTTAACTTCAGGGTGTAATTATCTATATCTCTGCTCCTGCATCATTATGGATGGTTGTTTGGTGTTGATGAGGCAGTTCTGAGTTGTAGTCACTGTGTCAATCACTGAGGTTTTTCCTCTCTTTAGTTGACTGCTACCTTTCCCAGCATAATTTGTTTTTCTAAGTACTAACCCCTTCTGACAATTTATCCACAAGTATGTGAGATGAGGTCTCACCATCCTTATCTTTAAGGAGCACTCTGGTTGCACTACCTCCAAAACAGGTTTGTTTGTTCTTTTAGAAGTTCATGGTATGTTCAATACTTTTAATGAACACCAGAATTCAAAGGCAGCATTCTTTTTTCCCTTTAGTCTTTCTTGGTCATAGTCAAAATTTCAGATGCATAGGAAGCAATTAAAAAGACTACGGCTTGGTTTGGGCAAATTGTAGTTTACAAACTGACATTGTTGATCTTTAGTACTTGGGAGAGGTCTTTGACGGAGATTGTTCCAATGCAGCATGCTTGTTTGTTTTATTTCTTGACTGCAAGGGTATTGATTAAAGATCAAAAAAAAGTTAAACTGTTAGTAACATCAAACTTTTTTCCATATCTCATGATATTGCCTATTGGCCAGTGGTGAGGAACTTATTCTCTTGATCCTGAGATGTAATCCACACTGAAGCCTGTAGTCTGTGATATTCCTCAATAGGTAGTAGTTCACTGCATAAAATGATTAGTTTAAACGATTTCATAATGCATGTGACAATGATAAGGCAGGAAGAAGTTCATACTGCACTGAAGGCACTGGCTAAACACAAGGCTAGTCTTTGCTAAAAAAGTTAGAAGACAGATACCTGGTCAACTAATTTTAAATTGGTTCCAATTTTTTTTAAAGTGAACCAATACAGTGTAGAA
>NW_006399796.1:15979252-15981142 GCF_000299155.1 Elephantulus edwardii
ATGTGTCCTATTTCCATACCTTTTCAGCATATATGCAGAACAGATCACCCAGGAAGTTGGACTCTATGAAGAGGATTGTGGCATCAGGACTGGAGGAAGACTCATCAATAACCTGCAATTTAAAGATGACACAATCCTGCCTGATGTATAACTGAGGAGTCCCTGAAGCACTTGCTGCAGAAGGTCAAGGACTGCAGCCTTCAATATGGATTGAAGCTCAACATTAAGAAAACAAAGCTTCTCACCACTGGGCCAATTAGTAGCATGATGATATATGATGAAGAGATTGAGATTGTAAACAGCTTTAGTTTGTTTGACTCCACAATCAACACTCTTGGCACCAGCAGCCAGGAAATCAAAAGAAGAATTGCTTTGGGAAAGTCTGCTGTTAGCGACCTCTCCAGAGCACTGAAGAGCAATGATTACAGTCTGGAAACTAAGGTGCACCAGATCCAGGCCATAGTCTTCACAGTTGCTTGCAATGCATCAGAAAGCTGGACAATGACTAGGGATAATAGACAGAGAATTGATTCCTTTGAGCTGTGATACTGGAGAAGAGTGTTGAATATACCAAGGACTGCCAGGAGAGCACATTTCTCTTGGAGAGAGTGAAACCAGGCTGCTCCTTGGAAGCACGGATTCTGAAACTTCATCTGAGATACTTTGGGCATGTTGCAAGGAGGGACCAGTCCTTGGAGAGGGATAGCCCAAGAGAGGAAGACCCTGGATGGGATTGATTGATTTAGTGACAAGGGTAATGGGAGAAGGTGTGTCAGAGACAATAAAGTTGGCACAGGATAAAGGAGGGTCCAGAGCTGTTGTACATAGCGTTGCTATGAGTAGCAAGCCTATCAATGGCACATAACAACAACAATATTCTATTACATAGGTAGCAAATACTTAGGATTGATGTTTAGAGAAAATTCTCTCCAACTGAAGGAGTAGAATGCGGTATGAAAGACCCTAACAGATCCTGAAATGGACAATGAAGGATAAGTAGAACATAAACTCATTTTAAAATAATACAAAAGCTCAGTCCAAGTGGAAAAAGTTATCGAAGTAGAACTTATAATTTTCCAAAGGATGGCAGTCAGCCAATATTTCCAATAAATACCTGAATATTCTTAAAATATCGGTAAGAAATAATATAAACATACACAGAAGAAAGAATATAAATACATGGCTTATATTGCAAAAGAGAAAAGGTTGGGAGGTCTATCTTCTTGAAGTCAAAGAGTAGCTTGAAAGTAGAGCAATAAGAATTGAGGCTAATTCTCCTGGCGTGAAGGATAGAATATTATAGTGAGAAATAGGTGTTAGAGATCCAGGAGTTGAAGAAATCCATGAAAAGAGAAGCTAGACCTGCGCAGCAAGCTCTGTGAACTCAGAAAAAGGAGGCTGCATCTTCCGGACCAAGGAGGGAGAGAACATCAAGAGAGCTGAGTAGGAAAAGAAGTATAGTAATTCTTTTAGACAAACAATTATCAAGATGAAAATCTGACAAAAATATTGTTCAGAGGCGAGTGATATCTTTAGCAAACCCTTGTTATGATCATCTCATTGTCATTGATGAGAAGAAGAATCGATGCCTTTGAATTGTGGTGCTGGAGAAGAATACTGAACGTACCATGGACTGCCAAGAGAACAAAGAGGTCTGTATTGGAGAGGATAAAATCAAGTTTATCCTTGGAGGCTAGGCTTTTGAAACTCCATCTACTTTGAGCACGTAAGCAGGAGGGACCAGTCCTTGGAGAGGGACATCATAATTGGAAGGGTGGCGGGGCAGGAGAGGAAGATGCTAGATGAGATGGATTAAAAGAGTAATTGAGCTAATGAGGGTAGGTTATTAGAGTCAGTGACACTGGCTCAGGTTAGGACAGGGTTCCGAGC
>NW_006399796.1:15982143-15986909 GCF_000299155.1 Elephantulus edwardii
AATCAGCAAACAGTATGAAAAAGAGTAATATTCTTATTGTTGTTAGGTGCCATCAAGTCGAGTATGACTCATAGTAACCCTATGAACAACACATCTAAACCTTATCCTATACTATGCCATCCTTATTATCTCTAAATATTTCCAAAAATTTGGGGTAAAAGACCAAACAAAAAGAGACAACAAAGTAACTGTTTCTAAGAAATAAAGTCATTGAAGAAAGAATGGAATCCATAAGGAACAACTAAGACATCAGGGCAAAAGATCAAGCAGATTTGCGAACAAACGGATAAAATTTCTGTAAAGGAAATACATTGTCACTGAAGTTGCCAGAGTTAAACAGCAGATTAGACACAGTAGAACAAAGGGTCTGTGGCAGCCATGAAAATATGCCACTCAGAGCTCCTGCTGCTGGGAGCATGTGTGACGGACGGCTCCAGTTGCTGCACTCCGTATCCATCACCATGCTCTTGCTGAAGCCATGCTCCCAACAGCGTGATGGCAACAAATTGCTGAGTGCAGGAGAGACAATTCCAATCCTACAGGATGCAGGTCTTTTCTGTTCAATGACTTTGGTTCAAGACTCCCATTTGTCTGGCTGAAACTTTTTTAGACATTTTCTCAGGCAACTTAAGCCAATGTCTGTCCATCCATCCTTTCATCCTAATGTCTTACAGAGAGTTTAGACCTACATCAGAGTCTTACAGCTCCCTGCTTCCTCTAACATTTGACAATTCCCTTCCTTTTAATCTCAACAGATCTCTTGCAATCTATCAAATATTTATCTGAATAAATATCTTCCAATCTAAACTTATTTTAGTGTCTCCTTATCAATGGGCCAAAGCGATCTGAAAAAAATATTTGAGAAAAAATATCCAGAACACAGAGTTAGGTAATCGGGAACCTCCAAAGTTGTAGCATGGGATTGTTGTTAATGCTGTGAGTTCAGCTCCTACTCACAAGGACCCTAAGAACAACAGGTAGAAACCTTGAATAATCCTATACCATCTTCCAAATCTCAGCTGCACGAAAGCCTATAATTGTAGTCACTGTGGCATTCCATTTCACTGAAGGTCTTCCTCTCTTTCATGAATGCTTTCCTTTTCCAAGCATGATGTCCTTTCCCAAGGACCAATCCTCCTGAAAACGTGTTCAAGATATGAACAATTCTCACCATCTTTGCCTATAAGGAATATCCTTGCTACTCTTTTCCTAAGATGTTGCTGTTAAGTGCGGTCGAGTCACAGGTGACTCATAGTGACCCTATAGTGAGGAGAGTTGTCAACGCTTGGGTGTCTCTCATCCCCTCTCCAGATTCATAGAGTTTCCGGAAGTGGACGCCACTCCTGCTTCCAAGCGTGTTTTAATCCGGGAGCTCCATCCCACTCTCTGTCCACACTGGGAAACCAACCATTAACACATTTGACACATCAGTGTCAACAGTGTTCAGCCTCACAGCAATCACAAGTTACCACTGTACAGCAAGGGGACAAACCAGGACTATAAGACCTAGAGGAATATTTGAACAAAACAATGAAAGACAGGCCTGAAGACCACGGATTAAAAGTCACCCACCATTACTTTCTGTCCACTGGGCCAACTAATCTCTCTTGATGTTGATGTTAATGTTATTGTTGTTAAGTGCCATCAAGTCGCAGGCAACTCATAGCGGCCCTATGAAGGAGAGTCCTCAACGCTTGTATGTCTTTCATACTCTCTAGATCTATTTATTCTTTTGGTAGTTCATTGTATATTCAATACTTTTCACCAACACTTCTCACTATTCAAAGGCATTCATTTGTAGTTCTGGTGGCCTAATGGCAAGAAGCTGTTCTGTAATTCCAAAGGCACCAAAGGCATTCATTCTTCTTCAGTCTTCCTCATGGATTATCTCATTTCCACATGCATATGAAGCAAGACAAGGCATACAACCCAAACTAGCATTGGAAACTCTTGGATTTTGTACATAGAAAGTTTCTGGAACCTCCTTTGCCCTCTCAATAGGAATTCCAGCAGGTTTTGTTGACAAGTCAGGGATTCAGGGATAAATATCTCTCTGGTACTACTCTTCACTTTCAGTCAAGATCCATCTAACACTAGCGATAATGTCTCTAGTGCTTCAGACTCTTCTAAACCTGGCTTGTATTTCTGGTAGTTCTTTGTTGATGTGCTGTTCCAGTCACTTTTTAATAATCATCTCTTCCAATCAGTTGACAGGTAGTTGTCCTCCAGATTTCTTGGCACAATCTGATGAGCACATGCAGGGCAGCATCTGTTTGCTGGACTATGTCAATTGGTAGTCCGTCAATTCCTGGGGCCTTGTGTTTTGCCAATACCTTCAGAGTAGTTAGAACTTCTTCCTTCATCACCATTGCCTCTTCATATATTGTTTTAAGAAATTCTTCTGTGTTAGTCTCTCCTCTTTTGATACAGTGACTGACTCTTTGTACTTCTTCCATCTTCTTCCAGTGCTTCCTGGATCATTCAATATTCTGCCCACCGCATCCTTAAGTATTGCAGCTTGAGGCTTGAATACGTTCTTCAGTTCCATCAGCTTAAGAAATTTGGAGTGAGTCCAGCCATTTGATTTTATAATTGCAGCTAACCAATGAAAATAAAGGAAGAAATTTAAGCTGCATTGAAAACATTGGCAAAAAAATAGGACAACAAGAATTGATGGATTGGAACACAAGTACCATGAGTTTAAAGAAAATGATAAAATGATTAGCTGATTTACAAACAACAACAAAAAGAACCACAAGCCACCATGCTTAGCTATGTATCGAAACTGATACACATTGATGAATGGGACCTCCTAAAGATTAAGTACTTGTGTGCATAAAAAACGTTTTCCATTACTGTGGGGGAAAACCCTACTGACTGGGGGGAAAATATTTGTCAATGACATCTCAGACAAAGATCTAATAAGGAAAAGTTACAGAATAATATAGGGCCTCCACAAAGAAAATAGACTGATATCCCAATCAAAAATGGGCAAAAGACATGGAAAGACTTTTCGCAGAGGGAGAAAAATGTCTTAGGAATCTGTCACTGGCAATTAAGAGAGATGCAAATCAAAACCATATTGAGGTATTATCTCAACCCAGCAGCAGTAGCAAAGTTTAACAGGACAGAAAGTAATAAATATGGGGAGGATGTGGAGAGGTTGGAATTCTCCTCCGCTGTTGGTGGATTGTAAGATGGTACAGCCACTCTGGAAGGCAGTTTAATGTTTCCTCAAAGAGCTGAACATAGAAATTCCATATGACCTAGTTTTTCCATTGATAGGAATATGTCCCAAGGAAAATAAAACTGAGACAGAAATAGAGATTTGTGCATTGATGTTCATAGTACTATTAGTCACAATATCAAAAAAATTGAAACAACCCTAATTGTCCATCAGCAAACAAATGGATTGAGACATTATGGTACATTCACGCAGTGCAATACTACGCAGCACTCAGGAGCAACTATTTTGAAAAATATTGTATAACGTGGGAGAGGCTAGAGACCATTTTACTCAGTAAACTGACTCAGTCTCATAAGCACAAATATGGCACAATTATTGTAAAAATAGATAGAAAACTAGGAAGAGGAGAAATCACAATATAACACAGTTTGGTGACTGAGAAGGGAGCTGAAGGAATTCAGAAAGACCCATTGGAGACCTGAAAAGACAGTGTATGGTGGGAATAGATCAATGAATGGAAATGATAGTATGTAACACAACATGAATAAAAGAATGTGCAAAACACAATGTATACGAATTTTGTATACAAAGCAATATAAAATTTTTTTGTTTCCCTCTCCCTGCTTTCAGATTCTCTCCATATCTTTGGTTCTGGCAAATTTGACAATGATGTGCCTTGGTGTTTTTCTTTTAGAGTCTATTTTATACGGTATTCACTCAGCTTCTTCAATATCTATTCTTTCATTCTTCATTATGTCTGGAAAGTTTTCCTCTAGTAATTCTTCCACAACTTTTTCAGTACCTTTACTTGCTTCTTCCTTTTCTGTGATTCCGATGATGTGAATGTTATTTCTTTTGATGGTATCACACATTACTCTTAGGTTTTCTTCTGTTTCCTTCTTTTATGATTTTGCTTTTTGTTCAATCAGATCTGCAGTGACAATTCTGTCTTCTATTTCACTGATTCTGTGTTCCATATCTTTAACAATGGTTGTGTGTCCCTTCATGTTGACAGCATCAGAAACCTTAGACCTCATATTTTGTATCATGGTTTCTTGTTTCTGCAGTGTCTCTAATGCCTCTTTTGTTTCATCTGCATTGTTTTTGATTGTTTTATTAAACTCCTCCCAATTTTTGCTTGAGTGTCCTGTAATTCATCAAGTTTGTTCACAATAGCAAGGAGTTGGCAACAACCTAAGTGCCCATCAGCAAAAGAATGGATAGAGAAGCTGTGGTATATTCACACAATGGAATACTACACTGCATTGAAAAAAACAAGAAAGTTATGCAATATTTTTCAAAATGGGTGACCCTGGAGGACATTATGCTGAGTAAAATGTCTCAGTCACAAAAAAGACAAATACTGCATTTTACCACTGTTGTAGAATGGGACTGACATCAGGGTTGGGTAAGACTGAGAAAAACTGGATAACAGAGCAAGGGAACACTGCAAGGTTCAAAATTGGAAAGGGCGTACACCAGAGATGCATCCTATCTCCATACCTTTTCAACCTATATGCAGAACAGATTATCTGGGAGGCTGGGCTCTATGAGGAGAAATGTGGGGTCAAGATTGGTA
>NW_006399796.1:15987945-15993513 GCF_000299155.1 Elephantulus edwardii
AAAAAGCAATATAAAATTTATAAAACTTTATGCATCTAAACTTTAATTCAAAGGGAAACTTAAATCTATTCTTTGGGAAAGAGTATCTCTGTACGGAATAAGGATTTTAACTTTTACTAAATGCTAGCAAGATTTTTTTGTCTATGAATTTTATAATATTAAATTAACGTGTGTTCTCTGTGCCGTTTTAGGAAAACAATCCTTTTCTCTCTCCCCGTTGTTTTTGTTTTCCTCATTGCTGTCCAGTAGGTGCCAACACAAAGCTGGACACTCCAAGCAGTTAGGAGGCTGTAAATAACACAGGAGACTGCCCATCTTTGAGTGGATTCCAATGCCAGGAGGAGTTAGCAGGGTAAATGCCCTCAGTCTAAGGAGCTCTAAGGGAATACCTTAGTCTACGCATAATTTATTCTCTAAATAGTGTGATAACTGGTAAAACATTTTCAAATCATCCCAGTAAAATAATCCTTCAAAAGATATTTGCAATACTCAGGTTTCACTCTGGAGATTACTAGTCTTTGGTCTTTAATTAAAGATTTTCTCGGGTTGGAGTCATCATAAACTAAAAGGGGATAAATAATGTACACTGCATTGAAATAGATGAGAACTGTTTAGGAGGAATATATGATTAGGTACTTGTCAGGACAAGAGTCCAAAATGAAAGCTGCATAGTAGAGTGGACTGGGGCGCGGGGGGAATTATATAACAATGAAAGAAAAACTATTATTTTTTTTTTACTTTACAAAGAGAAAAGCGAAATGAGGTGGAGGGGTTGGCAGGGAGAAAAATGTGCAACAATGAATGAATGGGGAAAAAATAAAATAATGCAAAACTTGCACCAAATAACTCCCCCCAAAAAATATTTGCAATACAATGTATTCGAATTTTGTAAACGAACTGATTGTCACTGAATGGAGCACAGTTCATAGCGATTCTATGAACAAAAGGCCTGAACCCTTTCTATAATTATCGTCGTTTATCCAAGTTCATAGAGTTTGCCCAGGCATGTTGTTTAGGAAGTGGATGCCACTCCTGCTTCCAGAAATAAACTAGTATGTTTAAGAAAAGAAAATGCACTTTTTAAAAATAGATATTTTCTTTTTAACACAAGATCAATTTCCAGTATTTTTCATTTCTCTTTAGAAAAAAAATAAAAAAACAACAAAATACTGGAAAACAGAACTTTGAGTCTCTAAAAAGGTGAGGCAAAGGCAAATGATTTTAAAGCTTAGCGCGCCCTCTACTGGCAAAATAAAAAATCCTTAGAAACAGGAAAGAAAACTTCCAAAAGGGAGCTCGGGCAGCTATTAAATGAAATATTGGTGGTTCAAACATAACTGCTTCTCCTCGAGAGAACTGGGTGGAAACCGATGAAGAGTTCAACCTTGAAAATTCTAAGGGGCCGTTCCCTCCTTTCGTATATGGTTACTTTAAGTTAGAATTGACTCAATTGCAATATTCCCAGCCTTTTTTTGGCAGTGGGCACTTAGGCATCCCTCAGATGATATCTGCCTGTTGCTGGAGAAATGTCTTATTTTTTCCAGCTACATCACTAATGAGAAATGCACTTTTCTTCTTCCTACTGTTATTATTATTGTTGTTATGCCACTCCCTATGAACTATGCCACAGAACAAAGAAAAAGAAGAAAGCACAAATGTCAAAAAAATAGTACAAAAGACAAAGGAAGCATGTGAAACTCGATCATCATGACTCCGGGATCATGGTGGTGCCTGCCTCCCTCTGCTGATCATTCTAAAAAGGTAACAGTAGAAGATCCAGAATATAATGGGCAAAAGGGATAGGACAAAAAGGAAATAAAAAAATGGCCAGGCTTATACACTAGTAGGTGTGATAGAGACTGATGGAATCTCTTAGATTAAGGCCCTCAGTCACCCTTTGAATCTGCAACAAAACCTACCCTGTGGCTCGAATTTTAACCAACCAATAGACAGGGCTGTTGTTGTTGATTGCCTTCGAGTTGAGCACAACTCATAGCGACCCTATGAATAACAGGTCTGAAGCCTTTCTATAACTAGAGTCATTTATCAAAGTTCATAGCGCTTCCAGAGGCATGTTGTTTAGACAGTGGATGCCACTCCTGCTTCCAAATCGACAGGGCTATTAGGAGAATATTAATGTCAGGGAGACACTCATTCCCCAAGATTAGCAACTACGTAAGCTCAATGAAGCAGCATCTGCCCAAGATAAGAAGGAGAAGGCAGGAAGAAAAGATTAGAAAGACTAATGCTGGGTTGTGTTGTGTGCCATCAAGTCATCTGTGACTCATAGTTACTCTATGTACAATAGCTCTGAAACTTGCCCTACCCCGAGTGAGTCTCACTGACTCTGACACACCTACCCCTATTATCCCAGTCACTGTGTCAATCCATCATATCCGGGGTCTTCCTCTCCTGTGCTGTCCCTCTATCCTCCCAAGCACGATACCCTTCTCCAAGGACAGGTTCCTCCTGGTAGAAGAACAAAATTCTGAAACGGAGCTTCAAAAGGAAAAACTTGGATTCACCTTATCCAAGATATACATATTTGTTTTGTTGGCAGTCCATGGTATGTTCAGTACTCTTCTCCAGCACCACAACTCAAAGGTACTGATTCTTCTGTCATCCTTACTCATTGTACAGCTCTCTGGTGCAGCAAGCAATTGTGAAGACCATGGCCTGGATCAGATGCACCTTAGACCCTAGACTGACATCATTGTTCTTTAGGACTTTGGAGAAGTCCCTGAATACTGCCTTTCCCAATGCAATTCATCTCTTGATTTCCTGATTCCTGGTGCCAAGAACGTTGATTGTAGAGTCGAGCAAACTGTAACTGTTATCAACATCAATCCCTTCTTCATCTGTTATGGTGCTGCCAATTGGCCCGGTATTGTGAATATTTTCTTAATATTGAGCTTTATTCCATATTAAAGACCTTGACCTTCTACAGCAAATACGTCAGGTCCTCCTGAGTTTCAGCAAACAAGGTTGTGCCATCTGCCTAATGTAGGTTGTTGATGAGTCTTCCTCCAATTTTGATGTGACATTCCTTCTTATAAAGCCCAATCTCCCAAATGATCTGGTCTGCATACAAACTGAAAACGACACATCCCTGAAGCAGTCTTTTCCTGATATTGAACTATGCAATCTTTGCCTGTGCTGTTCTGATGACTGCTTTCTGGTCCAAGTATAGGTTTCAGATGAGCACAATAAAGTGTTCTGGAATTCCCATTCTTGCCAAAATTAGTCATCATTTGTTGTGATCCACACAAATACCTTTAGGACTGGTGCACATAGTCAATGAAACACAAATAGACATTCCTCTGGGACTCTGCTTTTGGCCAATATCCATCCAACACTGGCGATAATGAAGTATAGAGAGCGAGTGTGAAGAATGTGGTTACAGTGTGAGTATCTTGTGGCCTAGTGGGTAAAAGGTCACATTGTCAACCTAACATGGTTCAAAATCACTAGATAAAGATGAGCAATCTTCACTCGTACAGTTTACAGTGAAAACCTCTGGAGTGTCAGGTGTGAGTGAGTTCCAACTCAGTGGCACATAAAAGGAGCAACAACACTGTAGATTATGTAAAACAAAATGCTTGTTAGCAGTTGGAAAGTCAATATGCTTTTTAAATCTTCGCTCACATCACAACTTTTTAAAAGAGAATTGCATTTCTTCTCAATGTGTCTATGCATGTTCATAAAAATTCATATTAAAGGATATCTTTATCCTTCCACCTTGATTTAGCTTAACTTAATTTGTTCTTGATCATATGATACTTCTTCAAATTTGTCCATGTTGGTCAATTATTTTTGGTACACTGACTGACTCTATGTATTGCCCTCATCTTTTTTTAAATGCTAGTATAAAAAAACAAATGATATTGGTTTGTATACAAAATTCATATACATTCATATACACTATACTTCATTCACACTGTGTTTCATACAATAATTCTCAGTCATTGTATTTTATAAAATTAATCACCAATGAACTATGCCCACCAATACCCATATCTCCAGATACCCACTGGATCTTTCTCATTCCCTTTACTCTATTCCTCCACTCACCAAATTGTGCAACCATATGATTTTTTTTTCAGGTTTTTTTTTTTAGGGGAGGATTTTATTTTTTTTATTTTAAATTTATTTTAATGAAAGTTTACAGAGACTTTGAATTTCCATTCATTCATTGTTGCACTTTTCTCTCAGCCTATCCTTCCCCCCACCCCAACTGGCTTTTCTTTTTTAAAAGTAAAATAAAAAATCCTTTCATTGTTATTAAATCCCTCCCCCCAAGTCCATATGATTTTTAAGCTGCTCATTTTCATCCCTCTGTTCCAACTCTTTCCCTCTTGGATCCCCATATACATTTTACTAGTGAAACTTTTCTTTTACAATAATTTCTTATGCAGTATTTGTCCTTATGGGACTGAATTTGTTCACTCAGTATAATGTTCTCCAGTCTATCCCAAGTTATGTAGTAATTTTCAAAGTTGTTGCTCATGAGTGCTGCATAGCATTCCATCACGTAAATGTATCAAAATTTCTCAACCCATTCAATTGTGGTTGGACATTTGGGCTGTTTCCATATTCTTGCAACTATGAGTAATGTTATTAGGAACATTGGTGTGCAAATCTCTGTTTGTTCCTCAGTTCTAATTTCCTGGGGTATATTCCTAGCAGTGGAATAGCTGGGTCATTTGAAATTTCTATGTTCAACTTTTTGAGGAAACACCAAACTGGCTTCCAGAGTGGTTGTACCATTTTACAATCCCACCAGCAATATATGAGAGTTCCTACCATTTCACATCCTCCAATATTTATTACTTTCTGTCCCGTTAAACTTTGCCACTGTTTCTAGGGTAAGATGGTATCTTAGTGTAGTTTTTATTTGCATCTCTCTTATTGCCAGTGATTTTGAGCTTTTCTTCATGTGTCTATTTGCCATCAGAATGTTTTCCTCTGTGAAAAAAGTCTTTTCTTATCTTTTTCCCATTTTGCAATTGGGTTATCAGTCTTTTTCTTGTGAAGGTCCTGTAGTATTCTTTAAACTTGTGTTCTTAGACCCTTCTTTAAACTTGTAATCTTAGGCCCTTGTCAGAGATTTCGTTGCCGATTTTTTTTCCCCTCAGTCAGTAAGTTTTCATTTCACCCTGCTGGAAAAATTTGTGATACATACAAACACTTAGTCTTTAAAAGGTCTTCTTTTATCCTCTCCTGGCTGTGTATTTCCGGCTGTATTTGTCAGCTTTTTTATACTATATTTTGGGCCTTCTAAGTTTAATCCCAGTTTGTCTCTTATGATCTTTATCATTTGAGGCTTTACTCCCAGGTCTCTGATCCATCTTGATTTGGATTTTGTGTGTGGTTAGAGATGTGGATTCTGTTTTAGCTTTCTACAGATAGAAATCCAGTTTTGCCAGCATGATTTGTTGAAGAGCTTGCCATTTCCCCATTTGATAGGGCTTTTTTTTTTCCTTATTAAATATCAGTTGACCATAGATAAGTGGGTTAATTTCTGAATTCTTGATTCTGTTCCATTGGTCTATGTGTCTGTCATCGCAC
>NW_006399796.1:15993613-15995898 GCF_000299155.1 Elephantulus edwardii
CTAAGTTTAATCCCAGTTTGTCTCTTATGATCTTTATCATTTGGGGCTTTACTCCCAGGTCTCTGATCCATCTTGATTTGGATTTTGTGTGTGGTTAGAGATGTGGATTCTGTTTTAGCTTTCTACAGATAGAAATCCAGTTTTGCCAGCATGATTTGTTGAAGAGCTTGCCATTTCCCCATTTGATAGGGCTTTTTTTTTTCCTTATTAAATATCAGTTGACCATAGATAAGTGGGTTAATTTCTGAATTCTTGATTCTGTTCCATTGGTCTATGTGTCTGTCATCGCACCAGTACCAAGCTGTTTTGGTTATTACAGCTGTGTAATAGATTCTGAGATGGAATGCTGTGACTCCCACTTCATTCTTGTTCGTTAGATGTTCTTTGATTATTTGAGGGGTTTTTCCCCCTCGCCAAATAAACTTACCAATAGCTTTTTCTTCCTTTTTGAAGAATAAATTTGATGTCTGCATTGAGATTGTGTTGAACAGATAGATTGTTCTTGGTAGGTTTGTAATTTTCACTATATTAAGTCTTTCTGTCTAATTTTCCATTTATTTCATTATTTTATTGTTTCTCCAAGAAGTGTTCTGTAATTTTCTTTGTGAAAGTCTGTTATGTTGTTGTTCTTGCTGTTATGTGCCATTGAGTCGCCCAAGACCCATAGATATCCTATAGGTAGCAGCTCAAAAGCCTGCCCTGTTCTGAGCCAGTCTCACTGAGTCCAGCACACCAACCCACATTGCCCCAGATGCTGTATCAATCTATCCAGTTCAATACCCACTTCCCGAGTTACTGTATCTGTCCATCTCATCCAGGTTCTTTCTCCCCTGTGCTGACCCTCCACACTTCCAAGCATGATGTCCTTTTTCAAGGGTTGGTCCCTCCTGGTCATATGCCCCAAAGTATGTGAGGCAGAGTTTCAAAGTCCCAGCATCCATGTGCAACAATGAATGAATGGGGGAAAATTAGAAAGAATATGCTGTATATATATATTTGAAAAAATTATTAATTTACATAATAACAACAGGCAACCACTGAACTGGAACCAACCAGTAGCTGACCCTCTAGTGGTGTTTAGAGGCAGTAAATAAGTGAATGTATTTTGATTACTGTACAAAATTTGCTGATTTTTGTGTTTCTTCTATGATTTTAAAGTGCTGTAAGTTGCATGGTGTTCTTTTGAGCTAGTTTGATTGATTTAGATTTCTTTTTTTAAAAATTTCCATTTCAACTAAGATTTCACAAAATGTTGTACATAACATTTTTTTACAATTTTTATCTCATTTTTACCTTTTTGGTTTTGGCTGAATGTGTCAAACATCTGCCTAATTTACAATTTTTAATCTTCTCCTCCCCAAACTCCAGTTTTTATATTATTGATTGTTGTTTGTTGTGTCCTGTAGAGTTGGAACTGACTCACGGCTGACTCTCTGGCGGGTTTTCAGAGGCAGTTAATCGTAAGGAAGGAGATTGCCCATCCTTCTCCTGCAGAGCAGCTCGTGGCCTCGAACCATGGGCCTTCAGGATTGCAGCACAGCTTCTTGCCACTAGGCCACCAGAGCTCTCTTATTATTGATGAGCTACATTTATTGTCGTTGATAGTGTTCTTTACTAATTTCCATTGGTATTTTTAAGCCCATCCACTAAGCTTGCTCCATAATAAATGGTTCCAGGCTATTGCATACCCACGGGGCCCTGCTTCGGTTGATCTATACAGCCTTTCATACCTACAGATTTTATCTACATTTGTTTATGAATGTCCATGCTTACAGTTTCTATAGCTTAGAATTTTCAATTTCCTGCTGAATAAGAAGTTTTGGTTTCCATTGTTTTGTTATTATGTCCTGTCAGCTCAGAACCTACTTATAGCTGACCCTCAGCCGGTTTTCCGAAGCAGCAAATGACATTGAAGGAGATTGCTCATCTTTCTCCTGTAAAGCAGCTGGTAGATTTGAACCTCGTGCCTTTGGTTTGTCAACATAAACCCTTACCAATAGACCATCAGAGTTCCTTTGGCTATTACTTTTAACTCTATTCAATGAATCTTGCTTTTGTATTTTGAGATTCTTTCCGTTTCCTAATATTTGACTTCTAAATCAAAGACTGTTCAGGGGAGCTCTGGTGGCCTAGTAGCAAGAAGCTGCAACTACTATCCCAGAGGTGCACGGTTCGAATCCACCAGATGCTCTGCCGGGGAAGGAGGGGCAATCTCCTCCTGTACCAGTCAAATCTGATTTGGCGGTACACGCACACAAAAATAATAAAATAAAATAAATATTTTT
>NW_006399796.1:15996584-16001703 GCF_000299155.1 Elephantulus edwardii
CTGATTGTGGAGCTGAGCAAGCTGTAACTGTTAATAACCTTAATCTCTTCGCCATCTATCATGGTGCTGCCAATTGGCCCAATGGTGAGAATCTTTGTCTTCTTGATATTGAGCTTCAATCCATATTGAAGACTACAGTCCCTGACTTTCTACTGCAAATCCTTTAGGTCCTCCTCGATTTCAGCAAGCAAAGCTGTATCATTTGCATAAAGTAGACTGTTGATGAATCTTCCTCTAATCCTCATGCCATATTTCTCCTTGTAAAGTCCAGCTTCCCAGATGATCTGTCCTGCATACGGATTGAAAAGGTATGGAGACAGGATGCGTCCCTGGTGCACACCTTTTCTGATTTTGAACCGTGCTGTGTTTCCTTGCTCTGTTCTGAGGACTGCATCCTGGTCCAAGTATAGGTTTCACATAAGCACAATCAAGTGTTCTGGGATTCCCATTTTCCTCAAGGTTAGCCTTTATTTGTGTGATCAACACAGTCAAATGCCTTTGCTCAGTAAATGAAACAAAGACAGACATTCCTCTGGGTCTCTTTGCTATCCGCCAAGACCCATCTGACATTGGCAGTAAGGTCTCTGGTATCACGACCTCTTCAAAACCTAGCTTGTAGTTCTGGTAGTTCTCTATCAATGTATCGTTCTAGTTGTTTCTGGATAATCTTAAGTAGCATTTTGCTTGTGTGTGATATTAGTGATGTCATTTGATAGTTTCCACACTCTATCAGGTCATCTTTTTTTTTAATTAGAATAAATATGGATCTCTTCCATTCAGTTGGCTAGCCCCTCCATATTTCATGGCACAACCTGGTGAGCACATCCAGGGCAGCATCTGTTTGTTGAAATATGTCAATTTGTATTCTATCAATTCCTGGGGCTTTATTTTTTGTCAATTCCTTTACAGCAGTCTTTCTCCTTCATCACCCTTGCTTTATTCCTAAATATCTCAGTTTGTGGATGAGTATTGTAAATTATATTGGTCTTTTCTTTTCCTTCTCTGTGGGGTTGTTTGTTTTTGGTTGTTTGTTTTTTTGTTTGTTTTGTTACTGTAGTGGAATCCCACTAACTTTTTATGCTTATTACTTAAGATCATTTCTTTCTCAGTAAATATGATTTTTGTTTTCAATATAAAAATATATTCTTTCAAAATTGCATCATACATTACTGTTTATAATAAATATGTTATTAATTTGTTCAACATTTTCCACGTAGTCAACTCATAGCTAGTTTACTTTGATGTTTTTTAAAAATTTCTATTTTTATGTTGGTTTGCTTACAAAGTTCATATGCATTGTGTTTCTCACTATCCTTCATTCACATTATATTTCATATAGTTATTCCCATTAATAATGTTTTATAAAATTAATCACATTGAACTATGCCTACCATTACCCTGTCTTTCCAGAGGACTGCCGGATCTTTGCCATTTCCTTCACACCATCTCCCTCCACCTGTCTAATTGTGTGACCCTATAATTTCACCCCTGCCCATCTTCTCACTCCTCAATTCCTCCTTTCCCAAGTAGGAATTCCACTAAATTTTGTATATTGATGTTGTATTCAATCTTCTTTTAATGTTTCCCAGATCTTTCAAGATTTTTCCCATAATATCTCTAAGTATTGCAACTTGAGACTTGAATTTTTCAATTCTTTCAGCTTGAGAAATGTCAAGCAAGTTCTTCCCTTTTGATTCTCCAGCCTCAGCTCTTAGCACATTTCACTGTGACACTTTGTTTTGTCTTCTAAAGCTGTTATCTGACATTTTCTGTTCAGCTCTTTCACTTTAGCCTCTGTTCTCTCTTTTTTTGGCTTCTGGATGTTTGAGTTCAATTTTCAGACATCCATTTTGGTTTTCTCTTCCTCTTCTTTGTACACATCTTTTACTCTCTTCCTTCATGATACCATTGACGTCACCCCACAACTCATCTGGTCATTGATCGTTGGTGTTCAATGCCTCAAACCTATTCTAAAGATGATTCTTAAATTAGGGAGGGTAAACTCAAAGACATATTTTGGTTCTTGTGGACATGTTTTAATGTTCTTCAGCCTCCATATGAACTTTCACATGAGTAATTGATGGTGTTTTCCACCATCAGAACTTGGCTTCTCTGATGATTCCTTCATAAATACAGTCAGTCTGATTCCCATGCAGTCCATTAGATGAAGTCTTTGTGTAAAGTCACCATTTGTGTTTTGGGGGGAAAAATAGGTTTTTACAATGAATAAATCACTGAACATGCAAAATTCAATCATTTTATTTCTGGCCTCATTTCTGTCACCATTCCATATTTTCCAACTATCATTCCTTCTTCATTGCTTCCAATGGTTACATTCCAGTCACCAAATATTATTAATACATATTGGTTGTATTTTAGATAAATTCCTTACTACAAAATGTTAAAGAAGATCAAGGTCTACTGCCTTCAGTACGCATTATATTTCAACGTTAAGAGGACAAACATTTTCACCACTTGACTGATAGACAATATCATGAAAGATGGAGAAAAGATTGATACTTTCATTGACTTCTCTGCTTGGATCCACGAACAACACTCTTAGTACCAACAGTTAGGAGATAGATTGCACTGGGACAACTGTACTGGGAAAGTCATGGTCTTTTCAATCACTTGCTCTTTGTCTGAGAGCTAAATAATTAATAAAGATGATGGAAGAAGAGTTGATGTTTTTGAGTTGTGGTGTTGGAGAAGAGCACTGAATATCCCATGAACTACCAAAAGAATAAACAGACACATCTAGGAGAAAGTGTAGCCGGAGTGCTCTTTATAGGCAAAGATGGCAAAGCTTCATCTCACATGCCTTGATGCTGGGAGAGACTATTTCCTTGGAGAGGGACATCACGCTTGGAAAAGTGGAGGGTCAGCAAAACAGAAGAACACCTTCAACCAGATGAATCACCACAGTGACTGCTGCAATGGGCTCAAATATGTCAGAAATGGTGAGGATGCCACAGAATAGGACAGGGCTCAGGTCCATTGTTCATAGGATGAATATGAGTCGTACTCAATTGGACTGCACAGAAGAATAATAAAGAGACTTAATTTGCATATATTTGTTAATAAATGAGTTCAACTTGTCTCAAAATACTACAAGTAGCTAGGTCTCCTTATAATAACATCAACAGAGAGAGAAAGAGAGAGAGAGAGATCAGCTGGCTCAATGAAGAGAAAACGATGTGACCAAGACCAAGGTGGGTGACTTTTACTCCACGGCCCTCGGGCCTGTCTTTCATTGTTTTTGTTCAGACATTCCTCTAGGTCGTATAGCCCTGGTGTACAAGTTGCTGTCCTGCGGTCACTTGTGGCTGCTGTGAGGCTGAACACTATAATACGGATGTATCAAATGTGTTAATGGTTGGCTACCCAATGTGGACAGAGAGTGGGGTGGGGTTCCCCGATTAAAACAAGCGTGGAAGGAGGAGTGGCATCCACTTCCATTATAGCTTGCCTCCGGAAACCCTGTGAACCTGGAGAGAGGATGAAAGGCACCCAAGCGTCGAGGACTCTCCTTCACAGGGCCGCTATGAGTCGCCTGCGACTCGACGGCACTTAACAACAACAAACAACAGGACTCCTTATACTTACCACAGACTGTGTTCTTGCACTGACTGTATAGAAAGAGGAGGCAGAGTGAAGGACCCCATATACACCTCAACCCAGGCCGTGTTCTTGGTTTGTATTGTGAATCGGGTAATATGGTACTCTGGGTGTGGAGGGGTGGAAAAGAGCTGAAAATAGGACCCTGAGATCCCATTCATAGCCCACATTCTTGCCCCAGTTTGATTGTCCAGTTTTACTTCCAACCACCCATGTTTGCTCAGCATTCTATAGCAATATTTCATACCTCTATTAAACTTTTTTAAAAAATTAAAAAAGAAAACTAGTATAAATAGCACAACTGGTAATACTGATGAACTTTCAGTCACTTTCAATTCAAATCAACACATACTTATTAAGCATTCAGGTCCTGTATCACATTGCCAAGTTGCAGTTCTTGTGGAATTTACTTTTTAGCAAAGAGATACAGCAATATAAAAAAAAATCCATAAAAACCGAGAGAGTATAAAGAATGATATTTTATAGATCGTGTTCTGGGGGCCAGTCACACTGGTCTCATCAATAAGTTAGTTATACTAGGTAACCATTAAAGCCGGCTCTGGATTCAGAGCACCCTACAAGTGATAATCCTACCAAAATCAATCTACATGTGTAATACAATGCCAATACAGATACCAAATTGATTTTTCAAAGAGATGAGAAATTGGCAAGTTTATTTGGAAAGGAAAGAGACCCTGAATAAGCAAAGGACTTCTAAAAAAACAAAACATGAAGTGGGAGGCATTGCACTCCCTCTTCTCAAGACCTACTTCTTTCTGTTATGTGCTGTCAAGTAAACTATAACTCAGAGAGAGCCTATGAACAGTAGTTCTGGAACTTGCCCTATGTGAGCCAATCTCATCATCTCTGACACACCTCCCACCATTGCCACAGTCAGTGTTTCAAGTCATCTCATCCAGGATCTTCCTCTCCTGTGCTGACCTTCCAAGCATGATGTCCTTGGTTCCTCCTGACAACACACCCAAAGTACGTGAAAAAGAGTTTCAAAATCCTTGCACCACCCCACAAACAACCTGGTTCCACCTTCTCCAGGACAGACTTGTTTGTTCACCTGTCAGTCCATGGAATATTCTTCTTCAGCGCCACAACTCAAAGGGATCAATTCTTCTCCTGTCACCCTTAGTCATTGTCCAGTCTCAGATGCATAGTAAGTGATTGAGAAGACAATAGCCTGGATCAGGTGCACCTTATAATCAATGATTATTCATTGAAAATATCCTTTTCGAAAAATTAATTTGCTTACAAAATTAATATAAATTGTGTTTCACACTGTTCTTCATTCACATTGTATTTCACACAATAACAGAACACACACAGATTAACAAAAAGGGCAACCTAGGTAGAACTATCAAGTATGGAAACACAAGGGAGGAGGACCAGCTGTAAGCAGACCCTAGTGATTGGTACATGGAATGTGAGAGCCATGAATGAAGGAAAATTAGAAATTGTTAAGAAAGAAATGGAACGCATAAATATTGAC